>NC_065449.1:150063150-150663150 GCF_917563875.1 Diabrotica virgifera virgifera
GTCACAGATATACAGATTTTATTACTAAACTAAATAAGGTCAATGCAATCAGTATACCAGAGAAGCGAAAATCGATTAATCCAAAATTTAATAAACATTGGTGGAATCAGGAATGTAGTAGGGCAGTCGAAGAACAAAAGGTAGCATTAAGACGGTACAAGAAAAAAGGAACAATGGAAAACTACATTAATTATAATAAATGTGTAGCCCAAACGAAAAAAATTATACAACAGAATAAAAAGAAAACGTGGAAAGAATTTTGCATGTCTTTAAACAGAAACACAGATATTAAAAATATTTGGGGACAGGTTAAAAAGCTAAAGAATGTGTACAAACCACCAATAAATTCAACAATAGAAGGGGAATGGACAACAACTTTCTTTAATAAAATTGCACCGCCAGGTCCGAGGCAAAATATATTGTATCCAGTAAATACAGAAAGACACAGTCTAACTAAAAATTTTTCTATGGACGAATTAGAGTCATCCATTAAAACAACTAAAAATACAGCTCCTGGAATAGATAATATACACTATGTTATGCTAAATAAGTTAGGGATGGCTGCAAAGGAGATGATCTTGGCAATATACAATGATATATGGATAACTGAAAGTTACCCCTCTAATTGGAGAGAATTCTTAGTTGTTCCTTTTCTAAAACCAGATCGAAATCCTGAATCACCAGATTCATATAGAGGTATCTCTTTGGGATCTTGTATTGCTAAAACTTTTGAAAGAATGGTTAAAATCAGATTGGAGAAGTGGCTAGAACTTAATAAAAAAATGTCAATGACCCAATTCGGCTTCAGAAAAGGTTATTCTGGTACAGAAAATCTAAGTCATTTAATAACAGATATTAATTTATCCTTCACTAACAATAAATCAGTTACATCTCTATTTATAGATATTGAAAGTGCATACGATAATGTTAACCTCAACATATCGTATAATAAAATGATTGAAGTTGGATTACCAGAGTCTTTTAACACAAAAATAATCAAGTTGTATAGTAATAGAAAATTATATCTTCAAATTAACAACGAACGCTTAGGACCACAAATAGCTCAAGACGGATTACCACAAGGAGGAATATTAAGTCCAATTTTATACCTAATATATACATATGATTTGGAAAAATCGGTGACAGATACTAAAATATTACAATTTGCAGACGATTTGGTAATTTATAGTGACCAAACAGAAATAAATACAGGTGTAGAAAAGGTAAAACAGAGCTACACTGCAATTAGAAATTGGGCGTTTAAAAATGGTATGTCCCTTTCAAATAAAAAAACACAAGCATGTATATTTACCAAACGTAGGAAAGGCATTCCAAAGGAAATAGAAGTAATAGATGGTATTAAATTTCCGGTTAAAAAATCAATAAAATATCTTGGGGTGATTTTGGACCAGAAACTCTTATGGAAGGAACATATAGAAAACACAGTTAAGAAAGCAGAAAGGGGAGTGAACGTGTTGAGAACCATTTCACATTCTAAATGGGGAGCAGATCCTAATATTTCCTTACTGATGTATAGATCCTATATTAGATCAATAATAGACTACGGATCTATTTTCTATGCAGATGCAGCAAATGTTCATCTACAAAAAATTGAAAATGTTGTCAATAAATGTTTAAGACTTTGCATAGGTGCTTTAAAATCTACTCCAATAAACAATCTACATGTGGAGTGCGCAGAGATGCCATTAAGGTTAAGAAGAAATAAACTGTGTAGTCAATTCTTAGTAAATTTATCACATAAAGAATCAGAAATAATTAATAAAATTCATTGGCTTTCGATAAATGATTTAATAAAAGGTTATTGGAAAAAAAAAAGAAATCTCCCTGTATTGCTGAATGTTATAGAGAACTGGCAGAATATAAAGAAACTTTACATACAACCCCAATTAATTTAAATTATATTTTTAATACAGTACAATTAAAAAATTTAAAAATAAACTTCCTAAGAGATTATTCCAATTACCCAACATGTATTAGAGATGTGATGTTTAAAGCTGATATTAAAGAACTATCATCAAATGCTTATCAAATGTACACCGATGCTTCCAAATGTACTAAAGGAACAGCATGTGCAATATACGATCCTCAAATAAATGAGAGTAAGATGTTTAAATTAAACGCAAATAGTAGCATATACTCAGCTGAATTAATAGGCATATTAGAAGCCCTAAAATACTGCCAACATCTTCCAAACAAGAAAATTTATATTTTCTCTGACAGTAAAAGTGCTTTGCAAAAAATTAAGCACCTTCAATCTACATCTAAAATAAATTATATCATCTTAGAAATATTACAAAAAGTTGAAGAATTAAATAAAGATTTCAAAACAATACATCTAATATGGGTCAAAAGCCATTGTGGAATACTGGGCAATGAAACAGTTGATGTCTTAGCTAAAAGGGCCATACACGAAGGAGAAGGAACAAAATACAAATGTACAACAAATGAAATAAAAAAAGTTATTAACAACGTTTGGAAATCAAAATGGGAAGAAGATAATAAAAACAATCAAAAAGGCAAACATTACAAAGAAATTCAAGAAACGATTCCCAAAAAACCATGGTTTATAAAGGGGAATCTTTCCAAAAATGCAATAAGAAAAATTTGTCGTTTGAGGTTTAATCACGTACCGGTTCCCAAATTTCTATTTAAAATTCGTTTAAAAACCGATCCATATTGCAATTGTGGAGAAATAGGAGACGCAGAGCATCAAATATTAAATTGCTCTCTAATACAAGCTCAAGTGAAAATCTTTTTGGACAAAATTTATAAGTTAAAGGATGTCATATATCCAATTAATTTAAAATTCTTATTAAATCAAAGTAATAATCCACAACTGGTCATTTTATTATGTGAGCATATTAAAAATATTAAACTGGAAATATGAGTAGCTATGGTTAACTATCTGTATTTAGAATTAGATAAATATTGTAAAAAAAATGTAAAAACAATGTAATAAAAGAAAAAAAAAACCATTAAGAAGACGAATAACCTCCGCGAGGATGAATCGGGTTTTAGTCTTACCGTAATGGAAAAAAAAACAAAAAACAAAAAAAAACAAAAAACAAAAAACAAAAAAAAAACAAAAAAAAAACAAAAAGAAACAAAAAAAAACAAAAAAAAACAAAAAAAAACAAAAAACAAAAAAAAAAAGAAAAAAAATATATAACAAAAAAAAAATAAAAAAGATACAAAAAAAAGAAAAAAAATATAATTGAATAAAAAGATGAATAATATAATGAAAACTAAATGTAAAAATGTGAATGTAAAAAATGTGAATGTAAAATAATAATAATGATAATGATATGATGATATTGTAATGTATAAATAGGGAAGTAAAATAAACATAGAGTAGTTGAAATTAATGTAAAAATGAGCAAACTCGGTTAGATGGGCGAATGGACCCTAAGGTCCGCAGTCATACAAACCCAAGAAAAAAAAAAAGTATACTGAGCATTTAAAAAATGTAAGGACATAATTTATATTTTAAGATTTTATAATTTTATACCGTGTCAATCAGGTATATTAACCTTTGTGGGCGATACATTGAATCTTAAATATCGATATATTATTCGATATATCGAAAGTTGAATATCGATATAAAAACCTCGATAAAATTTTAAAATATATCGATATGTCTAACGTATCGATTCATCGTTGCCATCCCTACATATACATATATTTTTACTAGTATGCGCCCCCATATGTATTTTTAACTCATATTGTGTTACACACTGTTTTGTGTACATTTCACATTTAATGGTTTTTCATCAGTGTGCGTTCTCATATGAACTTTTAAGCTAGAATTTTGTGTAAACTGTTTTGTGCATATTTCACATCCAAATGGTTTTTCACGAGTATGCACCACCATATGTGTTTTTAAGTGAGTCCTTCTTGAAAACTGTTTTGTGCATATTTCACAATCAAATCGTTTTTCTCCAGTATGCACCACCATATGCATTTTTAAGTCAGTACTTGTTACAAACTGTTTTGTGCATATTTCACATCCAAACAGTTTTTCACCAGTGTGCATTCTTATCATATGACTTTTTAAGTGACCATTTCGTAAAAACTGTTTTGTGCATATTTCACATCGAAATGGTCTTTCTCCATTGTGAAATCTCAAATGCATTTTTAAATTAGAACTTCGCGAAAACTTTTTGGTGCAAATTTCACATCCAAATAGGTTTTCATTAGTATGTACCACCATATGTATTTTTAGCTCATAGGGCGTTACAAATTGTTTTGTGCATATTTCACATCTAAATGGTTTTTCACCAGTGTGCGTTCTCATATGAACTTTTAAGCTAGAATTTTGTGTAAACCGTCTTGTGCATATTTCACATCCAAATGGTTTTTCACCAGTGTGTGTTCTCATATGAAGTGTTAGGTGTGCACTTCGTGAAAACTTTTTTGTACATATTCCACATACAAATGGTTTTTCTCCAGTATGCACTTCCATGTGATTTTTTAAATACCTATTTTGTGAAAACTGTTTCTTGCAAATTTTACATCCAAATGGTTTTTCACCAGTGTGAATTCTCAAATGTTTTTTTAAATCGGAACTATACAAAAACCCTTTGGTGCAAATTTCACATCGGAATGGATTTTCATTAGTGTGCGTTCTCATATGAACTTTTAAGTAAGCACTTTGTGAAAACTGTTTTGTGCATATTTCACATCCAAATGGTTTTTCTCCAGTGTGAATTCTCAAATGTAATTTTAAATCAAAACTATATGAAAACCCTTTGGTGCAAATTACACATCGAAATGGTTTCTCATTAATATGCACCGCCATATGTTGTTTTAGATTATCATTTGTAACAAACTGGCTATTGCAAACTTCACATGTTAAATGGTTTCCAGAGGAGTGTATGTTCATGTAAACTTTGTGTTCACTTTGTGTACATTGTTCCGAGATGGTTTCATATATGGCAGATTTTTCTCTAATGTGCTGCTGTATCAAATGTCTTCTTAAACTTTTCTTCAATGCATACTTTTTAAAACAAAATTGACTAGCAAAAGATTCTTCAACGATATTCACTTTCCTTCCGTCAGTTGTACATTGGTTCAATGTGTTATTTATAACCTGATTTTTTAATTCGTTGTTTTCATCAGTTATTCTATCTTCATATTTGAAACCTAAAATCATAGTAATCTATTAAAATAGCAACGTAACGATAAACACAAAATAGTAATTTGAGATAAGGTTAAGAGAAGAAACTGTGATATATCCAGCATTTTCCGATTTTTTGGGAGAAATTAAAATATTCTAGTTAAGAGGAAACAGTAGCGATCAACAGGTAGCAACAAACGAGTTCCAAGATTGCGACTCTAATTTTGAATATTTTGTCGAGATATTTGGCACACATATTCGTAATAAGTATAATAAAGAATGGCGGTACAGTCCAATTTCAGAAATATGTTAGTATGTGGAAATTACTCTATAACTAAATAAAATATTGAAAAAAGGAAAGAAGGACAAAAAATACACTTTCTTCAAATAAACTTGTTTATCCTATGCCTAGATTTTGTGTAATCTTGGAACTACTAAATATCGATTTTTTTATAACAAGAAATCGAACGTCACTGACTTGGCAACATTTCGCACCTATGTGTATAAAAATTATTGTTTTTGATAGTATAAACGTCATTGTCAGTGTCGAATTACCGACGCACTGTTGCCTCACTTTTGAAAGTTTGCAGAACTGTCGCAATCTTGGGCCGCGTTCGTTGCTACCTGTTGATCGCTACTGTATCACCTTAAGATTTTGTCAGTAAAAAAAACAAATGAGAGTTCTACGTTTTCTTAACCGATCCTATTCTTCCAACACTCACTCTTGGCAGAATCCGCGTGGGATCCTTTACATTATAGCGCTACTACTTATTTAAAATATGTATGAATTGTCAATATAAGTAAAATAAAATTAATTAAAATAATTTTTTGTAATACTAAACAGCGAAACACAATTTGTATATTTTGTATTTTGAGAATGACTTCCAAAGTGGAAATCGAAACGTCAAAATCTATGTATTTTTAATTAAAATTGTAGTTAATTCCAAATAAAAATAGTAAAGTTAATGTCAGAACACAGACACATCGCTCGTTTAAACAAAATTTACTTCAGCATCACCAGTGGCGTAACAAACTCCGTCGCCCCCCCGGAGATTTGGAAATGGGCCCCTCCCCCTAAAAACGTATACATATATGTATGTGTTACATAGTGTATTTATGCTTTGTTTATAACAACTTACATGTTTGATCTTTATTGGTATAGAATAAAATAGAACAAAAATTGAGAGTGTAGTCGCAAAATTTCGTGCTGATGCTTTTTAAATGCATTCTTTTTTTCGAATCCTGCGTTTAAACTTTTCAAAAAATATTTAGGTATTAGTTTTCTCAGGATTCGAAAAAAATGAATGCATTTAAAAAGCATTAGTCCGAAATTTTACGTCTGGACTCTTTAAACTATAACATTATTACATGGTATTATGCTATGAGATGAACAACTTTCTTCGTGCACTACAATCAGCGAATATATCGAAACTTCGTTTTCAGTACTTATAAGCGCTAGAGAAGATAACCCTACTTCTAACATTGTACTACGAAGATATGGTTTTATTAATTTATGTTTAGAAAAATATCTCTCTGAATTAGCGGTCGTGACAAGTAAAGTTGAAAACAAGATGTACGCATGACACACTTCTGGTATGCAAGATGCAAGCACTATTGCAATGAAAATCTATAAGAATAATTTTGGCTGCATCATAAATTGAGATCGCCGATTCCAACTGTGTCATTGATTTTCTAACAAATTGAAGTTGCTCCAAAAACTCATTACTTAAATCTGACGGGTACGCAGCAATTAATTTACTGGTTCCTGCAAAAATATGTGGATCCGATTTGAAAAGACTTTAAAATATGTAAGACTTTAAAATCGTTGTTCACTTTGTACATACTTATAAATCCAGCTTGAATTTGTTCAATGACTACATCGAGATTTCCGAAAAACACGCCTAATCTTAATATATATTACATTTCTTCAGGGTTTGAGACAGTGCCGTAAGTACGATGTTGGGGGCCCCGGGGCAAACGTGATCTCCCCTACCGGCGGATCTGGTAGGTTCTCCCCCCCCAGCCGTAGGGGGTCCGGAAAATATTTGATATTTAACCCCTTGAAAACGCATTTTAATGCATTCCATGATAATGCATTCTTGTAGCTACATGTTGCTATTTTAGTTGACTTACACAAAACTAAATAATTTTGCAAGTACCATCAATATAACATCTATTCTGATTTCATAAAAGGAAAAAGGATCCAATTTTATATTTAAACATATAGGTAATTATCGTATATCCGTACACTAAGAACGAAATAAAGATGGAACTAGAAGCAAACAAGAATCAACAAGGTTTGAACAATAATTATTGTTTAATGATAAAATCAAAACAAGAAGAGAATAAATTATGAACAGAAAATAAACGGTTTTATTACACCGAAATAACTAATTTCCTAAGTAATAATTTAAATTTTTATGTTAAGGTCTCGGGGGCCCCAGCTTAGCTCAGGCCTCAGTGGCCCCCTGTTCTGTTCCAATTACATTTTAGCCAAAAAGACTAATTTCCCCATTAAAAAATTAAAACTTTATGTTGAGATCTAGGGTGACTTTTAAAATTGTGTCATTTAAAAATATTTCGTTGAAATCGGCTTTTAAAATACATATTTTTATTTTCCTCATTAAAATCTATGCATGGCCAACCAAAAGGGGGCATCCTTGGACGGGGCCCCCCTTGGCCGGGACCTTCGGTTGCCCCAATGGTAGTTACGGCCCTGGTTTGAGATGAGTTAAACATGTAAGAACTCAAAAATATGCTTCATATTATCAAACCTTTTGATTTTAAAAGTACAGGCTAAGCCATAGTTAGTAGCAAAATCTTTGGATTCTTGTAAAAATGACGTACTATAGTTTTGACTAAAGATTTGACAAACATTCTTTACAGTTATGTAAAAGTACTACTTTATTTTGTAAAATAGATGAGAAGACAAATCATTCAAACTGTTCCATTTGACTTTTTTAATTATTAGTTGTTATTCTCTCCTCACGATGTGTGGGAGTCAACATTATTTTAGACAGTGTTTTTAAATTTTCATGTACAGTTCGTCTAATATACTTACCGTTGAAAGTCATTAGGGAGTTTTTGTGCACACAAATACGTAAACGTAACCCATCTTTTTGACATATACGCTTGCGCATTAATGGTTGAACTCCCGTATCTCGATGCGTATTACCTAAAGTAGCGCTCTGATACGTACGTGAGAACGCATCCCTATTGGCGATTACCTACCAATGGGCAATGGCTACCAAATGAACATTTCATCAGCGTACTACCCGTTTATAAATATTTAAGGTTATATTGGTTATTGGTTTAGTCTATTTGAGTAAAATTATTCTGTGTTTGTAATTGGAAATTCGAACTTCATAATAGATTTAAAATTTTATTGTTTTCAAGTTGTCTATTAATAAAGCAAAACAAACAAATCTTGTATTAATTTAAGAAATACAGTGATCACCACAATTAATAACTTGATAAATAAATGACCTAATTTCTGTAAAATTTTCAAATAAATATGAACAAACTATTTACATTATACTGGAATTATGATGTAGGTACAATAATTTACAACTAAAAAGTAGGTATAAACAAAAATAAAAAAAATTTTAACCTAAGGAAAAATAATATTTTTATATTTAAATAGAAGCAATAAAAACCATACAATTTCATCATTCATTTATCTTTTTTTACATTTGTATATTAATTGTATATTGTGTGAACATTGTTTTATTTTTTTAATGTCAACGGAATTTAAAAATTACTTTACGATTTGCTTTACGTTACGTTAAGGCAGTCACAAAAACTACCTATTTTAACGTTCATCCTCTACGACACGTTAGTGGCTTTACGTATACGGAGATGCGTTACGTTACGTAGCAACAAAAACTCCCTATTATCTAAGTCAGAGATCTAAGTTGACATAGTTGCCAAAGTATAAAAAAATCCTGAATCCATATGTCTAGAGGCTCTAATTCCAGTGAACTCGGCAAAATGATTCTAAAAAAGAACACACCTACCACCTAAATATTTCGTGTTTATATCACGTCGCGTCGCGGGTTATGGCGCGGATGACGCGCAACGGTAAGTATATTAGACGGAGTATATTTCTGCTTTACATCAAGCACAGTTTGGAATCTGGATGACCACCTAGTCACCGATTATGTTTTTAGAGTAGGTAAGCGAATCGAGGAAAGTTTATGAAGATTTTCTAGCCACTGCTTAAAAACGTTGCGTATGCATGCGTAAGAAAATATATCAATAACACATTTTTACATATATTAGACGACAAGATGGGGCCCCTGATCTATTGCCCCCCCCCCGCAAGCTTCATGCTGCGGGGGCCTCTGTTACGCCCCTGAGCATCACCCATCACAACCCAATTCAAGACAAAAATATGTTAACCATAACGATTACTAGATATTTGTCATTCAAAACTTCCATGCCCCGCGCACTCTAGTAAAAAAAATGTAATCGTATTTAGTTTCCTTCCAATTTTACAGAGGCGCTGATGTCGGCATCGTAATTGGTGGAACATGACTTTTGACAAATCTTGCACTGACTAGATTTTGTACGGGATTTTCGAGAGGACGCGTGCCGCCAGAGATCCTGCGCTGTCTGTGTTTAGTCATTATGGTCAGTTATTATTTTGTGTTTGTAGTTTGTTTGTGTCACCATAAAAAGATATTCAGTCGTGTTTTTTGATATTGTTGTTATTTTGTAATCGAGAACCTTTTTAAAGGTAAGTTTTTCTGATTGTAAGGAAGAGATTTTCTGATTCTACTGTTTATCCAACAGTTTTAAAATACACATTTTATTTCGCGTTTTGTTGTTAGGTCTAATGGCTCCGATCAGCTGTTGTGTGCAGACGGTGGAAAAATTCAACAAGTAAACATATATTTAATCCAAATTAAATACTCATATTTCTATGTAAAATGTCACATTATTGTATAAATAAATAATTAAGAAACAAAAGTTGTTTGTGTTTTACCTTTATTGTCCACTTGAATAAAATATTAAATATTGGAAGTACCGTATGGAGGCTAGATTACGCTACCCATCCTATCCAATCAACAACAAGAACGTTTAAAATTTCACACCTATCATGTCGAAGCTACAGACCACTTATGTGGAGGCCAGATTTGTAGTAACCTTTCAATTAACCAGGTGCTGAAATACGTGACATATTTTTTGAAGAGTAAGATCGCGTTCTACCCAATCACACAACACTTTTATCTATGAAAACTTCAACGTGAACCATACGTGCCGAACACTTGCAATACCTCATCATCATAGAAAAAAGTGTTGTGTGATTGGGTAGAACGCGATCTTACCCTTCAAAAAATATGTCACGTACAGTTGAGTCCGCGAGTCTTTACCCGTGCGTCATCATTTAAAGCATACGAAATAAGTCGGAAATTTACTAAACGCAACGGCAAGCGGATATTATTCCGATCACGGGTTATAGTATAAAATTTGACGTTATCAAATAAATAGTGTCAAATTTAAGTTGTGCTTTAAAATTTTGGTGCATAATTACAGCTACATTTGAAGTAGCTTAATAAATTATTTTATTATCATTGATTATTAAATAAATAAACAATTTATAAAAAAATTCAATAACATATTTTCTTTTTGTTATTTTATTCACTTTGGTGGAACCTTAAACACAAGCATTCAACTGTGTCAACAATGAGGGTAGCTTTGTACGTTGTCAAAATTTATCGTAAAATAACATAAACTTATCAAACAATTTCTAACTCCAATATAAAATTTGTTGTGAAAACAACTGTTGGTATACTATAAAAAACTTCAAAATGCAAAAATTCGACAGAATAACAGCAAGAAATTCAACAAACTGACAGCCACAAAAGTAAACATACCAAAACGTCAGAAATTGTACTTAAAATATGTGAAGACATCCCCAACCGTCTTTCTTTGTACCTATCTCTTTTCAATGCACTGAGTCTAAATCGTTCATAAAAATAACATGTGTTTTTACTTAATAACAGGCGGCAGCTGGTTTGTCATTAATTTCATACGTGGAAGAGAATGATGCTAAATAAAAAGTATGTGTTTTATCTCGCCAGGTATTAATGACGCACGGGTAAAGACTCGCGGACCCAACTGTATTTCAGCACCTGGTTAATTGGAAGGATACTACAAATCTAGCCTCCACATAAGTGGTTTGTAGCTTCGACATGATAGGTGTGAAATTTTAAACGTTCTTGTTGTTGATTGGATAGGAAGGGTGCCATAATCTAGCCTCCATGCTAGGTACATAGCCTCCATACGGTACTTCCAATATTTAATATTTTATTCAAGTGGACAATAAAGGTAAAACACAAACAACTTTTGTTTCTTACTTATTTATTTATACAATAATGTGACATTTTACATAGAAATATGAGTATTTAATTTGGATTAAATAAATGTTTACTTGTTGAATTTTTCCACCGTCTGCACACAACAGCTGAACGGAGCCATTAGACCTAACAACAAAACGCGAAATAAAGTGTGTATTTTAAAACTGTTGGATAAACAGTACCTACAATCAGAAAATCTCTACCTTACAATCAGAAAAACTTACCTTTAAAAAGGTACTCGATTACAAAATAACAAAAATATCAAAAAACACGACTGAATATCAGCTTTTTATGGTGACACAAACACATCACATAACCGACCATATAAAATAACTGAACGACAACGAACGAACGAACACTGAACACAGATAGCGCAGGATTTGTCAAAAGTCATGTTCCACCCATCACAATGCCGACATCAGCGCCTCTGACAAAATGGAAGGAAAATAAATACGATTACATGATTTTTATTAGAGTGCGCAGGGCATGCTCATCATTTCTCTCGAATTATCTAGTAATACTTCATAATACTCCAAATAATATCTTCCATAATACTCCAAACAAGTTGGGGAAAAAATATTTTTATTAAAATTATAGATACATTTTAGTTTATTTATGTTCTTTACATTACACTGGTCAACAAAAAAATTTTTTGAGTCTGTTATTTAGTAAATATTTTCTGTTTGTATACATCGAAAATTAAGCAGAAACTCAATAAATAATAAATAAAGTTTGCTTTTGTACCTTTAAATAATGACAAATAAATATACGGTGTTTTGGCAGTTTTTTGTGAGGGTCCGTTGTATTTAAGATGTTACAAAGGGGTGAGGAGTGACTTGGGTGTGAAGCGAGAAGTGGCACACTGACGTGTTAGTGCACGCGTGAACATTGCAGTGAAATAACGTATTTTATGTGTCGCAAGGTCTAGAAATGTCTTCAAAAAAATGTAAAAATGACGTGGACTGTTTTTGCTATATTTGTGGCGAATTCATTAAAGTGGGAGCCAAAAAATTTTGTTTGATATCTCTACAAGAAGCTTAAAACAATGGAAACAGATTTCCATCTCTTCCTCTGGCTCATTCTGTAATGCTCAAAGAAAATTACGAGAGCGCTGATCTGGAGTGTGGCCAGTAATAAGGGATTTCAATATGATTGGTTTTCTGGAGCGAATGCAAGGCGGATACACTAAATATCCATATTAACTTTGCGTATGGGATAGTAAAGCCGGTGTACTTCACTACCAGCAGCACTCATGGTCTCATCGGAGCGAGTTTCAAATGTGGATCCCCATCATGCATTAATGCCTCCATTGCATATTAGTAAAGGGTAATAAGCTAGAAATGGACCATGTTCAGGACATTCAAAGATCCAGGTAGCTGACTACTTTTTTAGTTATTGTAGACCTATAGGAAGAAAACCTATCTGTTTTCTGCCTAGAGTTCGCGTCCGTTTTTTAATTATTAACAATTTAGTGTAAAAATCGCGATTTTTTCGATTTTTTGCACCTCGTTCAAAAGCTAAACAGTTTACATAAAACCACAAAATTTAATTTTTTAGAACATTGAAAACCCTTCAAAATGTCGATTTTTTAAAGTTAATTTGTTGCTACGCAAACTGCAAAATAAGTGAAAAACGTTATTTGTTAATAACTTTTACTAAAACTACTTTAGAACTTTAGTGTTTCACCCAAAGTTGTGTATTGGGGTACTTAACAAACCCTCAAAATTTGAGACTAATCCATTAATTAGTTTAAAAGTTATTTTATTTGTTTATCCCAGAGACCTTTATTTTGCAATAACATAAGACAGAAAATAATGAAGATAATGCAATTCTGCGTATGTCAAATGAAAGTAGAAAAGTGATACTATCAAAATGTACTAAGAAAAGATAAAAATTATCTAATATAGTCAAAAATACTAATGCCAAAATTTTGAAATTTTATAGTTATTAAAGTTTAGAACAAATTTAAAAATATTGTCCGCAGAAAAAATCATTTTACATATTCTAAAAGTTGGTATTTTACACAAATTTTTAAAAATGTTGCCCAGTTGGTGACTAGTCGTGGTAAGTGAAGGGGGAGCTGGGAGCCGACAAATGCACGAGTTCAAAAACTAAAAAAGGCAACTTAAAACTACTATAATTTTCTATATCTAGGGATTCTACTGAATATATTTTGATCTTTCTTTTTCTAATTTGTATGTAATTTTTCTGTACATTACAAATATGTAATGTGTCTATTTGCAATTTGACATTTATTAATTAATAAAAAGTTTAATTAACAATTTTTGAAAAAATATTTTTTTCCCAAAAATCCATGTTTTTAATCAGACTATCATTATTAATTATACAAAAAGTTAAGGTATACTTTAATAAATAAATTATCTTCAATAAATAATTATCTAATAAAAATAATTTATTTATGAAAGTGAACTTTAACTTTTTGTATGATCATTAATGATACTATGATTAAAAAATAGATTTTTGTAAAAAATTATTTTTTCAAGAATTGTTTAAACAAATTAGACTGATTATTAATTAATAAATTTATAAACAAATTGCATATTTGTAATGTACGTATAAATTAAATACAAATTAAAAAAAGAAAGATGAAAATCCATTGAGTTGATCGGGAGATACAGAAAATTGTATTAGTTTGAAATTGATTTATCGGTATTTTAACTCGGTGGATTCGTAGGTTCCCACTAGTAACCGTTTGAACTACAATTTTGAAAAATCGTAGAGGGTGCTGTGAAGATACAATGTTTATGACAATTTTTAAACAAGAAATACAAATCCCATTATTTAAAATTGCATCAATGAAATTCCTTAATTATTATAAACAAATTAGCTGTGAATTAAAAATTTTTTTAAATTTTTTTCAGCTTTCAAAAGCTAAATTTTTTATTTGAAAATTCGTGTTAAAATACTAGCTTTTCGAATATATAAAAATATTGTTCCTACGGATAACATTTGTAAAGTTATTATAAATGTTTATAAACTACAAAGTTTCAAAAATTTGGCATTAGGATTTTTGATTATATTGATTAATTTTTTTATCTTTTGTTAATACATTTTTATACTATCACTCCTCTACTTTCATTTGGCATACTCAGAATTGGGCTATCTTCATTATTTTCTGTCTTATGTTATTGCAAAATAGAGGTCTCTGGGATAAACAAATAGAATAACTCTTAAACTAATTAATGGATCGGTCTCAAATTTTAAAGTTTTGTTAAGTACCCCAATACCCAACTTTGGGTGAAACACTAAAGTTATAAGGTATTCTTGTTCTCATGATCATTTTTCAGTGCGTCATTAATTATGACGTCATATACTGTATTGGGTGTGTCGAGACTTATTTCATGTAATTATTGACGAATATGACAGATGCTAGAATCGTACTTAGCCATAGGTGAAAAGCTGGTGGAATTAAACTAATTAGTAATTTAGTATATTTGATTTTTACACAATATGTTAACATGTAGGTATTTTTTATAAAGGGGAATAAAATTAAAAAGTAAACAATATTGTTAATTAAATTTATAAATATGGAAACATTAAAAAATGACACAAAACTATCCATTAATTGTGTTTTTATCTCCTTCTCTAGGTGCTGTCTCCGCTTCAAAAGTTGGCAGTCATCAGAGCGATCTTTATTTCTGAAACCGCTGCTCTAAATAATTCATTGTTATTACATCCAAACCAGTTCCTAAGGTTCTTCAGCCATGAGTTACGTCTCCTTACTATAGATCTTTTTATTGCATAATTACCTGGAGTATTAGATATACATCTCTCATCACATGTCCCATATATCTCAGTTTTCTTCTTATTTGTTAGTTCTTCTCGTTCCTTATGCGTAAGTCTCATTACCTCCACGTTGGCTATTCTATCTACTCATGAGATATTTAGCACTCTTCGGTACATCTCAAATGTCTCTAGTCTCCTCACGCCAATGACTAACTTTTAACGAACTGAATTCTAAACCAAAACACAAAAAAATGCACAAAGACGTTGTGAACCACAAGGGAAGTCGAATTCGAAATTTCAAAATGACAGGTACACAAAATACTGACCTGAATAATAACCGTCACTTGACTCTTTGACACTTCTAAAAAATGGCCAAAATGAACGAAGTTTTCGTCAAATGTTCGTAATACGTGTATTTGATTGGCTAGAAAAAACGCGCATTCTAAATATCAACGAATCAAACGTAGGTTAGGAATAGACATCTTATGTATATAACCATTGTAATGCTGCATTATTTTTGTGTTTAATCACGGAGCTACCGCTTTTTCCGTCTCATCTAACTTAATGCATTAGAGAGAAATCGAAAAACTGTGACGCACTGAAAAATGATCATGAGAACAAGAATATTTTTAGTAATGGTCGAGGAAATGAAGCTGAAAAAATGGCAAAACCTCGCAATTTTTTCGTCCAGCATCGATTTGTAGAAAAATTTGGGATTAGGCTCATTACACCCTCTAGTTCATTTTCTATATTGAGCCGTTATACGCTTTTGGTTTTGTAAGGGTGAAAACTACCCCTAGTTGTAAAAAATTATAAAATAACATTTTAAACTTTAATATTATCAACATTTGGTTCTTATTAGTTACATAATGAATGTTTTATGCTTTAAGATATACTATCATAATATTTCAACCCTTAAAACCACCCTTGTTGGAGCTATATATAAAAAATTTACTTATCCTAAAAGAAGAATTTCGGCTTGCATCGATTTACATAAAAATTTGGGATTAGGATCATCTCACATTGTACTTCATATTCTATATCATGCTTAAGGGCGTTGATTATTTTTAGAGGTGTAAATAACCCCTATTGTCAAAAATTATATAAAAACATTGTATACTTTAATATGGGTAAAATTTGGTTTTGATTGGTTAAATCATGATTGTTTTATACTTTAGGATATAATATCATAATACTTCAACCCTTAAAAACCACCCTTAATAACATTCCAGTTTTTATAAGTAGATATTTTAATAGTTCTATACAGAAAAAAAAGTAGAATTAAAGAATTACAAAAACATTTATTTACACAAAAATACGAATTTACAAATATGTACAAATACAAATAAAGAGTACAAGGGAAAAACAAGGAATGTCACATTTTATACATATTGAGATAAACACCATTAAAGGTTTAATTCTTAACTACTTAGTAGTTTCTTAGCAGAATTCTAGCAATTCTTATTCTATAATCTTAATATAATATGAATCTATATTAATTTATTAATTTAATAATGCACCAAAACATTCCTTATTTTTGTCCAGTGGCGTGTGGACAATCCTGGTCCTTCGACTGGACACAAAAGCTTAAAAAATTTATATAGACTGATCTTTCTGTTTATTGTTCTGAATCGATATCCTAGTCGATAGTACTCATTTTCTGCTACCACATGGCGAGAAAAGCCAAAATTCATGAAAAAGTGACATTCCTTGTTTTTACCCTGTACTCTTCAAATACAAATAGTTCTTCAGTCATCTTCCAGTATACGAACCGGTTCTGTGGTATTATACATACATTGAAAATTATCCATAAGCTGACTATCCGAATTTTTCGAAAAAAAAAAAAAATTCGTTTTATAAACATAGTTCCTTCATTTTTGGCGGTGTAAAGATTTTTCAAAAATGACTTTGTAGGATTTTTGAAGAGTTATAAGACTGTGTAAACTAAATTCCGTAAGATCCCTCAGTTTTTAATTATAGTGGGTTTAAAGGGCTCGAATAAGGGGGTGTTTGCTCGTAAATAGAGGTTTTAAACAGCTATATCTCGCTAACTGTTCACTGTAATAATAATTTATATACAAGGGAGTTTTAGTTATTAAATAAGCTACAATTTGATAATCTATAATTTTTTTCGTATATCCAGTATATTCGGAGATATTTTGAAGTAAAAGGCAAAAAATGGGAAATTTCAAAAAACTAATTTTTCTTTAAACTCCAATTTTTCTAAAATTAGGCCTTCTAAATAGGTCAAACTTCTTGGGTGTATTGATAATACAAATATAAAAGGAATTACAGAAAGGTAAAGACCAATTCTTAATCGGGAGGGTAGTTAGAGGGTTGTTTTCACTGATTTTTTCATTGAGAAAAACAGGTACCGACCTTTTTTTGATCATAAGTCCTTACTTTTTAGACTAGTAACTTTCTGTTATTTTTTTTTGAAAGGTCAACTGTATACTTGAAAAAAGATTATTTAAGGTTTCCTCGAAAAATGCAAAGTTTTTCCGGTATTTTAATTTGAATATTTCAAATTATGCATTTGACGAAAAAAGCTAACTTTTAACATGCCGTATCTCGGTTTGTATTGGTCTTAGCTATATTACAGAAAAATAATTTGGTTTGTGTTACTAAAAGATACTATTTTGATATCTACAGTTTTTTTATTAAATGCATATTTTTCGAGGTATTCTTAAAAAACCCTCTAAAAAAGTCGATTTTATCATCGAAAAACTGTTACTTTCAAGCGCGAACAACTCGAAAAATATTAGTTTTACGAAGAAAATGTAAAAAACATTTTTTTCTTATAATCACTTTTTATATCGATTTACATAGTTAAAATGTAATAAAAAATTCCCGCCCCCGAGATGGGGTGGCAACCACCCCAAGATTTTAGCGTACATAGGCATGATATAGAAAATTATTCTTGGACTATTCCCTACCTTCTGTGAAAATTTCAAGTAAATCCATGCTGGACGAAAAAATTGCGAGCCAAAATGCTTCATTTCCTCGACTATAATAGTTATTAACAAATAACAATTCTCACTTATTTTGCAGTTTGCGTAGAAACAAATTAACTTTTTGACATTAAAAAATCGGCATTTTAAAAGTTTTTCAATGTTCTAAAAAATTGAATTTTGCAATTTTATGTCAACTATTTAGCTTTTAAATAGGGTGCAAAAAATCGAAAAATCGCGATTTTTGCACTAAATTGTTAATAATTAAAAAACGGCCGCGAACTCTAGGCAGGAAACAGTAGCCCGATCAAAGAACAATCTGACCCCAAAAAAAATCAAAGGAAGGATGAAAATTTAGGAATAGGTAGTTTAAATTGTCTATTATTATATAAGAAAAAGTTTACCATTCTACATCCCCTCTATTTTAAAAAAATGGAGGGAAATACCCCCCTCTCGAAGATGAAAAAATACATTCAAAATAAGACCGGAATTCGATAAAATGACTAATTCTAAACAACTTTTCTTCTATAGAGTTTTTTCACTAAGTCAATAGTTTTCGAGTTATTTGCGAGTGAATATGTTCATGTTTAACAAAATAAAACATGTTTTTGGACGGTTTTTAGGAGATAACTCAAAAAGTAAGTATTTTAGCGAAAAAAATATTCTTAGCAAAAATATAGCCCATAAAAAATTGAAAAAAAACGGTGCATACATGAGGTCTGTAGACCCAGTAGAAGCAGAGCTGCAGCTAATGAAAAGTAGATTCTTCTTCGTCAAATTCCAAATCGAATATTTTGTGAAATAACCCAAAACGGAGCACTTTTAGGGGAAAATTAATTTTAACTTTTTTAAAGTGTTTAAAAAAAAGGTTTATTTTTGTTTTTTTAAAAAAACTTGTAATGTTAAAAGTAAGTGAATTACGCTCAAAATATTGTTGGCCCCTTTTATTTTTTTTGGTAAAAAAATCGCGAAAATCACCCCCTAATTAGCATCACATATAAATTTTAACATTACCACTTCGCAAGTTACGTTGTCTATGTATTATTTATATGATCTGTAAGTTTCATCGGTTCAAAGTGCTTAGTTTTGAAAAAGCTGTACTTAAAATGGCTTGAACGAGTACCAATCATGAGTTTAGGCAAATTTTGAACAGCCATAGCATAACCAATTTTTGTCTAACAAGAAAACAAAACGTACATTTTATTACTCTTTGAGATTTTTGGTATTCCTAATTGTTTTTAAGTTAATTCCATAAACAATTACGATTTTTTTCAAAATAAAAAAAATGTTTTATTTTAAACCCAATTTTTTTCAAAACTGAGCACTTTGAACCAATGAAACTTATAGATAATATAAACAATACATAAGTAAAGTAACTTATAAACTGGTAACGATTAATTTTATTTGAGAAGCTAATTAAGGGGTGATTTTCGCAATTTTTTTACCAAAAAATAAAAGGGACCAACAATATTTTGAGCGTAACTCACTTTTAATATTAGAAAATTTTTTAAAAAACAAAAATAAACCTTTTTTTAAACACTTAGTTGTAATGAATTTTCCCCAAAAAGTGCTCCGTTTTTTGGTTATTTCACATTGAAATATTCGATTTGGAATTTGACGAAGAAGAACCTACATTTCATTAGCTGCAACTCTGCTTCTACTGGGTTTGCAGACCTCACGCATACACCATTTTTTTTTCAATTTTTTATAAGCTATATTTTTACTAAGAATATTTTTTTCGCTAAAACACTTACTTTTCGAGTTATCTCCGAAAAACCGTCCGAACACATGTTTTTTTTTGTTAAAAATGAACACATTCACTCGCAAATAACTCGAAAAGTATCGACTTAGTAAAAAAACTCTATAGAACAAAAGTTACTTAGAATTAGTCATTTTATCCAATTCCGGACTTATTTTGAACGTATATTTTTTCACCCCGAGAAAAAAATTTTCACCCCGTATTTTCCAATTTTTGTAAAATGGAGGGGGTGTAGAATTGTAAACTTTTTCTTCCCGAAAAGATTGGTCATAAATTATACCACACATTCTGGAGTCAAAAATAGTGCGATTGAACGTAACTTATCTTAGTACAAATGTGCTCATAAAAAAAGTTATAGCCCTTTGAAGTTACAAAATGAAAATCGATTTTTTTTAATATATCGAAAACTATTAAAGATTTTTTATTGAAAATGGACATGTATCATTGGGTGCGTTCGGACGACCACAGCGGCTGGACAGCTGAGCCAGCAGTAGCTGTCAGACGTCACCGCTGGAAGCCAGCCGCTGAGAGATTTACTAAGCTTTCCCTATCACGGCTGGATTCAACGACTCAGCCGATTTCTGCTGACAGCCAGCCGCTATGGTCGTCCGAACGCACCCATTATTATGGCAGGATCATCTTAAAAAAAATTATAGATTTGTCCATCCCATAACAATTTTATGGAGGTTTTGATCCCTTATAATGGGATTTATCTCATTATTTAGATATTTTAGAAATCCTTAAATTACCTTAAAGTATTCGTTAGATATTTATTTATAAAACAATAAACATTACGCATATTTGTTATAATAATTGCAAAGTAGAACACCTTAGTTAAAGTCCACGTTTTGCTTACTCAACAAGGTTGTGATTATTCATTTTGACACACTAACGAGAATATATACAAACATATTTACAAAACGAAGTATTTGATAAATATGGGAACACGATCAGATTAGAGTGATTAGTGGGTCAGTCGAATTAGTTAGTTAGGTTTGGGAGGTTGCTGCCGTTAGAGCAGAATAATGTCACCTATCAACTGAATACATTTATATGGTATTAGTTTAACCAAATAAAGGAGTTGAGTACATAGTGCCTTCCTGTTAAACAAACCCCATTCCAGTATAGTAAATATCCAGCTACCACCATACCCTTAAACCTCCCCAAACTTTTGTGTACGTTCCAATTAATTCATTATTGTGGTACCATTAGTTAAACACAACGTTTTTAAAACTTTTTTGCCTCTTAGTATTTTTTCGATAAGTGAGTTTTTATCGAGATTCGGTTTCTTTTTTAATATATTTACATAAAATTTTTATCGGAGTTTTGTTCCTTTAAACCCCCCAAATGTTTGTGTACGTTCTATATTAAACTATTATTGTGGTACCATTAGTTAAACACAGTGTTTTTAAAAGTTTTTTGCCTCTTAGTCTTTTTTTGATAAGTCACCTTTTATCGAGATGTGGTTTCTTTTTCAAAATATACCTAAAAATGTAAATTATAAATACATTTTCAGATTTATTAACAGGTCTCTATGGTAGGGGAGCCCAAGCGGGGATTTTTGCAGTTACTCGAGCGCGTCAGATTATCATATGGGGAGAAATCTGGTACCCTGCAGATGTACCTCTACCATATATTGGCTCTTAACACAGGGGAGTTCGTTAAGGGGGGCCCGACAAAAAAATCTATCCTTAAAAAAACTCAAAATTGTCAGATTAAGATAAGGTAAGTTAAGTACATGCAAAAGAGTGTATATTTAAAAAATCTGACGATTTGAGCCGGGCATAAGGAAATGGGTGGGTCCCAAAGTTTCACAAGAAAAAAGCGAATATTTCGCGAAACGAATGACAGATCGAAAAACTAAAAAATATGTGCTTAATATTTTTTAAAAATCTATCGAATGATACCAAACACGACTTCCCACGGAGAGGGGTGGGGGTAAATTTAATATTTTAAATACGAATCCCGCGATATTTCGCGAAATGAAGATCAGATCGAAAAACTGTAAAATACACTTATTCGATATTTTTGAAAAATCTATCGAATAGCATCAAACACGACCCCCTACGGATGTGGTTTGGGGGGCTACTTTAAAATCTTAAATAGGAACCCTATTTAAGATTTTAAGTAACTTTTATTCGAAACATTTTTTCGAATTATGGATAGATGGCGTTATAATCGGAAAAAGCGATTGTTGGAAATGGAAAATTCAATTAAAAAATGGCAAGCGCCCGCTAAAATGGAAAACTTTACTTAACTTTTTTTGATTTTAAGACCTACTCTTCACATCCCAATAGGTCCCCAAAGCGCTCGAGTGACTGCACATTTAGCATACTTTGCTCCCCCACTATAAATAATCGTACTTAACCATATACAAATATTTGGTGGATTCGATAAATATTCAAAATATCTCGATAAACACTGGCTTATCGAAAAAGTCCTAAGAGGCAAAAAAAGTTTTAAAAACTGTGTGTTTAACTAACGGTGCCACAATAATAATTAGATTGGAACGTACACAAAAGTTTGGGGGGTTTAAGGGAACAAAACCCCCATAAAATTTTTATGAGGTACACAAATTTTACTTAAATTTTTATGTAAGATGCTGCTGCCATAAGAATGCCACGTGTCTATTTTCAATGAAAAATCTCGTTTTTCGAGTTTTCGATATATGAAAAAAAATTGATTTTCATTTTGTAACCTCAAAGCGCTGTAACTTTTTTTGTGTGCACTATTGTATATAGGTAAGTGAGGTTTAATCAACCTATTTTTGACCCCAGAATCTGTGGTATAATTTATGACCAATCTTTTCGGGACACCCTGTATAATAATAGATAATTTCAACTACCTATTCCCAAATTTTCATCCTTCCTTTATTTTTTTGGAGGTTTTCGTAAAATTTTGCGTTCCCTGATCGGGCTACAGGTAGGTTTTCTTCCTATAGGTCTACCATAACTAAAAAAGTAGTCAGCTACCTGGATCTTTGAGTGTCCCGAGAAAATCCTTATTACCCTGGACTATATAAAATTAAGTCTTAAGAAGCAGTTCGTAAAGGTTCTCTTCGTTAAGATTCTGAGGCCTTTCAATTTTTAAAACAATTTTTCCGAAACTATCATAGGCTGACAATTACAAAGAGCTTATTCCTAATATGCTTGACAGCTTCATAGTCATGGGTTGCAGTAAAGTACACATGCTACATGCTCACTTGGATCAGTTTAAAGACAACTTGTGTGCATATTCAGAAGAGCATATGGAATGCCTTTACCAAGATGTAATAAACTTTGATCAACGCTATCGAGGAGAGTATAATGAGAACATGATGGTAACTACGTTTGTGGGCTCCCACGAGACAGCCAAATAACACACAAGTTTACACAATAAAAATAAGAAAACTGTTGATGTTTTAAAATTTTATTTGTATTGTTTTTTGTATTTATGGGTTTTATACAATATACCGTTCTTTTATAATTAGAGTTAAAAATATATAATTCAAAATGTGTTTACTTTTAAAAATAATTTAAATTAAAAAATAGAGCTTTTTCATAAAATTTGAAATGTCGTTCTGGTAAGTAGGTACAAAAGCAAAACTTTATTAGATAAAAATATTTTTTCTTTCTTTAGTTAGGCATAGGTAAGTAATCAAAATCAGAGGTACAGAACTCAGACTCAAAATACCTGTTGACCAGTGTTATTTATAATTATTGATTATTATTATGCAGAGTGAGTTTTATGTATGGAAACCCTCAATTATCTCGGAAACGGCTTGGACTATTTTTATAGATTTTGGTGGGTAAGGGTATTCTAATGCGGCCGATATTATAGTCGTAATTACATTGATCTCATTACGTTTTTCTGGAAATCTAATGAACTTTCTTATTTCAAATGGAACACCCTATATATTTTTTGCGTTTTGTCGTCCCTAAGATATACTGATTTTTCATTTAATATTCCCTATACTTAAATGCCGCAATTTCTTATTGCTACATTTATTGCTACATTTATTAGTTATTGCTACATTTATTTTTAAAAAATTTTATAAACAAATTATAAAAATAATCTTTTTTTTCGGCCCGGGCAGACCTTATTTTAGATTCTAAGAATAATCGGAAATAAATTTTTTCTCTAAAGTTAATCGTTTTCTAGTTATAAACAATTTAAACCTGAAAAAAAAATGAAAAATGACGATTTTCAAGGTTCAAAAAACATAAGTAAAAAATATAATTTTTGAAATTACGAAGTGTCTATGTTCAAGTTTAAACCTTCTTCTATCAGTTCCTTATAAGAATTTTTGGCATGTTTTATTCGAAAACATTGTTTTTTAATTGTTAATGATGCGCTCATGAAAGGACGGGCGATCGGGCTGCTTTAACAAATAAAAAACAATGTTTTAAAACCCCCGATAGGGGCTTCACGACCTTGACGTTGGTTCGGGGGCTTAAGCTGACTGTTCAGACAGGGCCGTAGTCTGGCGCAGGAAGTGGATCAAGTATGTGTGTACGAATGCATGGGATCTCCCTAATAAGGAGCTCTCCGATGAAAGAAGGCACCCCCTATAAACGGGCAAGGCCTAACGCATGGTAAGTATGAAAGGATGTGAAACAACCTCGCTAGACCGGTTCCTGTCACGACTTAGCTCTCTGGAGTATCTGGGAATCTTTCCTAGGTACTCGAGAGACTAGGAATGTATGAACTGCTTCAGCGACCAAGAAGTAGCCCGCCCTAAGTTAACCCACCCATGTCTGGTTGTACCACTCCCCTGGCGTAAATTTAAGTAGAAGACCCTCTGGTCTTCACTGCCACATCTCCATTCTACGGCACTGTTCACATCGCCAATATATAGTCAACCGACCCGATATTATCTACCAGCTGTATCTATCCTACACTCCGAGTACAACCAGAAAATGCTATCCCTCCTTCATCCTTTTTCCCACTAAACCTACACCCCCAACACACAAGGTAAAGGTGTAATTGTACCGTGCCCAGGCCTGCATGGCAGTTGTGTGTCTAAATTGAACTGTCTCAAACGGTCGACTGGGGGAACCAGGCCACATCCCCTTTCATTTAAGGCCTTGTACCGGCACAGGGAGCGCTGCTGGTATGGACAGTTTATTTCTCCCATACTCGTGGGATCAATATGGAACCATGCAAAAATTTAAAAGATTTAACCCTAGGGGTCTCGCAGGAGAACCCAACAAACAATCAAACTTCCACTGAGACTGTTCGGGCAGAATCTGGAAGAAAATAATCCCATCACATCGGGTAATAAAAATACTGAGGACGCAATGCGGACTCCTTTAAAAGATGCTGAGGATGAGGTTTCTCGGCCAAAAATATCTGGGGCACAGAGAAGAAAGCTTCGGAAAATGAGAGAACAGGGAATTGACACTTCTAAGGTCAAATTACCTCCTAGACCTCAAAATAAAACTCCTGGAAATGCCGAAATCACACAAGCTGTCAAGCGGACTGTGTCTGATAGAAGCACTCCTGAGGAGAAATTAACAAAAAAGAGCAGAACTGCTGCTGCCTCTTTCAAAAAGCTCAGCAGCAACTACAAAGCAGCTCTTACGGGAATAAAGACGGCAATAATTCCCAAAGAATACCCAGACATATCTGTAACGGAAAAAGACGTTGGGGCAATAAAAGAGGCCCTAATTAAACTTATCGATGAGGTTCCTTGCGCACCTCGTTACGAAGGTAATCGGCTCATGGATGGATACTATGGGTTGATATGTGCTGACGAGGAGTCCTTTAAGATCACAAAGGATTTCTTGGAAGAAAATACGGAGTGGAAGGTCGTTAAGGCTGAGGAACTCCCAAAATCGAAGCGTGTACTGATGTACCTTCCAGAGACTAAAAATGAGGATCTGAAAGTGCCACTGGCACGAATTGAAAAACAAAATCCTGAACTAAGGACCAGTCGTTGGGCAATTCTGAGTTCCAAACCAGCAACTGACGGAGGACTGCATGTGAGTTTCCGAATTGATAAGGAGTCAGAGGCACAGCTCGAAAGGCTTCAATGGAAGCCTTATTACCTTCTACAGCAAGCAAGTATTATACCGTTGGAAGAGGGTAAAGCAAGACAGGCTGGGAACATTGGGGAACCAAAACCTGCAACGATTACTTCCGAACTGCAGGAGGCCGAAGGGGAATCAATGCAGGTGGAAGAAATTACAAGAGGGCCTGTTAGAGACCCCAAAAACGAATAAACTGCAAAATGAAGATCATACAGATCAATTTGCAGCACAAAAAAAAACAGCTTCGGCACTTTTGTGCCAGGAAGTAGCTGAGAAAAACATTGATATGGTGCTTATTCAAGAACCGTGGATAAATGAAGGTAAGATACGGGGATTAAATGTTAAGGGATGGGAACTAATTTTGGGAGTACCTGACAATAAAATCAGAACTTGTATATTTTGTAGATCTGACCTTAACCTGGTACCAGTTATGGAGCTCTGTACGGGAGACATGACAGCTGCCAGAATTAAACTGAATTGCAATGGGTTGGTTACAGAGTTGATTGTTGCGTCTCTTTACCTTCCTATTGACAGTAAAGAACAACTTCCAGGGACTAACCTAGAGAACCTTCTAGAATACACCAATGATAAGCATACAGAACTTATCATTGGAGTCGACTCCAACGCCCACCACATCATTTGGGGAAGCAGAGATACAAACAATAGAGGTAAGTTACTTTTTGAGTACCTTTGCACTACTGAACTTGATCTTCTGAACAGGGGTAATAAGCCCACCTTCAGGACATCAAGAGCAGAATCACTAATCGACCTAAGCCTATGCTCTATGGGGATTGGGAACATAATATCTGACTGGCATGTGTCGGATGCGTTATCCTTATCGGATCATGCATACATATGCTTTGAGATAAACTCAGTCAAACCGGAACCAAGGTTCTATAGAGACCCTAAGGTGACCGATTGGGAATCCTTTAAGAGGGATCTTGGAACAAGGGTACGGAATTATCCTAAAAGGCCAAAAAACAATGCTGAGGTTGAGATGGCAGTAGACTGGTTGCAGCATGCAATAGTCGTCTCATATGAGGAAAACTGCCCGTTAAAAGAAAGTCACCCTCCCAGGCAAGTAACTTGGTGGAATAAGGAGCTGTCTGATCTCAAAAGAGAAACAAGAAGTCTCTTCAATAGGGCGAAGAAATCAGGTGATTGGGAAGCATATAAGGCTAAACTGAAAACCTATAATAAGAAAATCCAATCCGCTAAGGAAAGATCCGCTATAATAAGAAAATCCAATCCGCTAAGGAAAGATCCTGGAGAGAATTCTGTGAAAACATTGAAAGTGTACCTGAAAGCGCCAGGGTTAACAGAATCCTCAAAAGAGATAACATTAACAAACCCAAGTCAATGAAATTGCCCAATGGGAAGTATACGGACACAGAGAAGGAGGCTGTAGAGCATCTTTTAAGTGTTCACTTTCCAGGGTCGACGCAATTGACTGCTAATAACAATCCTCAAGCAAACAATAGCCCAACCAAAAGGGACTGGCTGACCTCTGACGAGATCTTTGGTTCTCACAAGGTCAGATGGGCTATTGAAACTTTTAAACCTTATAAAACTGCGGGACCGGATGGTATATTTCCTAAGCTTCTCCAGGAGGGTCTGGAAATAATCATGGGTCCACTGATCACAATATTTAGAGCTAGCCATGCTCTGGGATACATTCCCAAAGCTTGGAGAAGGGCAAGGGTGGCGTTTATTCCCAAACCAGGAAAAACAGATTACATCTTAGCAAAATCCTACAGGCCTATAAGTCTGACCTCATTCATGTTAAAAACCATGGAAAAATCTTGAACGAACACATCAAGAAAAACAATTTAAATGAAAATCCACTGCACCAACGGCAATGGGCGTATCAGGCAGGGAAATCAGGTGAAGCCGCCCTGCACAATCTAGTGTCGGAACTCGAAAGGAGTCTGTATCAGAAAGAAGTCGCCCTTGCTGCATTTTTAGATATAGAAGGTGCATTTGATAATACCTCAATCGAGTCTATACAAAGCGCACTGGTGAGGAAGAAAATCAACAACACAACATGCAAGTGGATTATTCAGATGCTTCAGAGCAGAATAATATCCACAGATACGCATGAAGATACCATAAATCTGAGGGCAACTAAGGGATGCCCTCAAGGCGGTGTATTGTCACCGTCATTATGGAACATAGTTGTCGATGATCTGATTCATGGGCTAAGCGCCCAAGGAATCTGGGTCCAGGGTTTCGCAGATGATATCGTGATAGTAACTAGGGGAAAATTTCCCAGCACTGTTGCGTATCAGATGCGATATGCCCTTCACTACATAGAGAACTGGTGTCTGAAAGAGAACCTCTCCGTGAACCCTTCTAAAACTAAACTGGTAGCCTTTACAAATAAGAGGAAGCTTACTGGACTGAGTGAGCTGAAATTATTTGGAGAGGTACTGGAAAGAACCAATGAGGTTAAGTATCTAGGGGTAACCCTGGATTCGAAACTCAATTGGAATACTCATATTACCAATATAACCAATAGGGCTAAGCGACTCTTCTGGAACTGCAGACGAGTTGTAGGTAAAACCTGGGGATTGAAACCAAAGGTGATATGTTGGTTGTACACATCAGTGATACGACCGACAGTTACTTATGGGTCAGTACTCTGGTGGAGAAAGACGGCTTTGCAATCTTGTGTGATCACTCTCACCACCCTACAAAGACAAGCGCTTCTAAATATAACAGGAGCCTTGAATAGTACAGGAACGGCTTCATTAGAGGCTATCACAGGTCTCCCTCCGCTGGAATTGTATATTTCGGCGGTAGCCTTTATGACCATCCTGAGGCTCAAAGCAAACAATACTTGGAGGCCAAATTATGTATTGAATAGCCACACAGACATTACTGGGACTATACTTGAGGAATACATATTTATGATGAACTTAGATATGATGACACCAGAACTAATCTTCACTGAGAAGATTAACACAATTATACCATCTAGAGAACAAAAAGTCCCAAACATTAATGGAGACTTAATACGGTTCACTGATGGATCTAAAACTGCCCATGGTACTGGATCAGGAGTCTTTGGGCAAACATGTAACTATAATAAATCTTACAGCCTAGGTCAACATACAACGGTGTTCCAGGCTGAAGTTTTTGCTTTGGTGGCCTGCATTGATGAAATAATTGATGAGGACCCTAAAGCTAAGAGAATCAACATTTACACAGATAGCCAATCGGCTATTCTGGCTGTAAAGAACCCTCTCACCAAATCAAAACTGGTGAGAAACTGCAAAGATCTCCTCAAGAACCTGGCAAATGACAACAAAGTGTCTTTAATATGGGTGCCGGGTCATGAAGGGGTGCATGGGAACGAACGAGCAGATATGTTAGCGAAACAAGGCTCGAGAAAAACTTTTGAAGGCCCAGGACCTTTCTGTGGCATCACTAAAGATGCTATGAAAAACGAGGTTCAGAAATGGCTGATAAAGAATCATCAAAATAAATGGAGAACCACTCAAGGGCAAATCCAGACTAAAAAAATAATCAAGAATATTGAGAAAAAACTCTCGAACAGTTTGATGAACCTCAATAAACGAGAGATCAAAACGGTCACTGAAATGGTGACTGGACATTGTCGTTTAAGAAATCACCTATACAAACTAGGTAAGGTGAATGAACCATGGTGCAGAAAGTGCGAAATGGAAGAAGAAACTGCCATACACATACTATGCTATTGCAGTGTGCTAGGTGATGTAAGGCAGAACTTCACTGGTCAAATGAGGTTTGAACCAGAAGAGATCTTAAAACTACCAATAAGAAAACTGTTGGCCTTCGTTGAGGCCACAGGACTTATTAAAGTTTAAGGAGAAGAACAGGGTTTGGTACAAAGGTCTTATGACCAAGTGCCAGAGACTAACGAGTCTCGCCTGAGTTAAGAAGAAGAAGAAGAAGAATGTTTTAAAATGAAATAAGCCCAAATTACTTATCGGAACCTCATAAAATAAGGAAACTTGAATTTAGATACTTCGTGATTCTAAAAATAATATTTTTTTTACTTGTTTTTGAGCCTTAAAAATAGACATTTTTGATTTTTTTCAGTTTTAAATTGTTTATTATGTAACTCGGAAACGATTAACTTCATAGAAAAATTACAAAAAACCTTTTTTGTTCCAACGATCCAAAGAACCTAAAATAATGTGTGCCCGGGCAAAAAAAATGATTTGTAAAATTTGTTTATAATTTTTTTAAAATAAATCTAGCATAACTCCGAAATTACGGCATTTAGGTATAGGGAATATTACATGAAAAATAATCAATATTTCTTAAGGACTTCAAAACGCAAAAAATATACAGGATGTTCCATTTGAAATAAGAAAGTTCATTAGATTTCTAGAAAAATAAAAGAGCTGACATCAATATAATTACGACTATAATATCGGCCGCATTAGAAAACCCTTACCCACCAAAACATATAAAAACCGCGCAAGCCGTTTCCGAGATAATTGAGGGTTTAAATACATAAAACTCACTCTGAATTTTTCGAGAATGAGGACGTCGGGTAAATAAATACATATGTTGTTCATTTTTGCCTATATAGTTGTATATATTTCCACTCTATTTCCAACACTAAATCTAAAACACGATGGTTATGTCAACGTTATTTATATGAGCTAAATACTGCTAATGAGTCTCTCTCTAGTATGCCTTGTTATCTGAACTCTAAAGTGAGCTTTTTGTGAAAATCGTTTTGTAAATATTTCACATACAAATAGTTTTACAAATACCATTTTTTAAGACATGAAACACGTTTCATGAAAATAAAACAATGCTAAACAAATAGAAGTCCGCATAATACCAATGAAACGAGTGTGATTCATTCGTGTGAAACATTTTTATCTTCCGAAGGCGCACACCAAAGAAACATGAAACGTGAAATACGTTTCATGGAAATAAAACACTGTTAAACAAATAGACGTCCGCATATCTATGAAACGAAGGTGATTCATGCCCATGAAACATTTTTATCTTCTTGAAACGTGTTTCATGAAATAGGACGTGTTCTATTTTTCGATATCAGTTTCATTGTTTTGAATAATTAATTACGTGCGTAAAATGAATCCCGACCAAGAATTTAATATTGCATTGGTTTCTGTGGTGGAGCAGAACAAAGAGTTGTACAATTATAACCTGGAGTGGTACATGAATAGACAATAACAAGAAAATATCGTTTTTTTTAAACCAGGACCCACAATAAAACAATGTAAATGTTTGAATACTCATTCTATAAAATTATTGAAAATTAGCAAGATGATTATTTAATTCGTTTGCAACCAAATATTATGTACTATGGTTATGATTTTTGGACAGTTATAAAAGAGTTTATTCAAACGACCTCGTCACCATCACTTTCCACTATCTACTATACAAATTTTATTTTTGTTTCTTTGATTAGTATATTAGTGTAGGAAAAGGAGATTAAACTTCGCAAATTTAACAAAAGTCCGGTTTTATTTTTTTTTTGGTATATCAAGGGGTGCTTATTATGAGACTAAATTTTTCTTAAAAGATTTGCCCCGGAACACCCATTTTCATTCCTTTAAAGGGGGTAGGAAAAAATCCTACTCCATCAGTAGGGTTTTTTTTATAAATATATATTATGGTTATTGCAACATCCCTGCGGAAGCTGTCCCTATCCCTGAAAATAAGTTTGGCGAGCATGTTTTTACGATTTTTTCATTTCCTGTATATTTTTTTGAAACAACGCTTATACAGGATTAAAGACCACCATTTGCTCTACAAATAAGGTCCTATGCATGTTTTTTCGTATAAGCAACCGTTACGGCACAGTGGCGCCGCAAACCTCAGAAATGCTTTGGTGGTTCCAGTTTTTGTTTTTTTTTTCGTCACCTATTCATTTTATTAATAATATACTTATGACAAATAAAAGAGCACACTGTCTGCTACATATTATGACCTATACATATTTTACTTTCTTTGCACCCTAAAGCCACAGTAGTGGCCCAGAGTCAATTTTTGCATATTTTCTTTATTCATTTTCCTTTTTTTTTAGGGGTAGTTTCGGGGAAGATATGGGGGTGAATTATACAAATTTGTAAATAAAACTTGTACGTGGGTAATCGCCGAGAAATTTTTTACGCTAGCATAAGCGGTTCAGGTGGTATAAAAAGGGACTTTTTAAAATTTAACACCCTGTAATTCGTGAGCGGCCGTGGAGTAACGGCATAATCGCTGGCCTCATACGCCAGTGCACGTGGGATGGAGCCCTGCCAAAGACAAACCATTTTCATTTCCAATAATGACACGAGCCGTCTCACCGTGACTCGTAGAGCACGTTAAGCCGTCGGTCCCCCTGGGCTAGTGTAAATCGGCACTAGTTACTTGAAACAGGGTTAAAGATGTAAATGGCGCCGGAACTGTCCGAAAGGATCTCCCCGGCAAAAATGCCATACGATATTATTATTATTATACCCTGTAATTAAAAAATGAACAATTGCCCTTAAGTGAAACCTATACCAAAAAATCAGACACTTATTTATGATTAATTGCCGCTGGGTTGCTTCTTGATTTCCAAACATCTTTTTTAAAAACTTGTCAACTTTGGAGCGCCAACCCCGCTAAACGGTGGGTAATAGACATATGCTGTCGCGGAATAAATTGTAGGAAATACGGTTCTCTTCATATTTCTATTAAGGACATTTTTGCAATAACGTACAGAAAGGGCTACGTTTCGCAAAAACCACAAACTACCCCCTTTAAACGGATGTTAAACCACCCCGGGTGTTCCGGGGCGAAATCTTTTAAGAAAAAGTTAGTCCCATCAAAAGCACACCTTGATATACTAGAAAAAAAATAAAACCGGACTTGTGTCAAGTTTGCGAAGTTCAACCTCTGTTTCCTACACTATATAACATGAAACGGTTTCGTTCTTCACAATTTATTTGTTTCATGTTTCACGTTTTATGTTTTACGTTTCTTTAATATTAAAAAGCAATTAAAGAGTGGCGCCGACAGCAACGACCACGTCACTATCCATTGCCGAATATACAAATTTTATTTTTGTTTCATCGATTAGCGTATCACATGAAACGGTTACTTTTTTTACGATTTATTTGTTTCATGTTTCACGTTTCATGTTTCTTTGATGTGCGGCCTGCCTTAGAATGTGTTGACGTCTTTTTAAATCTTTATTTGCTACAATAAATCGTTGACTGCAAATTTCACAAATGGTTTTTCTCCAGTGTGAATTCTCAAATGTATTTGAAGGGTCAGAGGGAAAAACGATAAATGTCAATATTTGGTCATTTTACAATTCTTGTGCTACCTATTAGCTTAGAAAAAGTACTATCAATCTGTGAATGGCCAAGGGTAAATAACGATGAGAATCATCTTGAAAACACATTAGAAGATTGGACCCAAGGGGGAAAAACAATGAATATGTAACTTTGTTTTTCATTTTACTGAAAATGCTTCCAGATATACACGCATCGTTCCTTCCCCTGACCCTTCATTTTTAAATTAGAACTTGTGATAACTATTTTGAGAAAACTTCACATTCGAATAGTACCTACAGTAAGCGGCACAATAAACAGTACTAAAATCAATATTGACATGTTTATGATTATTTATATATCTAGTATACATGACATGGCCTTGCAAACATTATTCACAATAACGCATGTTCCTGATAAAACAGATGTTAAAGATGCCCTCTGGCCAGTGCGGATCTACGTGGAGGGAAAATGAGGAAATATCTCCCCCAAACAAGGTCCAAAATTAAAGAAAAAAATTGTTCAAACATAAAAATATATTAGCTGAAATGAAACCGAAAGTACAAAAAGACAAATTCAACAAAATAAACACGCCAGTTAGGAAACTTAAAGGAACTTAATACCTATAAGCATTATTTATATAGGGATAGTTGGTCAGCCCAATAGGAAAATCTTGTCCTATTCATAACACCCCAACTCGCATACATATTAAGAAAAATAAATATATATGGAAGAATATATTTAGAAATTGAATTCATGATGTCATGCTATTATATACAGTACGTAAATCATTCAGCTGGACATAGGGAACATACGTTGTATATATTTAGATACATAAATACATACATTGTATTATATTGAGATCATTGTGGCAACTGATCTCTCTCGATGACAATATGGTTGTTAGCATTAAGGGGAATTAACCTCAAAATTGACAACTTATTGCGACTGATACAAATAAACGTCAAAATATGACAATGTAGTAGCTAAATATTTTTGGCCTAAGGGAATGGGAAAACTGTTTAGTTTTGAAATTAGTTTTTAAATAAAAAATATTTTAAAAATTAGGTAGAGTAAACTTTGTTTTTGATTTATTTATGGACAACCTTGCTTCAAAACCAACTCATTCTATTCGTTCTAACAGCTCTATCGCACCAAAAACTCGTACTCGAACAGAAGCTTCAACTAACACAGGTTAGCGCAATTGCCACAATTCTCTCAATGTATATTACCTGTGTCCAGCTGAGCGATTTACGTACTGTGTCTAATGTATAGTAGCATGACATCATTAATTCAATTTCTAAATATACTCTTCTATACAGAGTGAGTTTTGTGTATGGAAACACTCAATTATCTCGGAAACGGCTTGCACGATTTTTATAGATTTTGGTGGGAATGGTGGGTAAGGGTTTTCTGAGGCGGCCGATATTATAATGGCAATTACATTGTTGTCAGACTTTCCGTTTTTCTGGAAATCTAATAAACTTTCTTATTTCAAATGGAACACCCTGTATATTTTTGCGTTTTTAAGTCCTAAAGAAATACTGATTATTTTTCATGTTACATTCCCTATACCTAAATGCCATAATTTCGGAGTTATTGCTACATTTATTAAAAAAAATTTTTAAACAAATTATAAAAATCAATTTTTTCGGCTCGGTTAAATATTACTTAAGGTTCTTTGGATCATTGGGGACAAAAAAGATCTTTTGTAATTTTTCTATAAAATTATTCGTTTCCGAGTTCTAAACAATTTAAAAGTGGAAAAAATCGAATAATGACGATTTTCAAGGTTCAAAAACACAAATAAAAAAATAATTTTAGAAATTACGAAGTACTTAAATTCAACTCAATCCTTTTTCTAGGAGCTCGCCATAAGAGTTTTTGGCACGTTTTATTCTAAAACATCGCGTTTTAATTTTAGTCCGTTCTTTAACGGTAAAATATTGCAAAACCTCTAAATTTTAAAGAACCGCTTGGATTGACATGGAATTTGGCATACACATAGCTAACAAGTCAAAGAAAAAAAGTGATATTGTACCGATGTGTACTTTTGCCCTGGGGGGGGGGGTTTCACCCCCCTCTTGAGGGTGAAAAAATATTCATCCAAAGAAAGTCAGGAAATGGATAAACTAGCTAATTTTAAGTAACTTTTGTTCTATAGAGTTTTTTCACTAAGTCAATACTTTTCGAGTTATTTGGCAGTGAATATGTTCATTTTTTCAACAAAATAACCACGCTTTTAGACGGTTTTTCGCAAATAACTCAAATAGTAAGTATTTTGTCGAAAAAACATTCTCAGCAAAATATAGCCTGTAAAAAATTTAAAAAAATGGTGTATATATCACGTCTCTACACCTAGTAGAAGCAGAGTTATAGCTAATAAAAAATAGGTTCATATTAGTCAAATTCCAAATGGAATACTTTAACGTGAAATAACCAAAAATGAAGCACATTTCGGGGAAAACTCATTACAACTTATTTATAGTGTTTAAAAAAGCTTCATTTTTGTTTTATAAAAAAAAATTCTAGCAACAAAATTAAACAAGTTACGCTCAAAATAAAGTTAGTCCCTTTTGGTTTTGGTAAAAAAATCGAGAAAGTCACCCCCTAATTAGTATCTTAAATGAACTTAATCGTTACGACTTCACAAGTTTCTTGACTGGTGTATATATTGTTTATATGATCTGTAAGTTTCATCGGTTCAAAGTCCTTATTATTGAAAGGGCTGTAGTTAAAAGGGGTTGAACGAGTCACTGATCACGAATGTATGCAAATTTAGAAACACCAAATCTCAATCAATTTTCACCTAACCTTATCACGACATTCACACACGTTATAACTCATACGTTCGGAAACCACCGAGTGCGTTTCGGCGACTGACACATACAAATTTGAGGCATACGAATTTCAGTACTGTTTATTTTGCCGCATACCGTATTTCACCAAGATGCACAACTATATTGTGTATTTGTAACACATTGTGTTACAAACTGTTTTGTGCATATTTGTCATCTAAATGGTTTCTAAGCAATGTGCGTTCTCATGTGGCCCTTCAAATGAGCATTTTGTGTAAATTGTTTTGTGCATATTTTACATCCAAATGGTTTTTCACTAGTATGGGTTCTCATATGAACTTTTAAGCTATCACTTCGTGAAAACTGTTTTGTGCATATTTCACAACAAAATGGTTTTTCACTAGTATGGCTTCTCATATGAACTTTTAAGTGATCACTTCGTGAAAACTGTTTTGTGCATATTTCACATCCAAATGGTTTTTCGCCAGTATGCACCACCATATGTTTTTTTAACTCACTCTTTGTTACAAACTGTTTTGTGCATATTTCACAACAAAATGGTTTTTCACTAGTATGGCTTCTCATATGAACTTTTAAGCGATCACTTCGTGAAAACTGATTTGTGCATATTTCACAACAAAACGGTTTTTCACTAGTATGGCTTCTCATATGAAGTTTTAGGTGATCACTTCGTGAAAACTGTTTTGTGCATATTTCACATCCAAATGGTTTTTCGCCAGTATGCACCATCATATGTTTTTTTAACTCACTCTGTGTTACAAACTGTTTTGTGCATATTTCACATCCAAACAGTTTTTCAGCAGTGTGCGTTCTCATCATATGAATTTTCAAGTGACCATTTTGTAAAAACTGTTTTGTGCATATTTCACATTCAATTGGTTTTTCTCCACTGTGAAATCTCAAATGTATTTTTAAATCAGAACTTCGCGAAAACTTTTTGGTGCAAATTTCACATTTAAATAGTTTTTCATTAGTATGCACCACCATATGTATTCTTAACTCATAGGGCGTTACAAACTGTTTTGTGCATATTTCACATCCAAATGGTTTTTCACCAGTATGCACTGCCATGTGTCTTTTTAAACTTTCCTTCAATGGATACTTTTTAAAACAAATCTGACAAGCAAAAGATTTTTCAACGGTATTTACTTTCCTACTGTCAGTTGTACATTGGTTCAATTGGTTAGTTATAACCTGATTTTTTAATTCGTTGTTTTCATCAGTTAGTCTATCTTCATATTTGAAACCTAAAACCATAGTAATCTATTAAAATAGCAACGAAACAAACACAAAAATAGTAATTTTGGAAACGGTAAAGAGAGAATGGTTTTCAGTTAAGATTTCGTCAGCAAAAAAATAAAAATAAAGGTTCTACGTTTTCTAGAACCGGAGATATAGTCTGGGCAGATTATCGGAGAATAGGCCATTTTTGGGAAAAGTTATTTAGGGGCCGTCTATTAATCACGTCAGGCTCGAAAGGGGGGAGGGGGTCTATAAAAAATCACGAAATGTCTTAATCCACGTGATATACGTGGTCTTAAACCTCAAAATGTATCACCAAGGGGAAGGGGGGTTAAAAAATGCTAATAGAAACCTCACGTGATTAATGGACGGCCCCTTACCAGCAATTTTATTGCTTAAATCGAATCTGATGATTGTGTATATTAATAATATAGGTATGCAAAGTCCGCAGATAGTGTGCTACTTTTTTTATAAACAAAATGGCGCCCGAAAATCGTATTTTTTTCAATTTTTGCCCTATAACTCCAAATATTTTAACTTTACACCAAAACACCCAAATAAAAATTCACCGTAATTAAATTCTGCATAGAGACGTGTTTTTCCCGATTTACTTTGACCAAAATTTTCCCCGGAAAATGCAGATTTTTCCAACAAAATCCTATTTTCAGCTAAAATTTTAGATAATTGTTTATCAATAATTAAATAACTTGGTAATATAAGGTTTTTTTCATATAGATTATAATTTCAGAAGCCGATGGAAATCGAATAAACACTTTAGCAACAATTGAATTGTTCATTAAAATTAACGGTCGTTATAATAACCACAATAATTATGATACATAAGAATAACTATGATTTTTGTATAAAAAGGCACTTTACCTATCTAATGTACTTTACAGAATTGAAATTGGACTATTTAAGCGGTCTCAGGAATATTTTAAAATTATAAACAATTTTTTGGCTTATTAACAAATATAATATCTCGGGAAATATTAAATCAAATTAAATCATGAAAACGGCATTGGAAAAAAAGTGTGTGGTTCCTGAGATACAACCGGTCAAAGTTGACCGGCATTTACGACAAAGATATAAATAGGATCATAATTTCGTAAAGGTTGTCTTTGTTAAGATTCAGAGGCCTTTCAATTAAAAAAAAATTTCCAAAACTATCATGGGCTCACAATTACAAAGAGCTTATTCCTAATATGATTGGAAGCTTCATAGTCATGGGTTGCAGGATGTCTCTTAAAGTACACATGCTACATGCTCACTTGGATCAGTTTAAAGACAACTTGGGTGCATATTCAGAAGAGCATATGGAATGTCTTTACCAAGATGTAATGAACTTTGATCAACGGTATCGAGGAGAGTATAATGAAAACATGATGGTAACTACGTTTGTGGGCTCCCACGAGACGGCCCTTGTTTACACAATAAAAATACCAAAACTGTTGATATTTTAAAGTTTTATTTGTATTGTTTTTTGTATTTATGGGTTTTATATATACCGTTCTTTTATAATTAGAGTTAAAAATATATAATTCAAAATTTGTTTACTTTTAAAAATAATTTAAATTAAAGAATAGTGCTTTTTCATAAAATTTGAAATGTCGTTCTGGTAAGTAGGTACAAAAGCAAAACTTTATTAGATAAAAATATTTTTTCTGTCTTTAGTTAGGCATAGGTAAGTAATCAAAATCAGAGGTACAGAACTCAGACTCAAAATACCTGTTGACCAGTGTTATTTATAATTATTGATTATTATTATACAGAGTGAGTTTCATGTATGGAAACCCTCAATTATCTCGGAAACGGCTTGGACTATTTTTATAGATTTGGGTGGGTAAGGGTATTCTAATGCGGCCGATATTATAGTCGTAATTACACTGATGTCAGATCTTACGTTTTTCTGGAAATCTAATGAACTTTCTTATTTCATATGGAACACCCTGTATATTTTTTGCGTTTTGTAGTCTCTAAGATATACTGATTTTTCATATAATATTCCCTATACATAAGAAGAACTATGATTTTTCTATAAAAAGGCACTGTACCTATCTAATGTACTTTACAGAATTGAAATTGGACTATTTAAGCGGCCTCAGGAATATTTTAAACTTATAAACAATTTTTTGGCTTATAAACAAATAGAATATCTCGGGAAATATTAAATCAAATTAAATCATGAAAACGGCATTGGAAAAAAAGCGGCAGAAAGCTTCTTTTAAAGGAAAAAACGTTTAATTGTGATGAGTGGTTCCTGAGATACAACCGGTCAAAGTTGACCGGCATTTACGGCAAATATATAAACAATAGGATCATAATTTTCAAACCATCACCTTTTTATTTTTGTCCTCTTTCTCCACACCAATTTTCATATCTTTAAAATACTCATAACATATATTATTAAAATAAAAACTAACGATATTACGAGTGAAAATTGCCAAAAATAGCAAAATTTCAATCAAAAATTAGGTTGTAGAAAATGTAATCTCAGCAAAATCGGTAAGTATACGTTAAAAAAATGCATTTTCTCGTCTTCTAAAGGAGCAATTTTCTTCATTCTTTTTTTGTTCCCAAGTAACTCGAGTAGAGCCATCTAACTAACGCATTACTAAATGTCAAAGTTGCTTTTGTTTTGTTATAATAAATTAATTTATTTATTATAACAAAATGTTTTAATTTGATAAATAAAGATTGTTTAAAGAATTATACAGCTTTCAAATGAGAAATATTTGTGTTTTTAATGTTAAAAGGTACACTTCTAGTAAGTTTATCTAAAAAATGTCTACAACTGGAAAAACATGTAGTTTTCTTTTTTTATAAATAAATTAATCTATTATAACAAAACAAAATCAAGTTTGACATTTAATAATGCGTTAGTTAGATGGCTCTACTCGAGTTACTTGGGAACAAAAAAAGAATGAAGAAAATTGCTCCATGGGAAGCCGAGAAAATGCATTTTTTTAACGTATACCAATTTTTGAGATTACATTTTCTAAAAACCTAATTTTTGATTGGAATTTTGCTATTTTTGGCAATTTTCACTCGTGATATCGATAGTTTTTATTATAATAATATATGTTATGAGTATTTTAAAGATATGAAACTTAGTGTGGAGATTGAGGACAAAAATAAAAAGGTGATGGTTTGAAAATTATGATCCTATTGTTTATATCTGTCTCTGTAACAAAGGTTTCTGTCTATTACCAGAGGCGTACGACTGGGGAAAGTGAATGGTTGACCCTTTCCAAATTCTACGCCACTGGCGGAATTGCTATTTTAGTTCAATTTTTGGATTCTCCAATACTTTCTATGTAAATCACATACTCTTCATTCGTAACGATAAAGTCATTAGTTTTCGAGATCTTTAAAGTTAAAAATGAAACGGCACGGTTATTTTGATTAATTTATTGTGTCGCTTCATTTTTAATTTCAAATATCTCGAAAACTAATCATTTATCGTTACGAATGAAGAGTATATTATTTACATAAAAAGTAATAAAAAATCAAAAAATTACACTAAAATAGCAATTTTGTCAGTGGCGTAGAATTTGTGAAGGGTCAACCAGCCACTATCCCCTGTCGTACGCCTCTGGTAGTAGCTAGAAACATTTATTTATCTTAATTTAGTAGGGTGTACAGTACCTACACTTTCTGCCAAGTATGATAAGGATATGCCAAATAGTTTTTAAGTACAGGGTACAAATAATTTTTAAATTTTAACCATATGAATCATATCATAAATTAATCAGAATAAGTGTGCCGTTTCATATTCAACTTCAAATATCTCGAAAACTAATGACTTTATCGATACCAATGAGAAGTATATTATTTACGTAGAAAGTATGGTAAAATCTAAAAATGGCACTAAAGTAGTAATTTCTCCAGTGGCGTAGAATTTGAGAGGGGTCAACCATTCACTATCCCCTGTCGTACGCCTCTGGTAGTAGCTAGAAACGCTTGTTTATCATAATTTAGTAGGGTGTATAGTAGTCGCACTTTCTGCCAAGTATGAAAAGGATACGTCGAATAGTTTCAAAATGTTGAGCAAAAATAGATTTTAACTTTTTAGATAAAACACCCTGTAACTCAGTAAGGAACCACATTTTATTTAAGTGTTTTAGGTTAAATATTCGTATTTTGTGCTAAGGTTTCTCCAGTTCCTATGTGGACAATTATTAATGAAACACCCTGTATAATTTTTCTTCTTACGAGGAAACAGTAGCGATCAACAGGTAGCAAAAACGCGTTCCAATATATTAATATGTTGAAATTACTCTGTAATTAAATACAATATTAAAAAAACGAGCCTGTACCGCCATTAAGAAGAACAAAATAATACACTTTCTTCAAATAAACTTTTTTATCCGATGCCTAGATTTTGTGTCATTTTGGAACTAAGTACTAAAATTTTTTATTTCATTAGTAGTTCCAAAATGACACAAAATCTAGGCATCGGATAAAAAAGTTTATTTGAAGAAAGTGTATTATTTTGTTCTTCTTAATGGCGGTACAGGCTCGTTTTTATAATATTGTATTTAATTACAGAGTAATTTCAACATATTAATATATTTTTCAAATTGGGCTCTGTACCGCCATTCTTTATTATATTACGAATACGTGTGCCAAATATCTCGAAAAAATATTCAAAATTACAGCCGCAATCTTGGAACGCGTTTTCGCTACCTGTTGATCGCTACTGTTTCACCTTAAATGAAAATAAGTATGAAATGTACGTCAATTTGACAATTTCAATTGGCAATATGAATTATTTAAGGCTATGGGTACATAATTCGCAAATATTTTACGTGTATCCCTACTTTTTCTGTCTTTACACGGCAAATTACGTGTAGTAAAATTCACACTGGTATGGATATGTAAACATTACTAGAATGTCATTCTACTTGAAAATGTCATCATTAATTTAAAGAGATGGGTTTTGAATGTTCTTGGATAACTGTTATTTTTATAATTGCAAATTATTAATTCAGTTAATAAATGTGATAATTTTTTCACTAACTATGTATTCAGAGATTGTAATAATTTATTTGTACAACAAAGACTAATACTTAATCGAGAAAAGAGGAAAAGTGTTAGTGATTTTTTAATAATATATTGTTATGGAACGCTTACAATTTTGAACATCTTTAACAACAAAATACTTGGATCACAGAATATATTATCCTGATGTATTCTCTGCTTGGATCTTCCACAAATAATACAAAATAAATAACTTTTTATTAAGTTCACATCTTAAATCAATTATTTATCAAATACACTATATATCAATAATATTTAATCAATAACTCAACATATTCCCGATACAATGTCAAATATTTATAATTGTCACTGATTTTCAGTGTCTGACTGACAATATATGCTGACAATATTATATTCGGCTGAGTGCGTTGTAAGACAAAGATAGATTTGGAAAATATTACCACGGCATTGTGTTCATTTTTTTCGAATCCTGAAAAAACCAATAAATATTTTTGAAAAATTTAAACGCAGAATGAAAGACTAAATTATTACCGAGGGCCGAAAGTCCCTTAGAATAAATAAAAAGTTTATTTTGAATGATATATTTGAAATTAAAAATCACACTAAATTTTCTCTTAGTTTTTCACCCCTGTAACTTATTAAAATAAACATTATAGCAGTTCTCAGGGACTGTCGGCCCTCGCTAATAACGTAATCTTTCATTCTGCGTTTAAATTTTTCAAAAATACTTATTAGTTTTCTCAGGATTCGAAAAAAATGAATCCCCATTTGAATAGCATTGCAGCCGAAAATACGTACCGATCCTCTTAAGAAAGTTGCATTAAGTGCGTTCGCGGGAGCCTGTCGGCGACAAATTAGCAGCAAAACGCATGCGCACTTTAAAATGATATCAATAATATCGTTAATAGATAAATATACAAGGTATATTTGCCTAGTATAATTTAATAATTAGTTATTAATATTAATTTAAAAGTAAATATACCTTGTATATTTATCTATTAACGGTATTATTTATATTAAGTGAGGTTAGAAATTGTCGGCGACAATTTGTCAACTGTACCCGCGAACGCACCTAATTTATTTCTCCGCTATTCGCGCACGATCGTTTCGCGTATCCCTTCCCAGCACTTGCACACCGCGAATAATGTGAATGTTCCCACGAGGATTCTGCCAAGGGTGAGGCTTGGGAGAAGAGGCTTTGAGTCCGTCAGATTTTGATATTAGAGCGTGTTGAAAAAGTTGTAGTATTACTCTGGGCTAATTAGCAAAATACAAGGAAAAGTTATTTACCAGCAATTTTATTGCTGGAATCGAATCTTATGATCGTATACATTAATAATATAGGTATGCAAAGTCCGCAGATAGTGTACTACTTTTTTATAAACAAAATGGCGCGCGAAAATCGTGTTTTTTTTCAATTTTTGCTCTATAACTCCAAAGATTTTAACTTTACACCAAAAATACCCAAATAAAAATTCACCGTAATAAAATTCTGCATAGAGACGTGGTTTTCCCGATTTACTTCGACGAAAATTTTCCCCGGAAAATGCGGATTTTTCCAACAAAATCTTTAATTTTCAACTAAAATTTTAGATAAGTAATTGTTTATCAATAATTAAATAACTTGGTAATATAAAAGCTCTTTTCGTATAGATTATAATTCAAGAATCTGATGGAAATTGAATGAACAGTTTAGCAACAATTGAATTGTTAATTGTTACAGTCGGAAAAATGAAAGTAATAATTATTGTTACATGTACTTGCACTGGACAATTTTCTTTGTGACATGGTGACAGGAAAATACAGCGTGGTCAGGTTCTATTGGTCAGAATCTCCTATGAATGAAATAATCGTTATAATCGTATAAATTAACATTACATTACATAGTTTAAGACCCCACCCTTAAACGTTGATAACTATCACTGTGACAGTAGAATTTTATAAAATACTCATGTCACAGACGTCTAAAGGTGGGAAATTATGTAATATAATGTTAATTATTTATACGTTTATAACGATAATTTCCACCTCCACTAGTTTCATCTCTTTTTGTTTCGCAATGTATTATGTTTTCCATCTTTTGTGTTATTTTGCCGGTTATTAGCTCGCTCATCACTGTATATGTATTTATTTGTCAGATGTCCCTATTTTCGGAAAATACAATAGGAAAGGAATAATAACAATAAATAATAATTATTATCAATAATATAAACAAAAGCTATAGACAAAAATATTAATCGTTATGGTCAACATTGTCTTGAATTGGGTTGTGATAGGTGATGATGAAGTTAATTTTGTTTAAATGAGCGATGCCTTTTTGCCATGGCATCCAATTTGCTATTTTTATTTGGAATTAACTAATTTAAAATACATTTATTCTCACCATTAGGATTTCCACTTTAGAAACAATTCTCACAATACAAAAAATTCTCACAAAAAATTCTTCTAATTAATTTTATCAGAGTCATATTGACAACTCATACAAATTTGAAATAAGTAGTAACCCTATTGGGACCGTGCAAGTACGGAAAAGCGACACCTATTTCTACGCTCTGCACTTTTATTCGCAATTTTGATTATATTGGCCAATCATATGGTCCTGGTTACTGGATAATTGTCAAGGCCATAGTCCAAAAAAAATAAGAAGAAGAAAAAATAAAATTTAGGTTATGTTATTTAAACGTAAACAATTGTATGTAGTAAATAAAATTAGTTATTAAAATGCAGTACTGCAAGCAAAATACAATTAATTAAATTTACCTTTATATAATAATTGCATATCATATCAATACTGTGGAGCAATATACAGGGTGTTTCATTAATAATTGTCCATATAGGAACTGGAGAAACCTTAGCACAAAATACGAAGATTTAACCTAAAACACTTAAATAAAATGTGGTTCCTTACTGAGTTACAGGGTGTTTTATCTAAAAATTTAAAAATTATTTTTGCTTAGCATTTTAAAACTATTCGACGTATAATTTTCATACTTGGCAGGAAGTATAGGTACTGTACAAACTACTAAATTATGCTTTAAAATTGAAAATATTTCTGAATATATTAAATAAAAACAATAATTGGGGTCAAAATTTATTCCCCTTGGTCATCCGAAGGTTAAAACATACAATATTCTACCTAGTCGGCTATGACACTAAGGGGTGTAGAGCTAGTTCGCGTCCGTAGTAGAATACTACACGTGCACCCTGGGTAACGCTAAATGAACTAGCAAATACTGGCGGTCAGATAATCTTAGGATCTCCTGACCAGAGACACATTACAATGCCGATAAACGTTATCAAAAGGCAAATTACCAAAAATACACAAGGTCCTTCTCAGGACCCAACAACTAGAAAACTCGGACCGATAATCCGAATTTGTCACTTAAATGTAGAAGGCATAAGCTATTCAAAGAGCCAGTACTTATCAAAATTTTTAAAACATAACGACATCGATCTGGTCGCTTTACAGGAAACACACTGCGAAACGGAAGAACAACTGCGAAAAAGGGAAAAATACCTGGTTTCGAACTGCTGGGTGCCACGTACCATCGATCATATGGCACAGCAACGTACGTTAAACAAAACATAGAAAACGCCGTCCTTGTTTCCACGTGTACTAAGGATGAAATTCATAATATTGTTGTAAAAATTGGAAGCATCACCGTCACTAACACCTACAAACCACCAGATATATCCTGGCCAGCTCAAATCATTCACACACATCCTCACCCGTCACTATACGTGGGGGACTACAACAGTCACCATGAACAGTGGAAATATAAACAATGCAACAACAATGGGAACGCACTAGTAAAATGGGCGGAGGACGAACATCTCTTACTTAAGTTTGATGCTAAAGACCGACCTACATTTATGTCAGCAGCATGGAAAAAGGGGTACAACCCTGATCTATGTTTTGTCTCTACTAATAGGAGCGGGCAACCTCTATCAGTCTCACGAAAAGTAATGGACGACTTTCCACACAGTCAACACCGCCCAGTAATCATAGAGGCAGGAACCCAAATTCCTATAATCACATCCATCCCTCGCCCACGGTGGAATCTGAAGAAAGCTAAGTGGAGTAGGTTTTCTACAGAACTGGACAAGACTCTAGGATGGATACCCCAAACCGGCAGAAATTACAAAAGATTCGCTGGAGCCGTAATAAACACGGCCAAAAAGCATATACCAAGAGGCTATCGAAAAGAATACATTCCCGGTTGGTCCCATAATAGTGAAGAACTGTACCAAAATTTCCTTGAAAGTGGCGATCAAGAAATAGCAGATGAACTGCTCCATAGCCTAGATGCGGCGAGACAACAAAAATGGACCAAAACTGTAGAAAGTCTTAATTTTCAAACATCAAGCAGGCAAGCGTGGACACTATTAAGAAAATTAGGAAGCGGAACTCCTATAACAAGGAACAAAAGAACAATTAACCCAAACACTATTGCCTCACATCTGGTATCAACATCTAGAGCACCGAAAGACAAGCCACATACAACCAAGGTAAAACGAGAGCTCAAAATTTTAAAATTCCAATCTACAGACACCGAATACTCCCGCCCTTTCACTTCCGAAGAAGTCACTATTGCTCTCAAGGATGTAAAGCCAGGTAAAGCCCCAGGTTTTGACAATATTCATCCCGAATTCTTAATTAACTGCGGCAAATATGCGAGAGAATGGATAGCCCAATTTTTCACGGACATTATGAAGACCGGTATCATATCACAGGAACTCAAACGCTCGAAGGTCATTGCCATATTAAAACCAGGGAAACCTAATGATAACAACCCTAAGAATTACAGACCAATAGCCCTACTATCGGTTCCGTTTAAGCTTCTAGAGCGCCTTATCTACAATAGAATTATCACAAAGCTGCTTGAAACAATACCGGTTGATCAGGCAGGTTTCCGACCCAAAAGAAGCTGCGCAGATCAGGTTCTTTCACTTACCACATTTATCGAGGCAGGGTTCCAGCGAAAACTTAAAACTGCAGCCGCATTCATAGACCTAACAGCGGCCTACGATACAGTCTGGAGAGAAGGCATGATATACAAGCTCCTCCGTACAATCCCCTGTAAATCCACCGCTCGAATAATCAACAGCATGCTAGCCGACAGAACGATTCAAGTCGTCATGGGATCTGACATCAGCACCCCAAGGAAACTGAAGAATGGACTGCCTCAGGGATCTGTCCTGGCTCCTCTTCTTTTTAGCCTATACATCTCATGATATACCAGAAACCAGATCAAGAAAGTTTGGTTACGCCGATGACTGGGTCCTTGCAACAAGGTGTAAGTCATTTGAAGAAACAGAAGAAATCCTCACGGCGGACTTACACATAGTGGGAAAATATTTCCGTAAATGGAGGCTCCAACCAAACGCTACGAAAACAGAGGTTTCCAGTTTCCACCTAAATAACAAGCTTGAAGGAAGAATACTCAATATTCAATTCGAAAACACCGCACTCGCCTACAATAAAACACCAAAGTACCTTGGGGTGACTCTTGACAGAACCCTATCATGCAAGGAACATCTGACAAAAACAGCGGAAAAACTTAAATCCAGAAACAACATCATCCAGAAGCTGTGCGGCACAACATAAGGAGCATCGGCTTCCACCTTGCGATCATCTGCCTTGGGCCTAGTCTTCTCAACTGCGGAATACTGCTCTTCAGCATGGCTTAACAGCCCACATATACACAAAGTAGATGTCCAATTGAATAATACAATGAGAATGATTGCTGGAGTTATCAAATCCACCCCTACGCAATGGCTCCCAGTACTGAGCCACATTCCACCACCCAAACTACGACGCATACACGCACTCACTAGTGAGTACAGAAAGATAGTAGATAACGAGAACCTGCCAATCCATCAAGATATAGATACCGCCAACGGTAACCGTCTACGCTCCAGACGACCACCAATAAAAACAGCAAAGGTTGCTGTGGAGGGTGAGTTCAATTTAACGACAACATGGACTCGAGAATGGATGGAACAACAAAATAGCAACTTACCCTGCATCACACAAAAACCACCAGGCTTTGACTTACCATGCAACACATGGTCTATGCTGAACCGAATCAGAACCCAACACGGCAGATGTGGTTACATAATGCGCAAATGGGGTAAACGACCATCCCCACTCTGTGACTGTGGACAACCACAAACCATCTATCACATCACAGAACAGTGTCCCACAAGATTATATCATGGCAGGTCAGAGGATTTCCTGATGGCGACTCCAGAGTCGATAGACTATGTAAATAAGTTAGATGTGCGTTTGTGAACCTATGTATTGTCTTATACAAAATATATGTAAATGTAAATGTGTCAGGTGCCATACGCTAAATAAATATGACACTAAATTTGCTTAAAAATGTGACATTATACTATTTTTATACTTCCAGTTGCTTTGTTACCATTACTAATATGAATTTTTCTAATGAAGAACTGATTAATAAGATTTTTGTGCTAGTGGAGTATAACAACAATGTGCTACTAGCAATAAGAATTTTTCATCAGAAATTCCCTGATAGACGACCACCAAGAAGAGAAACATTTGAAAATATACTAGAACGGTTTCAACGGACTGGACACTTAGATTATGATAAATATGATTGAACAAAAACTATTGTAAATGAAGAAAACAGGAATTAAATGTAATCCTTAGTGTCACTGAGGATCTGCATATTAGTACAATTGTTCAACTAAGTATCTAGTCTATTGAAACCGCTTATTATCAGGGATTTGCTGATGATAATTGCAAGTAGCTCATTTTTGTTATACGCTCTGAGCTTCGCTGGTGTCGCTCCTAGCGGATTACTAATTCAACTTTCACCGGTAATTTTTAAATTTATTATTTAATTGTTATCGCTTAATATCTACAACGCAAAAAAGTAATTAAATTGTAATCGATTTTTTTAAGAATTTCCTAATCATTTTAACGTTCTATTAATGAAATTTTAATTTCTTACTTCGGATACTTTACCAATTATCGTGTAGATGGCGCTTAGATTAATTTATAATTACATATTACGAAATATTAAAAAAAATGAAATTCCGTATTTAAAACGTAAGTATATTTAAGGTAAAAATATACACCACAGCTTTGACCAACTAATACTATTTCCTATTAATGTTTTTAATTTCAATGTTTTAAATTAATCACTTTGACATTTATGTCAAAGTTCCAGTAAAAACTTATAAACTTGTCACTACTGGCGCTCGCGAAATTTTAAATATCCCCTCTACCTACGAGCTCACAGCGTATACTCTCCTGTTAGAGTACAATAAAGTGTGTGAACAAACCTTTAGAGTGTTGTGTTGGTAACAGTGAATGACAAGTTCCTTTTCTTTGTAGTAACTGTCATGTCATCTAATGTAAAATGGAAGTTGTAGCACATGTTTAAATGTTGAATAAAGAAGTTAAATAATTCACTGCGAAGTATTAATTACAAGATTACCTGAGGAACAAACTCAGAAACAGATTATGGGATCCCAGACACAAAAATTTGGGATCAAAAAGTAAGTGTGAAATATAAAATGGCTAGTAATGCAATTGTGAACGTTCCTCAGCTGACAAATGCTACAAATTTTAATAATTGGAAATTCAGAGTAAATATACTACTGGAAGAAAGGCAATTATCAGATGTATTGGAGAAAACAGAGCAAGACTACAGCGAAACAAGAGAGAAAGCAGAGTTCAAACTAAAAGATTCTAAAGGTAGAAGCATCATAGTACAATGTTTAACAGACAAACACTTGGATTTAGTTAAGGATGCAAAAACTACAAAAGAAATGATTATAGCCCTGGAAAATATATTCGGGAGAAAAAGTGTATTTACAAAATTAACATTGAAACGTAAATTGTTAACATTGAAGCTGAATAGAAATGAAAAATTAGAAGATCACTTTCTGTTGTTTGATACCCTTATTACGAGATTTAGAAAATGCTGGTTCAAAACTAGAAGAAGACAAAGTATGCCATTTATAACTATCGTTAAACGAAGAATATGAATCGGTCATCACAGCTATAGAAACGATTAACACAAGTATTACAATGGACTTCGTAAAATCCAGACTATTAGATGAAGAAATGAAAATTAAATCAAAACAAGGTAAACCATCTAATGTTAATGAAATGTCATTCCAAGCCAATCAGCCAATAATTTGTTATCAATGTCACAAACCAGGACATAAGATATCCGAATGTCGCCAATTCAAAAGTGGGTATAAAGGTCACAATCCAAGAGGCAACTTTCAAGGGCATTCAAGAGGTAAATATAGACAAAGTGGTACAAATTGTAGTAGACAAGATGCTGGTCAGCAATCACAGGCAAATCAAGCAAATGATTTAGCTTTCATCGCATTAAGTGGTGTAACTGCAGCGTGTGACATTGCAACTCGCAATGCACAGGTATTCATTCTAGATTCTGGATGTACACAATATATGGTAATGGAAGAAGTGGTTGAATACATGGTAGATATAAACCAAATCGACAAAGTTAAAATTAGGACTGCAAAGAATGGTGAGGTATTAATAGCAAATAAGTTAGGTACAGTAAAAGCTACATGCCAAGGAAGAGATATTACAATAGAAGCACTTATTGTTAAAGGTATATCACATAACCTCATTTCGGTATCTAAATTATTAGAAAAAGGTTTTAAAGTAACATTTGTTAATGATATTAATGGTAAAAGACAAGCTATTATAAATAAAAATAGATCAAAATTTCAATGTGAAATGTTAAGTAATTTATTTTGTTTAAAAGTAGATTTTGTTAATAATAAATATTATTATAATGAGACAAGTCATGTAGTAAACTATGTAAATGAGACTATAGATGATAATTTATGGCATAGAAGGTTAGGGCATATAAATAGACACGATTTAAAGATATTAGGACTGCCTTATAGTTCACAAATTTGTAAAGATTGTATGGAAGGTAAAAGTACTCGTAAACCATTTTATAAATGTTATAAGTAAACAACAAAAATTGGTCAGTTAATACACTCAGATATTTCAGGTCCAGTAACTACACCAACATCTGAAGGTTATAAATATTTTCAAGTATTAATAGATGATTATTCACATTTTTTAGTAGTAAGATTATTAAAAAATAAACATGAAGCTGATCAAAACATTATTCAGTTTATTAAATTAATTAAAACTTAGCATAATTTAAAAGCGCAAAGAATTAGAGTTGATAATGGTGGAGAATTTACATCTAATGCGCTTAAAGATTTTTGTAAAAATAAAGGTATTAAGGTGGAATATACAATGCCATATACTCCACAAGAAAACAGGACTTCAGAGAGAATGAACAGAAGCTTATTAGACAAAGTTAGGTCAAAATTTGCTGAAACCAATTTACCAAAAGAATTATGGGGGGAAGCTATTCTGTGTTCGGCATATTATGAGCTAAATAGAACACCAACGAAAGCGAATAATGGAGAAACAGCTGCCACAAGATGGTACAATACAAATGACATATCAAAAATGAAAGTATTTGGAAGTAAAGAATGGGCAGTAGTCTTACCAAAACAAAGCAAATTAGAAAGAGCACAGCCGTGCATAATGGTAAGGTATACAGGAGCTGGATATAGATTATGGAATTATGAAACTAATGAAATTTTTTGTTCAAGAGATGTGAGATTTGATGAATCATTAACTACTTATAATGAAATCACTAAAACCAATATGGTGGATGATACAAATAAGAAAGCAATAGAAATACAATATGAAAATGAACTGCGAGGAGGAATAAATGATATAGATGAATATGATATAGAAATTCAAGAAGATAATTTAAATGAATATGAAACAGAATATGTTTTAGAAGATATGGAGCAAAATGCTAGATTAAAAAGGCAAACTAGGTTACCTGCTAAATTCGATGACTATGAAATGGACATAAGCTGTTTGGCCTTACTGAGTGAATTCTCAGATATTCCTTAATCATACTCTCAAGCACAACAAAGTTCAAATTGAAATAATTGGGAAAATGCTATTGATGATGAACTCAATGCTTTAAAAGATAATAATACATGGGAATTGGTAGAAAAACCAGAAAGAGAAAATGTTATTGGAAACAGGTGGGTATTTAGAGTCAAGGATGATGAAAAAGGAAAAGTTTATATAAAGCAAGATTAGTTGCTAGAGGATTTGAACAAATTCATGCTCCAGTTGCAAAACTTTCAACTCTAAGAATTTTATTGGCCATTTGCAATAACTATAATTTGGAATTGGAACAGTTAGATGTTAAAAATGCCTTTTGCTATTATAGTAGCTATAATAGCTATATAATAGCTATTTTGGTCAATTTCAAGACTGTGCAACAGATGAACATTTTAAGCATCTTTTAAGAGTTCTAAAATATCTAAAAACTACTGTTAGTTACAAGTTGTATTTTTACTGTAATTCTGACAACTTGGTAGCTTATACAGACGCCGACTGGGCTAATAATGTTAATGATAGAAAATCCATAAGTGGATACTGTTTTAAAATATTTAGTAATTTAATTTCTTGGAGTTCCAAAAAACAAACATTTGTGACTTTGTCACGCACAGAGTCAGAGTTTGTAGCAGTTTGCATTGCATCATGTGAATTTTTATACATTAGAAACTTGTTATCAGATTTAGAAATTGATATACAATTGCCAGTTTGTTTGTTTGAAGACAACCAAAGCACTATTAAATTACTTCACAACTTTGAGAATAACAAAAGATGCAAACATAGTGATGTTAAACTGCATTTTGTGGTAGACTTAGTAAATATTAACTTGATAAAATTAGAATATATTCCTACAGAGAGTCAGCTAGCAGATGTGTTTACTAAGGCATTAAGTAATGAAAAATTTTGTAGATTTGTGAAAATGTTAAATTTAGTTTGAGTTTTTTATTTCACTACGAAGGTTTCTATTTCTACAGGTTTGAGGGAGGGTGTTAGAGTACACTAAAGTGTGTGAACAAACCTTTAGAGTGTTGTGTTGGTAACAGAGAATGGCAAGTTCCTGTTCTTTGTAGTAACTTTCATGTCACCTAATGTAAAATAGAAGTTGTAGCACATGTTTAAATGTTGAATAAAGAAGTTAAATAATTCACTGCGAAGTATTAATTACAAGATTACCTGAGGAACAAACTCTAACATCTCCTAGCAAAAAGCCATTCTAATCAGTTCCTCATTAGAAAAATTCATATTAGTAATGGTAACAAATCAACTGGAACTATATAAATAGTTTAATGTCAAATGTTTAAGTAAATTTTGGGTCATAGCCAACTAGGAGAATTTTGTATGTTTGATTAATATTTTACGCACCAACAACCTTAACTACGAATGTATTTAGATATCTCATCCAATAAACGGCCACCTAATAAAATTTCACGTAATTTTTGTTGCAATTAATGTTTGGCTTAAAGAAACACGAATAACTTACAAATTGAAGCACTTAGGTATAGGGAATGCTTAAGAAATAAAAAAGTACCATAAAATAGCATTTCATTACAATACTAAAATACACGGTGTTCTATTCAAGAAAACTCAGAAAATACTCATTCCGAGTTTCGACCCACCCTCTAGGTATACTAAAATTAAACATTTCGCTATACTGTTAATGTTTAACAATAGTAGACTATATTAAAAATCGTTTGAACATAAATAGAAAATTTGATGTCAAATCACTACAAGAATATCGCTGCGAAATTAACAAAAAAACGTAATTATCTTTTAAACTACCTCGCATACTATTACAAAACCCTATATTTTAAGAAACGAAACATTGAGGAGAATCCAAAAATGTAAAAATATACAAAGTGTTTCATTTAAAAAACATAAGTTTGTGTCACTCTGCCAATACGGACGCCCCTGTATATTTAAAAATATTTTTAAATTATGGTCCTATCTATTCCCCAACTTTTACCTAAATAACTTTTTTTCGTATCTTTTACGACAAATGAGTAATTGGACTTTGTCACACTAATGCCCCACCCTGTATATGTGCTAAATACATTTCCATATACAGTGATGAGCGCGCTAATAACCGGCAAAATAATTCAAAAGATGGAAAACATAATACATTGTGGAATAAAAAGAGATAAAACTAGTCGAGGTGAAAATTATCGATATAAACGAAAAACTTAACATTACAGTAAAAAGTTTCCCACCTTTAGACGTCTGTGACAGGAGTATTTTATAAAATTATTTTGTCATAGTGACAGTTGTCATACTTCTCCGATACGTCTAAAAGTGAGAAACTATGTAATGTAATGTTTCATCTCTTTTTACTTCACAATGTATTATGTTTTCCATCTTTTGCGTTATTTTGCCGGTTATTAGCGCGCTCATCACTATATAGAAGTATAAGAATGGTACTACAGTGAAAACCGGTGAATTGGGATACACAGCATCTCAGTAAACATCATATTAAAAATAAACCTTTTAATAATTAAATGCCAGTGGTAATGTTTGTTTTTAATAAATACGATTAACCTAGTTTTTGCATCGATGCATGCTAGTATTTGATACAAGGTCGAGTTGCAATAATATTCAGTGGGTGTTTATTAACAGTCAGCACTTTTGAATCACGTTCACCTTGGCTTACCAAAACAGTAAATAAACAATAACCGACTTTAATTATATTTTTACGAGAACAGATAAATCAATTAGCGGTTGAGATTCCAGGGGGTAACATCGATTTTAAGTAAATACTATACCACCAGTTACTTTCTGTGATATATTTAACGTGTAAATAAATGCCTTAACAACGAACGATATTTACTACATCAACCCTCATAGTCGGGGTAACCACCCCTAAGTATCCAGGGTGGCTCAGAAGTCAGGAGCCACCATATGGCGATCCAAGACCAGGGAAGAACTCAGGACTGGTAAACTGGGACGAGTATGGAGAAACACGTCAATGTTCTTGCACCTCGACCACCCTAGATAGCAGCGGGGTGACCACATAAAAAGGATGGAGACATCAGACCCGAGACGGAGCTGAGGTATGGAAAATGGAACTTGGTATGGAGATGGAACATCGTGGGACAATGGACAATGCTATGGGACGTGCAGCGAGGACTTTTTGGTGATACGAACACAGACGTTGGTAAGTCCATATTAGCTATTTTTATGGTATTTCCTGATTCGTATAAAGTCTAAAGTAATATTAACGTAATTATAATTTAAGACGCACATTACCTTTTAAGTTTTACCTACTTTTACTTAATTATTCTATTTTAATTTCCTTATGATACCAATATTTACCAAAATATACAGAATTTTTTTTAACCCTGATATTAGTTATTATAGGACGTAATGATACATTTTTATTTGATACTGATTTTTATATGATTTTTTTATATATTTACCAACATATTTTATCTTTGCTGATTCTTATCCATTTATTATTGGACTACTGATTTTTATTACATTTTTATTGGTCTACTGCTTTTAATGGTGATTTATATTGAGTGATATACTGATTTTTTTTTATGGCAATTTACTATATTTTTTACTATTTTTGACATAATATTTTTCATATATATATATTTACTATACCTCGTAAGACTGTCAAATGTATGCGTTCGTTACGGGTACAGGAATAAGAAAATTATGAATAAATGAGTAGCAACAAAGTTACTTGGGAAGATTTCATCAAAATAGTTGAGGAGATTACGCAAGAAGTAACAAGACAAAGTAGAAGGGTCTTGAAGAAGAAAGTACCTAAATCTAAGGATATACAAGAAGAAGTAACGACACAGCTAATTAAATTGTATAACAAATTCACACATTTAACGAAGAAAAATTGGGAAGCGCTATCGGACAAACAAAGAGAAGCGTGCAACAAATATTTCGGAAAAATAAGAGACAAAGTTATACGCTCATTTCAAGCTGTAAACTTAAGGACAGTAGTTCCAAGTTCAATACACCAACTAATCGACAAGGAAATAGAGGAAGAACAAAGCGACGAAGAATTAGAAGAGGAAAAAAGTGACGAGGAGATAGAAAAAAAATTGACGAGGAAATAAAAGAGGGAAAAAGCGACATAAAACAAGATATAAAAATATTAAACATGGCTCTGACAATCAAGGAATTTTTGAATATTGCAAGTAAGGTATTGCCCAACGAGTTTGATGGAAGCGCAGGGAAACTACAACCATTTTTAGACGCATTAGAGTTACTTGGAAAAATAGCAGAAGGACATGAAGAAACAGCAATAACATTAATAAAAACAATATTGACTAATAAGGCTAGAAACCTGATAACCACAGAGGATACGATCCCACTTATAGCAGCGGCACTGAAGAAGGAATTAAGAGGTGACAATCCGAAAACGATAATAGACAAGTTAGCAAAGAAAAGGCAAGGAAACAAAGATGCAGCAGTGTACGCATCCGAAGTAGAGGAATTAGCGGAACAGTTAAAGGTAGCATACATAGCGGAAGGAATGCCATTGGAGCTAGCGAAAAAATACACAACGGAAACCGTTGTAGCAACAATGAAGCGAAACGTTAATACGGATAGAGCAAAGTTAATACTGGAGGCAGGTAATTTCACAACACCGCAAGTAGTAGTATCTAAATTTTTATCGATTGATACGACAGAGGAGAACACACAGGGAAGAGTGTTCAATTATAGGACGAATTATGAAAATAGGAGAGGACAACAGCAATACCGAAGAGGATACCATAACAAATACGACAGAGGAAGAAGAAATAACTTCGGACAACGGAACGAAGGAGAAGAAACAGGAAACCAACGGAATTATTCCAACAGAGGATATAGACAATTCAACAACCAAACATACAGAGGAAACCAGAGAGGAGGACGAAACAGAAACGTAAGGCTACTTGAGTTAGAAGACAGCCAAGAGGAACCAGAAAACCAGCAGTTGGGGTTTTGAATGAACGAAACAAGGAAAGTACACAGTCAGAAGTGGAGTATAATATTTACAACTTCGACTTAAACCTAACGAATTTTGTATGAATGAAAACAGGAATCCTAGAAAACACAAATACCTTTATCATAGACACAGGAGCTGATATTTCAATACTGAAATGTTCACAAGATTTTATGAAGGAACATGTGAAACCGAACACAAAAGCGAAAATAAAAGGAGTAACTAAAGGAGAATTACAAACAATGGGAGAAGTTGAAACAACGCTAGAAGTAAAAGGATCTCGATTTGAGCATATCTTTCAGTTAGTGGAACCTAGCTTTCCTATTCCAACCGACGGAATCATTGGGAGAGACTTTATTTCAAACTTTCAATGCACACTAGACTACGCTAACCTTAAAATGCACATTAAAGAGGACAACGATTGTTACATTAGTACAAACATTTTGGATAATATAGATAATGACACGATAATAATACCGCCTAGATGTGAAATTTACAGAGTCGTAAAAATTTTTCAAACGCTGAAGAACGACAGGATAGTGGAACAGCAAGAAATACAACCAGGAATATTCATAGCGAGAGCAATTATTTCAAGTAATAATCCGTACATCAAAATTTTGAACACAACCTACGAAACAGTAAAAGTAGAGACAAACGAAATCAAAACATTAGACATTAAATTATTCAACATATATAGACTGATCAACGACAGCAAGGATAGGAAAAAGGAATTAAGGGAATCATTGAAGTTAGACATTCCAGAATACATACGCGATAAGTTAGTATCTTTATGTGAAGATTATTCAGATATATTCGCCCTAAGGCATGACATGCTAACATGTAACAACTTCTACGAGCAGAAACTGAGAGTTAAAGACCAAACTCCGGTATACATTAAAAACTATAGGACACCTCATGCACAAACAGAGGAATTAAACCGGCAAGTACAAAAGCTGAGAGACCAAGGGATAATAGAACCGTCTACATCAGAATACAACAGCCCAGTAGTACTGGTACCGAAAAAGGCGATAGATGGAAATAAAGCATGGAGATTATGCATAGATTTTAGACAACTGAACAAGAAAATAGTCACAGACAAATTTCCTTTACCAAGAATAGACTCGATATTAGATCAACTAGGAAGAGCAAAATGGTTTTCAGTTATAGACTTAATGTCAGGTTTTCATCAGATACCATTAGAAAAATCATCGAGAAAATACACATCGTTTAGCACAGAAAATGGAGCATTTCAATTTACCAGATTACCTTTTGGATTAAATGTAAGCCCAAATAGTTTTTCAAGGATGATGTCAATAGCATTTTCGGGATTAACACCAGACAAAGCATTTCTTTACATGGACGATATAGTAGTGATAGGAATATCTGAAAAACATCACCTAGACAACCTGAAAAAGACATTTGAGACATGTCGAAAATTCAATTTGAAACTTAACCCAGGAAAATATCAATTTTTTAGAAGAGAAGTAACATATTTAGGTCATGATCTTTCTCAGGAAGGAGTATCACCGGACAAAGCGAAATATGCAACGATTGAACAATACCCGACACCTAAGACAGCGGAAGAAACAAAAAGATTCGTAGCATTTTGTAACTATTATAGACGTTTTATTCAAAATTTTGCTGAAATATGCAGACCACTCAACAGATTATCAAGAAAAGGAGTAGAATTTTTTTGGTCAGAAGAATGTGAAAAAGCATTCAATAAGCTTAAATCATCTCTGATGAAGCCACCGATCCTAAAATATCCAGATTTCAATAAACAATTCATCCTAACAACAGACGCATCCAACGAGAGTTGTTCAGCAATTTTAAGTCAAGATTATAACGGAATAGACCTACCAATAGCATACGCATCAAGAAGTTTCAATAAAGGAGAATGTAATAAACCTATAATCGTTAAGGAATTACTAGCGATTCATTGGGGAATTAATCATTTCAAATGTTATTTATATGGAGCACCAACATTTTTAGTAAAAACGGATCATAAACCACTAACACATTTATTCGCAATGAAAGAACCAACTTCGAAACTTACAAGAATCAGATTAGATTTAGAGGAATACGATTTCGAAATAGAATACATAACAGGGAAAAATAACTATGCAGATAGTCTTTCAAGAATAACATTACATCAACTAAAGAACCTATACATAGACAATACCCATATATTAGCTATAACACGAGCTCAAGCAAGAGAAAAGAAGAAGGAAGCAAGGCAAACGAAGGCAGAAAGCGAACTCGCACTACAGCCAGAAGCCCACAAACAGACAGTAAGAAAGGTACTAAATAATTTAGAGGCGCATAGACTACCAATTTTGTCTTTTGGAGCAGAACTAATCTCACCAAGACTGAGCATTAGGGTCAAAAACAAAATAAAGTGCAGCAAGAGCATAGCCACAGGATTCAATCATTTCGATTTAAACCAAATGTTGGCACAGCTTGATAAGCTGGCGGTAGAGAATGGCGTAAAGTAAAAATATACGTAAACGATATTATTTTTAAAGTGTGCACAATGGAGGAATTTATTAAACAAGGAAACGAAATATTAAAGAATGTTGAAATATACATGTGAAGTACCAGAAACAATAGAAGATGACAAAGAAAAACACAGGCTAATAGAAGAATATCACAATCATCCGATGTTCGGAGGACACTTAAAGAAAAATAGACTAATAAAGAAGCTAAAAGCAAAGTTCAGATGGAAAAATTTAGAAAAAGACGTAAGAAAATACGTTAAACAATGCCATGAATGTCAAATTAACAAACCGAATAGAACACATGTCAAAGAAGACGTGATATCGGACACTTCTTCGAAACCAGAGGACACAGAGTACATAGATACGATAGGTCAATTCACTAGAAGTAATAAAAGCAATGAAGACAAAAAAGAGCGACAAGAAAAGAATAAGCTCAAAGCAACATCACAACATTTTAAAATAGGAGACCTAGTCCTGGTAAAAAGGGAAGAGAATGGTAAGTTTGATAGTCATAGTCTTTATGTAGGCCCTTTCACAATAACAGAGGTAAATAATGTTAATTGTAAGATCGGATCGGAAAACAATAAAATCAAGGAAATACATAAGAATAGATTATATGCTTACAATCCGAGAACACAGTGAGTGACAAGTGAAACGGGAACAATGTCGATAACGAACATTTTTATTTTTTTGTATTTAATTAGTATTTATAGGAAAAATGTATATATTGTACTTCGTAAAACGCAGCAAGTAATTAGTGGTACTATTAGAAAAATTTTCTTCCTTTTCCGTAGTCAGAAAATTTTCGGGGGAAGGGGAAGATGAATTGGGATACACAGCATCTTAGTAAACATCATATTAAAAATAAACCTTTTAATAATTAAATGCCCGTGGTAATGTTTGTTTTTAATAAATACGATTAACCTAGTTTTTGCATCGATGCATGCTAGTATTTGATACAAGGTCGAGTTGCAATAATATTCAGTGGGTGTTTATTAACAGTCAGCACTTTTGAATCACGTTCACCTTGGCTTACCAAAACAGTAAATAAACAATAACCGACTTTAATTATATTTTTACGAGAACAGATAAATCAATTAGCAGTTGAGATTCCAGGGGGTAACATCGATTTCAAGTAAATACTATACCACCAGTTACTTTCTGTGATATATTTAACGTGTAAATAAATGTCTTAACAACGAACGATATTTACTACATCAACCCTCATAGTCGGGGTAACCACCCCTAAGTATCCAGGGTGGCTCAGAAGTCAGGAGCCACCATACCGGTTATAATGGACTCCAAGGGACCTAGGGATTTCTATTACAACTAATAAATCGTTTATATAATGGACTGTCTATTATTAGCGATTTTTATCGTTTGTAATGGACATTCCATTATAAATGATTTTCCAAAAATTACAGAATGTATGCTCTACATTACATTCAAGATTTATTTATTGATAAAAATACATACAATCTTTATTTATAGTTTACAAACAAAATATGTATAAAATAATATGTACCTACATACTTCACAAGAAAAAATCAGTCATGAGTTTTTGTTTTTTTGCTTGAACTCATATGCCTTAACTGCAGATGGTGGTTTACCAAAGTCTTCGTGTTAGTTTCTTCTCCATCCTCGACATTAATTGTCTGCTGCACGACACTAACAATCTCATCGTCCGTAAGGACTGGACAAGTTATGAGATTTGTGTCGATTTCCAGCAACTCTTCGGACGGACAAGAACCTTCGAAGGCTGCTAAAGCTGTACGTAGATCACACATTGAAAGATCGTCACATGGAGTTTCATCAGCTATACGTCCGCTATTAGCCATTCCAGAGTGAACGAAACAGTTAACAATGGTTTCTCGAGAGACATGGTCCCAAGCTTTGGACACCTTCATTATTGCATCAAGAACGTTTGGGAAGTTTTGGGAAAACGAATGTTTTGGGAGTCTCTGTTTTCTAATTTCTGAATTATCTTGTAGACAAGTTCTTTTCTGAATTTTACCTTGAGGGATCGAATGATCCCTTGGTCCATAGGTTGCAATACTGACGTTTTTAAGTTTTCCACCCGAGGATGAGAAGGGCAATTTTGCACTAGAAGGAGAATCTTTTTCTTCTGTAATAGTTCACGATCCCAATCTCTGAGGTAACTTTCAAGTAAGTGATGAAGTCATCCAAGCTTTATTATTGGACTCGCAGTCGACAGGCAGAGATGAGACGGTTTTAAAACAACGAGGAGCTTTTGACTTTCCAATTACCAACAATCTTCTTTTTTCTGTGCCCGTCATATTTGCCGTAACCAATAAAGTAATCCTCGCTTTCGACAGTTTACCTCCAGCACACTTTTTTCCTTGGAATTTTAATGTTTTGTATGGTGGCATTCTAAAAAAGAGCCCGGTTTAATCGCTGTTAAATATCTCGGCATCGGTATACCCCTCTCTGAGTTTCGGCCATGCATCTTTTAGCCAATCGTTTGTTATAGAAAGATCAACACTTCCAGACTCGCCAGTTATTTTTCAACACAATTTTGTGGCGAGCACCGAACCTTTGTATCCAGGACGAGGAGCATGTGAAATTTTCTTTATTTAAACGAACAGCAAGCTGGTTACATTTTTCGTGAAGCAGTCCATTTAACGGCACGTTGTTAGCACGTTGCTATTTAAACCACATCAATAGAGCACTATCCAAATCAGTATGTGTAAAACTTCGCACCTTTTTAACTTTCTCGCACTTCTCAAATTGTTCTATTATTTTATATTTGGGCTTAACGATCTTTTAAATAGCCGAACGACATGTTTTATATTCATGACACAAACTGTTAGCAGATTCACCGTTCTCAAACTGACAGATAATGCTAAACTTCTCTTTTACCGTAAGCTGTTGTCGCTTAAACATCCTGAAGAATACTAGCACTTAGCACTAGCAATTAACAAACCGGATTTAATTGCAAAATTTGACGAACAAGACAAGTTTTGACGATCTGTCTATTACAACCGATTTTTACAGCGGAATGGACGGGACTTTGTGCCTATTACAGTCGATATTTACACTACAAACGATTGTTTATTACAAATTATTATTATGCAATTAACTCCATAACACTCGGAGAGACTGGAGGATTTGTCCACTACAAGTGATAACTGATTCCATTATAAACGGTTTTCACAGTAAGTACTGCTTGCAGTGTGTATTTTCATGTGCTCTTTTAATCGAGTACTCGAGACTTTTAATCAAAGGTAATACCACGAGTCCTCTAAATTTTATCGATAAATTTTTTTGTTTTCACGAAAACTTCTTTATTTGGTAAAAATATTGGTCTTTATTGAAAACTGTTTATCTCTTATAAAAATAGAAAGACTAAGATGGCCAATCCATCTAGCAAAATCACAGCCAGAACAACTCTCCTAGAAGAATTCTTATGTCACAACCTCTGGGAAGTAGAAATAGGGGTAGGGCAAAACTCAGATAGAAGGAATTGAGGATGGTAGAAAAATAGGCGAAGTAAATAGGACTCTACACTACAGCCGAACTCGAGTTGCAGGAGAAATAAACAAACCAAAGCATAAAACACGTCAGAATCATAAGCGTGCGGTTTTGTTTTCTATTAAATTATTAAAAGAATAATTACAAAATAGCAGATTTGTTTACTTTGAATAACGAAGATCAAATATGCAATGTTAGTATTGTTTTCAAGGAAATTCAAATCAGTAGATGCTATTTGATCAGTTATTTTAAAAATAAGCTTTTTAACTGAAAAAGAAAACAGAAACATGTGGTTTGACAAAAATTATAATGCAGTAATTGTAACGTTGTTGTGACACTGTAACGATTAATTTCAAAATATTACGCAGTAGTATATATTATTATGTTTTCCGAATTTTATTTGGAAAAACCATAAAACTCGCATGATCCACATAACAAATGTCACCAGAAATTGTTTCATGTAGATATCAGCTATTACGGGAGAGAGGTGGATCCCGTTGCCTCCTATACTGTGGTTGGGGCATCTTTGATTTGACGATAGACTTGGTTTTGGAATGAAAAGTATGTATTAGGCAAGCAGTGTTTTATAAGAGATAGGTAATGTGTCTTGAAGAATTTGATGTTTAGAGTCAAAGATGGAGACGGTTTCATCAATAGAAATGTTGGTGAATAAAGAAACAATGTCAAAATTAACTAGTATATCTGAGGGTGAAATAGAAATGTTTTTCAGAAGATCAATGAAATGGAAAAGTATATTCTACATAAAATATAGATTCGTATTCATATATTCTTCATGAAATGGTATATTCTTGGAATTCGGGACGATTTTTCTCTGGGTCTAAGAGATTTTTTGATACCTGGAAATAGAGTGGACTTATTTATAATGGATTTGGTCGTTTTTCTAGATATGTAGTGGGATCACTATGGATCGCGTTTGTATTCTGTGAAAATGAGAAGTTCGGACATTTTGTCGAAATAATAGAAGAGTTTGTAATGAAATATAATATAGGTATACATATACAGAGTGGGCCAAAGAAAAGAATCCACCTCGATACTTGGCAGTATTTATTAGATTTTAAGGAAATAAAGAAACAGATCGATTTTTGACCTAAGGGGGACACATTTTTACGGTACATAAATCTGTCATTTGTCAACCCCCTCCCTTCCATTTTCCCCACCTCTTATTTTTAAATAGGGAATAGGGGCTGTGTGCTACCTCATTTGAAAGTTTATTCAATTCTCTATTCAATAAGTTAACATTGACATAATTATTTATACAGCGTGTCCAAGAAAAATGATTTTGAATTAAATTAATTGACACAAAAAGAAGAATGTATGCATTTTATTTAACTCAAAATACATTCTACTACTGACAGAAAACAGAGAAAAATGTTTATTTGACAAATAAATATTGTTTTTCGCTTAAATTCAATATTCAGCCTACAAGGGGCAGATGGGTGGCATCTTGAACATTGAAATTAAGTAAAAAGCAAGGTTTATTGTATATATTTATCAAAAACATTTTTTTTCTGTTTTGTGACAACAGTACATTCTTCTTTTTGTGTCAATTAATTTAATTAAAATATTTTTTTCTTGGACACCCTGTATAAATAATTATGTTAATGTTTAAATTACTGAATAGAGAATTAAATAACCTTTTAAATGAGTCAGCACACGACCCATATCTCGTCATTTCCCTAAAATCTAATAAATCCTGCCAAATATCGAGGTGAACTCTTTTCTTTGGCCCACTCTGTATACAGGGTGTCCCAGACTAATTTATCCAGGCTATATCTCTTAAACGAATAGAGATTTTATAATGGGGCAAAAACTGATATATTCCATTTGTTATACATACACTTTAACATGGAGTAGAAAAAATCCTTCCCTAAATATTCACCCCTTATTTACAACCCCTAACTTTAATTTTTTTAATAGCACCCTGTATATTTATTTATAGTTTTGGATGTGGTCATCTATCGTCTATTCAATAGGATTTTTAAAAATAAAATTGGTTTGTAAATAATCAAGAAAATATCAGTTTATTTTTTATTTTTCTTAATAATTATGGTATCGTTATTAAAGATTAAAGTTAGGGGTTGTAACTAAGGGATGAATATTTACGGGATGATTTTTTCTACGCCATAAAGTGTATTACAAATGGAATATATCAGTTTTTGTCCCATTCGAAAATCTCTATTCGTTTAAGAGCTATAGCCTGGGAAATTAGTCTGGGTCACATAACAAAAATAAAAAATAAACTGATATTTTCTTGAATATTTACAAATCGATTTTATTTTTAAAAAATCTGTTGAATGGACAATAGAAGACCACATCCACATAATTATGTGCTTTTATGTAATTATAACAAAATATGTATATTGGAGATGATTCACGTAAATTGCATCAATAATAAAACTGATGTTAAGGATCTCTCCAATATACATTATAATTTGATAAATTAAATACATTTTGTAAACACACCATTGCCAGATGATTTAAATACGGTCCTTCTTCCTATTATTTTTCTTCAAAAGTGTTGTCTCCCTCAAAAAGTGGCCGTCATCATGGCTATTTTCACATTTATTTTAATATTACTATCTATAAGCAGCTCCACAAAGCTACAAGCTACATTTGTATTTTACCAATGTTCCGATTTGTCTAACCAGAATATATCTCATCGACATAATATGTTTCTGCTGTCCGTTACCTTTACCTGTATAATGATCTACAACAACGCATATCTATCTCATTTCCCACAACGACCAGATACCACAAATTCTTATTTTAACTATGGTTAATATCTCATTTTGTTTGTTCATTCCTTTTTACAAAATGGTCGTTGTTCATAACAGTATCAACCCAGCTTATTTTTAAAATTCTTCTATACTACTCCCACGTGTCAAATGCTTTTATTATAATATTACAATATCTACTTATATTCCCTTTTTAGCGTCCATGCCTATATATCTTAATAAACCAGAAAATGCATAACCATAATAACGAGCGATCCACAATTATTGGGATCAAAGCTAGCCGTGCAAAAAATTACGTATGTCCTGTTTTAATCTGAATTTATGTCATTGGTTTATCAATTAATTTTGATTAACATTATAAAACATAAAAAATCAGTCAAAACACAGAACTTTAATTAAAAATAAAAAGAATTAACAAATTATAAGTAACAATAATAAATAAAATCAAACAACATGCTGTATATGTCCACCACCATCTCTATATAACCTAACTTTTCTTGTTAAGTTGACGTACACTGCAAAGTTGACGTAAATTGGAAAGTATATCTGAATTAAGAATAGACATGCACTGTATAGCTATCTCTGTCGTTCACAGCCACCTATGGTGACAATAATTTTGGATCACACGTTATCTACCCCACAAGGATGGAAACCATTTTCATTTAATTGAAGACCTCTCGGAAAACATGATACTTTTGCGACTTACACCAGCGTTAACATTTGTTTTTTGTTTAGTATCATTTTTGAAGTGGAGACTTCTTTAGTGATGTGTACTTTTTGGATGGGGAGAAACTTTGATTTCGCATCAGATTTTTGAGACAGACACCGCTAAGATCGTGACGCTATATCATAGCTCCGTTATTATTGATCCGATTGGAGCGTGTGATGCTTTAAATGACAGTTAAGGAATAAAGATTATATGAAAATAGAAAAAACAGGCGAGTACCAAAAGGGCCCTACACAGCATCTTCGTTATTAATGAACGTATAGTTATTTACGAGATATTAGATGTCACTTTGGACGAAAATAGATTTACTCTGAGATAAATTTTGATTTATTGACTTGAAGAAGGCCTCTGGCTCAGTAAAAATAAACAACTGATTGAATCCTAACATGCGGCACAGCAATGTGAGATATGGTAGCCAAGAAGAGATATGGTACCAAATAGAATAGTGAGAGAGAGTATTAACTGTACAAATAAAATAAGTAAAAATGAATTTATTTTATTATTCATGTGTTTACCCCGCAGCGGCGCTCAGTCATCAATATGAACAATAGTCCAAATAAGTTGTTTACATTCCTTCGCTTTTATTTTCTATTAAACTATTCGGTCTGCTGGTACCGTATACAAAGTATGCTTTATATTTATGAGCCCAAGATTGTAATATACGTTTATACATTGTAAATCATGATTTGGAAGTGCTCCTCGTAACGTTACAGGTCGTCGGTTATGTTTATTTTTACTGCATCTTGAAACCGGATAGAGATTAGAACCATTTGAAAACTGTTTATTGCAAACTTCACATCCAAATGGTTTTTCCCTATATTTCACATATAAATGGTTTTTCACTAGTATGTACCGCCATATGGCTTTTTAACGTACTTTGTGTTACAAACTGTTCTGTTCATATTTCACATCCAAATGGTTTTTCACCCGTGTGCGTTCTCATATGAACTTTTAAGTTACCATTTGCTGTAAACTGTTTTTTACATATTTCACATTCAAATGGTTTTTCTCCAGAGTGAATTCTCAAATGTCTTTTTAAATCGGAACTATACGAAAACCCTTTGGCGCAAATTTCACATCGAAATGGTTTTTCATCACTGTGCGTGCTCATATGAATTTTTAAGTGAGCACTTTGTGTAAACTGTTTTGTGCATATTTCACATTCAAATGATTTTTCTCCAGAGTGAATTCTCAAATGTCTTTTTAAATCGGAACTAAACGAAAATCCTTTGGCGCAAATTTCACATCGAAATGGTTTTTCACCAGTGTGAATTCTAAATGTGTTTTTAAATCGGAACTATGGATTTTCATCAGTGTGTCTGCTCATATGAACCTTTAAGTGAGTACTTTGTGTAAACCGTTTTGTGCATATTTCACATCCAAATTGTTTTTCACCAGTATGCACCACCATATGTCTTTTTAAGTGATCACTTCGTGAAAACTGTTTTGTGCATATTTCACAACAAAATGGTTTTTCACTAGTATGGCTTCTCATATGAACTTTGAAGTGAGCACTTCGTGAAAACTGTTTTGTACATATTTCACATCCAAATGGTTTTTCACCAGTATGCACCATTATATGTTTTTTTAAGGATGCACTTTGTGTAAACTGTTTTGTGCATATTTCACATCCAAATGGTTTTTCGCCAGTATGCACCACCATATGTTGTTTTAACTCACTCTTTGTTACAAACTGTTTTGTGCATATTTCACATCCAAATGGTTTTTCACTAGTATGGCTTCTCATATGAACCTTTAAGTGATCACTTCGTGAAAACTGTTTTGTGCATATTTCACAACAAAATGGTTTTTCACTAGTATGGCTTCTCATATGAACTTTGAAGTGATCACTTCGTGAAAACTGTTTTGTGCATACTTCACATCTAAATGGTTTTTCGCCAGTATGCACCACCATATGTTTTTTTAACTGACTCTGTGTTACAAACTGTTTTGTGCATATTTCACATTTAAATGGTTTTTCTCCAGAGTGAATTCTCAAATGTATTTTTAAATCAGAACTAAATAAAAACTCTTTGGTGCAAACTTCACATCGAAATGGTTTCTCACCAGTATGTACCACCATAATATGTTGTCTTAGATTATCGTTTGTAACAAATTGGTTACTGCAGATTTCACATGTAAAATGTTTTTTAGATGAGTGTATATTCAAGGAAACTTGGTGTTCATTTTTTGTACATTGTTCCGTTTCATATGTGACAGATTTTTCTCTAGTGTGCTGCCGTATCACATGTCTTTTTAAACTTTTCTTCCCTGCATACCTCTTAAAACAAATTTGACAAGTAAAGTATTTTTCAACAGTATTCGCTTTCCTACCGTTAGTAGTACATTGGTTCAGTTGGTTATTTATAACCTGATTTTTTAATTCGTTGTTTTCATCAGTTATTCTATCTTCATATTTGAAACCTAAAATCATAGTAATCTATTAAAATAGCAACGAAACTATAAACACAAAAATAGTAATTTGAGAGAAGTCAAACAAAAAAAATTGGGATTTTCAGATTTTTTGGGAGAAATTTAAATTTTGCAATTAAGATTTTGCCAGTAAAAAAAAACAAAAATTAGGGTTCTACTGAGGGTTCTCTCAACCAAGTCTCTTCTTCTAACACTCGCCCTTAGCAGAATCCGCGTGGGAACCTTTACGTTATAGGGTATAATTTGTATTGTGAGAATTATTTCCAAAGTGGAAATCGAAACGTGAGAATAAATATATTTTTAAATTAAGATTATAGTTAATTTCAAATAAAAATAGTAAATTTGATGCCATGGCAAAAATGCATCGCTTATTTAAACAAAATTTACTTCATCATCACCAATCACAACCCAATTCAAGACAATGTTAACCATAATGATTACTATTTTTGTTTATAGCTGTTGTTTACATTACTGACAATAATTATTGATTGTTATTATTCATTTTCTATTGTATTTTTCAAAAATGGGGACGTCTAACAAATAAATACATATCGCCGCCGCCTACGAAAAGTATAACTCCGAAAAATGCCGGTAAGAGTAGAACTTTCAATAAACGCCGCGAAGAAAATTATTTTTGATTATATGATTGTGAAAATTATAATCCCTAATAAAGTGTTAGCGAAAAAATTTATTTTTTGAGGAGTATCAGCAAAAAACATCATTTTGTTTTTATGTCCACGAAAATTATAATTACTAAAAGTTCTCAGAAATAATTGTTTTCGTCGGCAGGCACAGAAACAGAAAGGGAAATAATTGTTTTCGTCGGCATCTATTATGAACTAAATCTTTTCGTTATGGTAGGGGAGCAAAGTATGCTAAATGTGCAGTCACTCGAGCGCTTTGGGGACCTATTGGGTTGTGAAAAGTAGGTCCTGAAACCAAAAAAAGTTAAGTAAAGTTTTCCATTTTAGTGGGCGCTTGTCATTTTTTAATTTCTTTTTCCATTTCCAACAATCGTTTTTTCCGATTATAACGCCATCTATCCATAATTCGAAAAGATATTTCGAATAAAAGTTACTTATTTTTACGTAAGGAATATAAATCTGGAATAAAAAATGAGGGTTCCCATTTAAGATTTTGAAGTAACCCCCCACCCCACCTCCGTAAGGGGTGGTGTTTGGTGCCATTCGATAGATTTTTCAAAAATATTGAATAAGTGTATTTTACAGTTTTTCGATCTGATGTTTATTTCGCGAAATATCGTGGGATTCGTATTTAAAATATTAAATTTACCCCCCACTCCTCTCCGTGGGAAGTCGTGTTTGGTATCAGTCGATAGATTTTTTAAAAAATATTGAGCACATTTTTTTTAGTTTTTCGATCTGTCATTCATTTTGCGAAATATTCGCTTTTTTCTTGTGAAACTTTGGGACTCGCCCATTTCCTCACGCCCGGCTCAAATCGTCAGATTTTTGAAATATACACTCTTTTGCATGTACAGTAGACGCCCTCTTAACCGACCATGACGGGACCTGTCCATAGGTCGGATAATCAAAAAGTCGGTTAAACCGAAAATCTTTAAAACCACCATCAGAAAGACATTACATATGTAACTCTATTAAAAATATATATATTTTATGATCTATAAACAAAAAAGTAGTATGTACATATAGTCCGTCTAACTTTTTCCATGGGTCACGATTCATTTTCAAACAAATTAAGTCAAAACATAAAGTGAAACGAACGTCGATGTGTATATACATATGTAATTAACAATATCACTCACAAGACAAATTATGAAAATAAAATCAATGGGAAAATCCCAATAGTTGGCTGTATACCATATTTTAAAAAAAACCTATACAGAAGTAAAAACTTCAAATTGTATTTTGGTATAAAATCGTTTATTTAAAAACTATCTAAAAGTCATCCACATGGATTGCAAAACGTTTTCGTTCTGAACAGAACATCTTCAGTGCATTCCGCAAAGTAGTTGTAACTAGCACACCAATGAAGGTGGTAACTTCATAATATATGGCTTTTCGAGCAGGGAAGCATGTTGCTCTTTAGGCACATACATAATTTAATCTTGTAACATCGACTTGTAGTCACAATATTTTATCAAAATTTATAATGTAAGCCATATATTATGAAGTTACCACCTTCATTGGTGTGCTAGTTACAACTACTTTGCGGAATGCACTGAAGATGTTCTGTTCAGAACGAAAACGTTTTGCAATCTATGTGGATGACTTTTAGATAGTTTTTAAATAAACGATTTTATACCAAAATACAATTTGAAGTTTTTACTTCTGTATAGGTTTTTTTTTACAAATTATGAAACTTGTATGACCTCTAATCTAAAAATAGTATCATCCAAAAAGGAGTAGGGTCGGTCGGTTAAGCCGACGGTCGGTTAAGAGGGCGTCTACTGTACTTAACTTACCTTATCTTAATCTGACAATTTCGAGTTTTTTTAAGGATAGATTTTTTTTTTCGGGCCCCCCTTAACGAACTACCCTGTGTTAAGAGCCAATATATGGTAGAGGTACATCTGCAGGGTACCACGTTTCTCTCCATATGATAATCTGACGCGCTCGAGTAACTGCAAAAATCCCCGCTTGGGCTCCCCTACCATTATAAGTATTTTGGGAGTTATAATCTTCGCGGACACGCATATAAAAAAGAATTGTATCGCCTTCTTCTTCTTCTTGTGCCACTCCTATCGGAGATTGGAAATCATCAAGGCTACCCTGACTTTGTTTACAGCTGACCTAAAAAGTTCATTAGTGGTGCAGCCAAACCACTCTCTCAAATTCCGTAACCATGACATTCTTCTACGCCTGGATTCCGTTTTCCTTCTATTTTTCCTTGCATTATATTTCGAAGTAATGCGTATTTATGACCTCTCATAAGATGACCCAAATACTCGAGTTTTCTTCGTTTTATCGTTAACAAAATTTCTGAGTCTCTTCCTATCCTTCGTATTACTTCAAGATTTGTGATTCTTTCAACCCAACTTATCTTCAGCATTCGACGGTAGCACCACATCTCGAAACTTTCAATATTTTTTATGTTGTTCTGTTTGAGAGTCCAGGCCTCTACACCGTATAATAGCGTGTTAAATACGTAGCCTCTTAGCATTCTTAATCGTAGAGGGATGCTTATATCTCTGCTGCAGAAGAATTTTCTCATCTTTATGAAGGTGGCCCTGGCAATTTCGATACGTCTTTTTATTTCATTGTTTTGGTCTCCAGTTTGTTTATTAAAGTTCCCAAGTATTTGTAACTTGATACTTTTTCAATTTGAATGCCGTTTATACTAATATGTGCTGGTTGTGTCATGATTTTACTGAAGACCATATACTTGGTTTTTTTGATATTAATGTTTATGCCATAATTGTTGCAAGCAATATTTATGTTTGTAAGTAATCGTTGTAATTCTTCTACTGTTCTTGCAACTAGTAGAGTATCGTCTGCGTATCGAATATTATTTACAACCTCTCCATTGATTACGATTCCTTCATTTGCTTGCAAAAGGGCTTCCTGACAGATGCTTTCACTATATACATTAAATAGCAGTGGTGACAAAATGCATCCCTGTCTTACTCCTACGTATTTCTATTGCTTTTGATATCTCATTTTCTATTTTGATGTTAGCTTTCTGATTCCAATATAAGTTGAGAATTATTCGCAGATCTTTATTATCTATGTCTTTTCTTTCTAGAATGTCTCTTAGCCTATCGTGCATACTAAAACCTAAAACATGCATGTACTTCTTGATTAACGTCTAGGCATCTTTGTGCAAGAACATTCAAACCGAAGAGAGCTTCTCGAGTACCTAGTCCTTTTCTGAACCCCATCTGCGTATTACTAATATCTGACTCCAACTTTTGATAAACTCGGTTGTGGATGATTTTTAGAAATATCTTTAGTAGATGGCTCATTAAAGATATTGTTCGATGTTCTGAACGTTCTTTTGCATTGGATTTCTTTGGCAGTGTAACGAATGTACACAGCAGCCACTCTTGAGGTATAATACCAGTATTGTATACTGTGTTAAATAAGTGCAATATTATACCTATTGATTCATCATTCAAGAGCTTTAGTAATTCAGTAGGAACCTCATCGGGTCCATTTGCCTTTCCAGTTTTGGAATTTCTAAGTGCCATTTCTACTTCACATTTTAGGATTTCAGGTCCCGTTTCACCATTTACCTTAACAATGTTATTTCTATTGTCCTCAAACAATTCTCTTATGTATTCACTCCATCTATTAATTTTTTCTGTTAAGTCTATAATAATATTTCCGTCTTTGTCCTTAAGCAAACTCATTTGATGTCTTCTTTGGGTTCCTGTAAGTTCTTTTACTTTTTATGTATATTGAATGTCTTCCATTTCTACACATTGTACTTTAATCCATGATTCTTTGGCATTCTTTATTATTTGCTTTATGTTCTTATCAACCTCTCTGTATTTTTCTGAATTATTCTTCAATTTGAGTCTTTCATCCATTAGTTCTAGTATGTCTGGTGTCATCCACACCTTATGTTTCTTTGTAGATTTGGTTAAGTGTTTCTTTCCCGTAGTTCTTATTATAGTGTTTATATACTTCAGTTTTTCATCTATGTTGTCTGTTCTGAGGATTTGGTTTTCTGCTACACTGAGGCTGGTGTTGATTTCTTCTCGCACTGTTTGTCGTCGGTGTTCACTTTTAAGCTGGCTTAAGTCTAACGCTGGGATGATGGTTTTTCTCATTTTCTTTGGTCTAGCTTCTAACACAGATACTACTGGATTATGATCCGAACCGATATCAGTTCCAGGGTAAGATTTAGTAGATTTCACGGCATTACGGTATCTTTTTGTCACCATTATGTAATCTATTTGGTTTCTGATTACTTTTTCTTGTGTGTGTTGAGGTGACGTCCACGTATAGAGTCGCCTTGGGGGTAATTTAAAGAATGTATTAGTTATTATTAAATCTTCGCTTTGACAAAACTGAACTAAACGATCACCCCTTTCATTTCTATTACCTAAGCCGTATTCACCGACATTTTCTCCAACTTTACCCTGACCTACCTTGGCGTTCAGATCGCCCATTACTATGTTAATGTGTTGTCTCTTTGTTGTTCTTATCACCTCTTCTAAGTTATTGTTTAACTCTTTAATTGTATTAACATCGCGCGCTCTAAAAATGGAGTAAAGTTTGCTACAGCATCTTTCCATTTTTTTGAGATGATGACTCCAACTCCGTATCGATGGGTTGTGGTGTCACTTCCGGCATAATAAAACATACCATGATTAGTTGTGGGGCATTTGCCATTTCCTGGCCATTGTGTATCGCTTATGCCTAATATGTTTATATCCAAACGATCCATTTCCAACACGGCGTTATCTAATTTTCCCGAAGAGAATAAGCTCTTCACATTCCACGTAGCAATTTTTATGGTTGTCTTTTTCTTATTACAAGGGTTTCGCAGGTTTACGACCGAGGAAGCCTTGTACTTATCTATTTGTCTTTCTCTGCCGGATCTTGGTATCCGATGTCCATGATCAGTACTTCTCCTTTGCATGTCCACCATGATGATTACTACTAGGGGTACTCTATGAGTCCTTAATGCAGTGGTTCCCCGTTGCCTTCTGCATCCTTATGCCGTTGACCATTCTGTAGAGTTCATCCGCCTTCGAGACCGATTTCTCAGTCTCAGGACAAAAGAGTGCCCTAACACTTACTAGCTCATCCACCCGAAGCTGTTGGTTAGTAAGTGGGGATTGCTTATACCGGCAATCGCTCGGTGGTTACCCTCGCTTAGTTTAGCCTACAGACCAATGCAGTTGCCCAGGGTGTGGCACGTGGAGCCATAAGTGACAGTTGGATGTCTTATGAGGACCAGTTATTTCGAACCATCTCCCGTATATTACGCTCGATGTGGCAGTTCTCATAAAAGGTACTACCTCTATAAAATACCCCAACACCCCAATTTCACTGGAAATGTATTAGGAATCACATTAATCATACGTACCAGCGATATATTCATTTTTGCCTATATGGCTCTATATCGTCCACCCCATTCCCGAAAGTAAATATCTAAAATATGGTTACGTCAGAGTATATCTACATGTGCTAAATACATTTCCATATAAAGTGATGAGCGCGCTAATAACCGGAAAAATAATTCAAAAGATGGAAAACATAATACATTGTGAAACAAAAAGAGATGAAACTAGTAGAAATGGACATTTTCGATATAAACGTATCAATTAACATTACAGTAAAAAGTTTCCCACCTTTAGACGTCTGTGACAGGAGTATTTTATAAAATTCTTTTGTCATAGTGACAGTTGTCATACTCCTCCGATACGTCTAAAGGTAGGAAACTATGTAATGTAATGTTAATTTATCGATAATTTCCACATCTACTAGTTTCATCTCTTTTTACTTCACAATGTATTATGTTTTTCCATCTTTTGCGTTATTTTGTCGGTTATTAGCGCGCTCATCACTATATAGAAGTATAAGAATGATACTATTAGTTTTCACAGTAAGTGCTGCTTGCAGTGTGTATTTTCATGTGTTCTTTTAATCGAGTACTCGAGACTTTTAATCGAAAGTAAATTTTATATACAAAAAGATTATCTCCAGTATGTATTTTCATTCCCTAATAGCAAACGACGTCCTCTGGACGTCCAAAATTGGTCCATTTTTGGTCCTAACGTCCATGGACTATAAACGGACGTCCGACGTTGGACGTACTTCGGATGGAATAAATATGTGCGTCCTTCGGACGTCCGACGTTACAAGTCGTTCGAGTGGAATAAATATGAACGTCCTTGGGACGTCCGATGTTGGACGTACTTCGGGTGGAATAAATATGAACGTCCTTTGGGCGTCCGTACTCGGACGGTTGTACTCGACGGACGTTTTCCGAGCGTCCATATTGGACATAATATTAACTTAATTATGTTAATAAAATAGTTTAAATCGAAACGATTATAAATCATATTTAATTCAAAATTGTATAGTTTAATATCCAAAACATGTTTTTGTTTTTATGTAAATTGTGAAAATCTTATTTGTAAATTATTTGTTACAATGTTTTATTATCCTAGTTACCAAGATGATATAAGTTTGCTAATTAATTCTAATAAGCAAAAATATAATTTTTATCAACGTATCCGTACTACAGATGAATATTGAGAGCATCTTTTTGAAGCTGAACATACGTGCCCAAAATAGGTCCAGTTTAGTCCTAATGCGAATGGACTATAAATGGATGTCCTTCGGACGTCCGACGTTGGACATACTTCGGGTGGCATAAATGTGAACGTCCTTTGGACATTCGTGCTCGGACGTCCGTACTGGACGAGATACGGACGTTTTCTGGACGTCCACATTGGACATATTAAACTAATTTACGGGATCAACTAGCAAATATTTCAATAAAATATTAACTTATTTACGTTAATAAAATAATTCAAATCGAAAAGGTTAAATCGTATGTGTAATTATTCAAACCTGTGTTAATATCGAAAACATGGTTTTGTTTTTATGTAAAGTGTGAAAATCTTATTTGTAGCTTATTCGTTATAGTTGTTCCATTTTATCTTTTCCCATGCGTCATGATTCATTTTCAAACAAACTAAATCAAAACATAAAGTGAAACTTACGTCGATGTGTATAGTATATAGTATACACAATGTATATATGTTACGGTAAATGTGATTAAATGGGAAATATTAATAATTACCGGTTACTATTAATACAACCCGAATAGCTAGGTAAAAGTAATAAATATACCAGAAATAATCACATTGACCGGTTATTATTAATAAATCCCGTATTCAAACGGTAAACGTGATAAATGTTGAATACCAATAAGTCTTAGAAGCTTGTGGGGTGGAGGTTTTACTTATTACATGTCTATACTAAATTTACCATCAAGATGCAGTAGAAATAAACAAACCAAGACATGTTAAATGCTATTAGGAGTACTCCTGAATCATAATAATTTACAATGTACCCATATACATTGTAAATCCTAAATCATGATTTCCAAAGTTAATTCGGGAGTGCTCCTAGTAGTATTTAACATGTCTTTGTTTGTAAATTTCTACTGCATCTTGATTGCAAATTTAGTATAGTTAGGTTTTTTGATTGATAAGTTCTGTTTCACTGTCTAAATGTATTGCCAAAATACGAGTTTGTTAATACATACTTATTACATGTCTAGTTAGGATTTTTGATTGATAATTTTGTTTAAGGGCATAGGCGCAAAATGTCGCCTGACAAAATGTTCAATGTGCTTTAAATGTATTTATTTTTTTCGAATCCTAAGAAAAATAATAAATATTTTTGAAAAATTTAAAGGCAGAGTAAAAGACTTCATGATTACCGAGGGCCGAGAATCCCTGAAAACTTCTATGTTTATTTTATTAAGTTACAGTTACTTTTTAATTGCAAATATTTCACTCAAAAGAAATTTTTTATTCTGATGGACTTGAGGCCCTCGGTAATAACGTAATCTTTCATTCTGCGTTTAAATTTTTTAAAAATACTTATTAGTTTTCTCATGATTCCAAAAAAAATGAATACAGTAGAACCCCGATTATCCGTGCTCCTCGGGACCGAAGGGTGGCACGGATAATTGAAAAGCACGGATAATCCGAACAAGTATTTATTATGTATAATACATATGTACGTATACACATACATAAGTACCTACCATAAAAAATAACAGAAAAAAATAAATCTTTCATTATGAGTCTCTCTTTCGTCATATAGAGTTTCCGTCAAGTGATTTACGATGACGCTATGTTGATAAAACCTCAAAAACGCTACTTGAGTAATAGAAAATCATAGCACGGATAATCCGCAGCACGGATAATCCGCACCCGGATAATCGGGGTTCTACTGCATATTTAAAACACATTGAAAATTTTAACAGGCGACATTTTGCGCCTTTCCCCTTAAGTGTTTAACTGTTTTTACTTATTAAATGTCTAGTTAGGTTTTTTTATTGATAAATGTTGTTTAAGTGTTTTAACATTAAAACTGTTTGAAATTACACAATTACTAGTAAATGTAAGAATTGCTTGGATTAATGGTCATTCGGGAATAAGAGGCAATGAAATAGTTGACAATTTTGCTAAATCAGCTTATGTGATCGGAGAAAAAATAAACAAAAATTTAATTCCAGCTTCAGATATTGATACTTTTAGCAGACAAAAACTTAAAAATAATTGGCAATTGCATTACAGAGAATGTAATACTGGCTCAAATTTTGCTCATTGTAACCCTAGGATATTCTCAAAAAGATGGTTTTACACAGAATATAACAGACATTTTATAAAGACCATTAATCGGCTGAGAGCCAATCATGCTCTTACGCCATCTTACATGCATAGAATCGGCTTGTCAGATACTCCCAATTGTACTTGTGGCAAAATCGGAGATCTAACACATGTCATATTAGAATGTCATTTAAACATAAATAACATAAACGACCTTTATAAGGAATTAAAAGATTTAAAATGTTTTTTCCCAATAAACCTTAATACTTTAATATTTACAAATGATATGGAAATTCTTCATCTCATTTATAAACATGTTAAATTATGTAAATACAAGTTGTAAACGTAATATGTAATAAATAGGCATAATTTGTTAATGTGGTTTGAAGAAATAAAAAAAATAATATAAAAAAACACATAATAAAATAATAACAAAAAAATAATAAATAAAAAAAAAGAAAAAAGAATAAAACCAAAAATAAAAAAAGAATAGATAAAAAAGAAGTAAAAAAAAAGTATTTCGCACAAATTAAAATATATATTAAAAAAACAGTAAAATAATTTAAAAAAAAACAAAATAAAAAAAGCTACACAATGTACCAATGTATCTATAAAAATAATATTGTAGAATTTACTTATGTTTATAAGAAATTTATGACTATGAATCTGCAATCAATCACAAACAAGTCTGGCTAATTGGCTCTGCCAAAGCCATTTAAAAAAAAAACTTTGTTACCAAATACAAATCTAGTTAAATAGGTTTTTTTTGTTGATAAATGTTGTTTAAGTGTTTTAATTTTGTTACCAAATACAAGTCTATTATTACTTGTTTGTTATCACATATAAGTCTAGTTAGGTTTTTTGATTGATAAATTATGTTTAGGCGTTTAACTTTATTACCAAATTCGAGTCTGTTTTTACTTATTACATGTCTAATTAGGTTTTTTGATTAATAAGTTCTGTTTAAGTGTTTAACTTTATTACCAAGTTTCATAAATAAACAGTAGCGAAACCCAAAATGCGTTTTTACTACATTTACCAGAGCTGTTAGGATAGTATTAATAATAACCGGTTAATCTAATTATAAAGGCATTATTAATCACATTGACCAACTGCTAAGGTTATTATTAATACAGACCGGTTATTATTAATACAGACCGGACTTATCACATTGACCGTAACATATATACATCGACGTAGGTTTCACTTTATCGATAACTAAACTCCAAAACCTCTTAACTGGTTCTCTTCGTTTTTCATATTGTGGTCTTTTTTATATAGTATATAAAGACTAAAATTGTGTAAACCGAACAAAACCAGTTAAGAGGTTTTGGAGGTTAGGTATCGTTATGTTTTGATTTAATTTGTTTGGAAATTAATCATGACACATGGGCAAAGATAAAATGGAACAACTATACAATGTTTTATTATTCTAGTTACCAAGATGATATAAGTTTGCTAATTAATAATTCTAATAAGCAAAAATATAGTTTTTTCGATGTATCCGTATCTACTACAGACGAATTTTGAACGCATATTTTTGAAGTTGAACATACGTGCCTAAAATAGGTCCCGTTTTAGTCCTAATATCTATGGACTATAAATGGATGTCCTTTGGACGGCTGACGTTAGACATACTTCGTGTGGAATAAATATGAACGTCCTTTGGACGTCCGTACTGGACAAAATACGGACGTTTTCTGGACGTCCTAAAATCGCCGAAACTACTTGGTTTCTCTGTTCACAAAACTATACCGATAGGCGATAGATTTTCTATTCACAGATATCAGTTCGAAGTTGCAGAGTTGATCTCTCAGTCGTTGTCGTAGTTAGGGCTCCCGCCTAGAGTTTTATTCATCAACCACTTACTTTCATAATGTAAGAAATTATATTATATACGAATTAAAGTATAATATATTTATATATATATATATACTACAAATTATGTAAAGAAATGAAGACGCAGTTTCACAGCATAACACAGCGTCCGACCGTCTCATCGAGCCATTTAGAGCATCAATCCATAAGTCTATCCAATGGATTATTATGTGCCAATATGAAATAATCGCCCAACATTTTAGTCTACTACCCTTAGGATTCCTGTTCCTGGAGTTTTTCTGAAGTCAAGAAAGAAGTCTACGTTCCTGATTCCTCGATCAGATGAGGAGTTTTCGAAGACATCAATCCCAGAATGGAGGTCCACGGTGTAGCCAGTCACTTCCTGGTAAATGAACGGCAAAGAGGAAGCATTCAGAGTCTGCTACCACCGTCTGGACATAGCCTATCGATTCCTGATAGCTTAGAGGAGGACAAGGTCGCCAAGGAGGATCCGTGGACGTCGTCTGCAGAGGAGAAAGCCACTAGCCAGGTAGTTTTGATACATTTTTGTATATCTTGTGTAATATTTTCTACGCAATTTGACATTGCTTTCAACATTTTCTGGCAAATCTCTTAGATTTTCTATGAACTATTATAGACAGTTTCGTTGAATTTTTAATTTAGTTCGACATTATTATAAATCCCACACGAGGAGTTTTTCCTATTTTTTGACAAATCATGTCAATTTTTTAGATTACTTTTCGTATATTATCATGTTTTTCCGTCTTTTTTAAATACCTCATACATGTTTTCATGAAGTCGGTGATATATTTTAGAGTTTGACAAATCTTTATGCTATTTATGGATGTTTTTATATATCCTTTAACTTATTCGATTCTTAAAAGTAGGTACTTTGTCTATTTTGCACAATAAAACCAGACCACACCAAACTTTGGACCTGTACATTTCAGCTGTATCGACGCATTGTCTGTCACACCTAAATTTTACCTGCTGCTAGGCGTCAGTCGTATTGTCATCTAGACTTGGTTGGTATTGAATAATAAATTTTATTATTGTAGTATCATAGTTGGGGCACAGTATAAAGAGGGATAGTAGAACTTCTCTCCGAAAAATTGGAAGTAAAATCTTTAGTCGCGCATGGCGACCGCGCAAGGTTCCCAGTCGCTAGAGCCCCACTCTCGCATTGCTAGTCGCGTAGAAACGTATGGGTTTTAACAGGGAAAGCCCGCATCCACCAATGGCGAATTACCAATTGCGTACTGCCGGTATTACTTCTTGAGATCAAAGTGCCGACATAGAAGAAATTTTACTGTCCCTCTTTATAGGTACTACGGTTGGGGTTGGGGATCAAAATATTGGCAACTTGAATTTGAAATGTACGTTTTTAAATTTATGCTTTTGAATGACGATTTATTCACAATAAACACAATATGATCAACTAAATCTGAAATTAATTTGTTCCAATTTTTGAATGATCATTAATTTTGTTTTTAAATGCTGCTTGGAAAATCCGGCAAACCAGCTATACTAAATGTTACATTGTATAAATATGTGTGTACTTATTTATTGTATTCATTTATATTATATTTTTATTTGTAATTTTATATAATTATATTTTTAATAGCTTTCATGTATAATTTTGAAAGTTTGTTTGTCCCGTTTGTTATTAATAAGTTAATAAATATCAATAAATTAATGGAATTACTTTAATAACTAATAACTAATATTTAATGTAATTTAATGTAATATGTAATAAAAGTTCCTTTAAAAAATTTATTTTTTATTTCCCAAAATACATGCTTCATAGAAGCCCACCGAACGTCCTATCAGGACATCCGTTGAACGTTTAGAAGCGCGACATTTGGACCAAACTAGGACGTCCAATGAAGGTCCAATTAACGTCCACCGAACGTTCCCTCGGACGTTAGGTGGGCGTCCGTTGGACATACGGTAGCGCAATATTTTGACCAAAATAGGACGTTCCTCGGACTAAAACAGACGTCCTCAAAGTCCGTGAAGGATGTCCCATGGACGTTCATTGGACGTGCACCAAACGTCCACTCGGACCTTAAGTGGACGTACGGTAGCGCGACATTTGGATCAAAATAGGACGTCTAAGGGACCTTCCTCGGACTAAAACGGACGTCCGAGAGACGTCCTCAAAGTCCGTGAAGGACTTCCCATAGACGTTCACTGGACGTCCACCGAACATCCCCTCGGACGTTAGGTGGACGTACGGTAGCGCGACATTTGGACCAAAATATTACGTCTAAGCGACGTTCCTCGGACTAAAACGGACGTCCTCAAAGTCCGTGAAGGACGTCCCTTGGATATTAGGGTATGTAACTGAATGCGTTACCCATATTATGTTTATTTAATGATTTGTGTGAACACTGTTTCGAACATATTTCAAGCGCAAATAATTTTTCAGCAGTATGTACTGCCATGTGTGTTTTTAAATTGGTCTTTATTAAAAACTGTTTATCTCTTATAAAAATAGAAAGACTAAGATGGCCAGGTCATCTAGCAATATCACAGCAGAACAACCCTCCTAGAAGAATCCTTAAGTCGCAACCCGTGGAAAGTATAAATAAGGGTAGGCCAAAACTCAGTTGGAAGGAATGTATAGGTGAGGATGCATGGTAGAAAAATGGGCGCAGTAAACTAGCAACAGTTGGCAATGGATAAAACTGACTGGCGTAATAGACTTAGGAAGGTCGAGGCTCTTTTATAGGACTGTAGCATCATTTGAAAACTGTTTATTGCAAATTTCACATCCAAATGGTTTTTCCCTACACTAAATTCAAATAAGACAAGCAGTGCATGTAAACAAAGATAACAGTTGTAAAAGGTATTCAAAACGTATCTACTCGTTCCATAATAACAGTATATTATTAACATCACGTTATCAATTTGTCTCTTTTCTCGATTATTAGATTTTATTGTATAACATAAAGAATAAAAAACCGCTAAACGCCGTAAAAATGAGTGGCGCATACAATATTCCAGCTACAAAAGATCTGGCATGAATCTTACGTGGCGCGAAAATGTATTTTCATTTTCATGCAAAACAAAATTCTACTTTTATTTTAAAAGATTTTTCCATAATATTTGCTAAATTTGAAATAAAACGTGCCACAAAAGAGTAACTTTGAAACTCTTTTGTGGCGCGTTTACTTCAAATTTAGCAAATATTATGGAAAAATCTTTTATACATTTTCGCGCCACGTAATATTCATATCAGATCTTTTGTAGCTGGAATATTGTATGCGCCATCCATTTTTACGGCCTTTAGCGGTTTTTTATTCTTGTATTAGAAGTTTTTCAAAGTTATTTATGAAGTTGAATGCAATGTTTCTCGATTACACGTTAAGATTTATAAATGGTCGCCTTTGTCGCATTATCTCCCAAATGATCTAGTGTCCATTGAATGTACACTAGATTTTTTTTTATTCGAAATAGATTGAAAAAAATATTGGGATGGCCGGTAAATGAACTCGGATTGCCCGTTGCCAGATCAAAGGGTACCCCCCCGTTAAGATAGGCAAAATGCCCTCACTCCCAGAATTCAATTTTTTTACGTTCTGTGCAATTAAAAAAATGAGATAACGCGGATTTTTAGTTCGCCACCCCCTTACCCCTCCCGCCACATTGCGGGAGCAATGTGGCAGCAAAATGCCAAAAAAACGCATTTTCGGATTTTAAATCGCTTATAACTTTAAAACTATTAACTTTTGAGAAAAATGCCAAGAAACTTATTTTATTAAGAACATCCCAAAGAATCTAGAAAAAATATCTTTCGGAGGAAAATTGGAGATTTTTGAAATAGAGCGCGCCGCACCGGTAAAAAAATCGGATAAACGCGCATATTTAACAATTAAAAAACAACGGTATAAATTAAGGCTAGACGCGATCACTCTTCAGAATCTTGAAGCTAGATGTTTAATCTTCAATTTAAATATCTGGTAAACCTCAAAAATACTAATTTAAATATGAGTTTTTAAGCCTCAAAAACTACCATTTTTTAAGAAAAATTACAAGATACCTTTCTTGTTTAGAATGACCCAAAAAACCTAAAAATATAAATATGTTCCAGGGCAATAAAATGTGATCTTTTGTATTTGTTTAAAAACATTGTTTAAACAATTTCTGCCCAAAAATTTAGCCCGGCACCCTTCAGATTTGTTTAAAGGTGATATTTTTGAATAGGAATCCACAAAGAAACCGAATCAGAAATTTTTCCAGACGGGAGCGGTCTCACCACATGGACTAATAACCGATTTTCAAAATTTAACATGCGTTGGAAAGGTAATGATCAGTACTTTTAGAAGCCGTAAAGGTCGGACTTATATTCTCGAAATTTTTGGGAGTTTTGGGGACGAGAACGAAAAACAGACCGTAAATGGGAAAGGCCGTAAAATCCACACCCTTGGACCAAAATGGATGGTTGACATCTGGATGGGCGAGTCTTTTCTTATACTTTAAGATGGGATTTGGCCCCACTTTCAATTCAGTCAGATTTAGAAAATCGAAAATTTCATGTACACATTATAGTGTCGCATGTACGGGTGTTGTGCGCCACTGGCAAGAACTTCCGTTCTCTGGGATAAATTACTGTAGTCACCGAATACATAGTTAGTGAGAAAAAATAATCCTATAAATTAAATAATTGAATAATTTACGCGATTATACAAGTAACTGTTATCCAAAAATATTCAAAACCTGAACGGAAATAGCCATCTCTTATGTTGCCGATGACGACATCGCTGTCAGCTAATGTTTATATCCAGTGCATGTCTCATGCGAATAAACTGTAGTGTGAATTCTGAAATGTTTTTTTAAATCAAAACTTGGCAAAAACTGCTTTGCGCATATTTCACATACAAAAATGGTTTTTCACCAGTAGCTATGTACTGCCATATGAATTTTTAACGTACTTTGTGTTACAAACTGTTTTGTTCATATTTCACATCCAAATGGCTTTACACCAGTATGCCTTCTCATATAAATTCTTAGTTGAGCACTTCGTGTAAACTGTTCTGTACATATTTCACATTCAAATGGTTTTTCTCCAGAGCGAATTCCCAAATGTCTTTTTAAATCGGAACTATACGAAAACCCTTTGGCGCAAATTTCACATCGAAATGGTTTTTCATCAGTGTGCGTGCTCACATGAATTTTTAAGTGAGCACTTTGTGTAAACTGTTTTGTTCATATTTCACATCCAAATGGTTTTTCACCAATATGCACCACCATATGGTTTTTTAAGTTTGCACTTTGTGTAAACTGTTTTGTTCATATTTCACATCCAAATGGTTTTTCTCCACTGCGAAATCCCAAATGTATTTTTAAATCAGAACTATATGAAAACCCTTTGGTGCATATTTCATATCGAAATGGTTTTTCACCAGTGTTCGATCTCATATGAACCTTTAAGTGAGTACTTTTGTGTAAACTGTTTTGTGCATATTTCACATTCAAATGGTTTTTCACTAGTATGCACCACCATATGTTTTTTAAGTTTGAATTTTGTGTAAACTGTTTTGTGCATATTTCACATCCAAATGGGTTTTCTCCAGAGTGAATTCTCAAATGTCTTTTTAAATCAGAACTAAATGAAAACTCTTTGTGGCAAACTTCACATCGAAATGGTTTGTCACCAGTATGGGCCGCCATATGGTGTTTTAGATCATTATTTGTAACAAATTGTCTATTTTCGCAAATTAAATTATTCCAAAATTTCACATGTAAAATGTTTTTTGGAGGAGTGTATATACATGTAAACTTTGTCTTTACTTTGTGCACATTGTTCCGAGCTGGTTTCATATGTGAGAGATTTTTCTCTAATGTGTTGCTGTCGGTATCAAACGTCTTTTTAAAGTTTTCTTCACTGCATGCTTTTTAAAACAATTTTGACATGCAAAAGATTTTTTAACAGTATTCAACTTCTTACCTTTAGTTGTACATTGATTCAATTGGGTATTAACATGGGTTTTTAATTCGTCATTTTCATCAGCTAGTCTATCTTCATATTTGAAACCTACAATGATAGTTATCTATTAAAATAGCAAGGAATAGTGCAGCCGATATGTGAGACAATTGTGCATTTAATGATAGAAGTATATAGGGTGAGGCAGATAAAGGGCCTATTAGAAATATCTCGAGAACTAAAGGTAACTGAATTATGAAAATTGGAATAATGGGGTTTTGAAGACAGATCTATTTAATGAAAATATTTTCATCTACTTGGTACTTTCGGTTATACCGGAAGTTGCTTATAACTTCGTTTTTTTAAATGGGACACCTTGTATATTTTGACATTTTTGGATTCTCCTCGATTTCTTCTTTCTTAAAATATAATGTTTTGTAACATTATACAGGGCAGGTTAAAAGATAATTACGTTTTCTTATTAATTTCGTAGCAATATTCACACCCTGTAGGATTGTAGTAGTTTGACATAATAAACTCTATTTATGTTCAAATGATTTTCAATATAGTCTGCTATTGTTAGCAATTATTAGTATAGCTAAATTTTTAATTTTAGTATACAGGGTGGGTCTAAACTCGGAATGAGTATTTTCTGAGTTTTCTTAAATGGAACACCCTATATTTTAGTATTGTAATGAAATGATATTTCATAGTACTTTTTTATTTCTTAAGCATTCCCTATACCTAACTGCTTTAATTTGTGCTTAATTGTTAATCGCACCAACAATCCTAACTTCGATGATATTTTGACAGTTCAACCATTGTTGGCAATTTTAAGTACCAGCCTAGATTAATACGTATTTATTTCCAAAAAATTATTTGTGATTGAATATTTTCACGGCCAACCTAATACAATTTCATATATTTTGTGTTGCAATTAATGTTTTGCTTGAATCACCAATAACTCACAAATTAAAGCAGTTAGGTATAGGGAGTGCTTAAGTAATTAAAATGTACCATAAAACAACATTTCATTACAATAATAAAATACAGGGTGTTCCATTTAAGAAAACTCAGAAAATACTCATTCCGTGTTTCGACCAACCCTGTATACTAAAACGAAAAATTTAGCTATACTAATAATTGTTAACAATAGAAGACTATATTAAAAATCATTTGAACATAAATAGAGTTTATTATGTCAAACTACTACAAGCCTACAGGGTGTGAATATTGCTACGAAATTAATAAGAAAACGTAATTATCTTTTAACCTACCCTGTATAATATTACAAAACCTTATATTTTAAGAAAGAAGACATCAAGGAGAATTCAAAAATGTAAAAATATACAGGGTGTCCCATTTAAAAATACGAAGTTACAATCAACTTCCGGTATAACCGGAAGTAGCAAAGAGACCAAAATATTTTCATTAAATAGTTCACACCTCAGAACCCCTTTATAACAATTTTCATGATTTTCTTACCTTTAGTTCTCGAGATATTTCTAATAGGACCTTTATCTGCCTCACCCTGTATAATTTGGACCACATATACTGCACATATAAAGGTCCAAATTTAGATATGAGGCCATCTCAGATTTTGCCTTTTACAAAAATGGCGGGAATTCAAAATGGCGACTATACATATGTGACTAATAGCGCGATAACTTTTGAACGAGACTTCAGATTTCAACCAAATTGTTTAGGTTCTTTTTTTGATGTATAAGATCGAGGTATTGAACCGGAAGAATTGTGTTACCAGAACTTGTGTTTTTCCTGGTTTTTATGTAAAAATATGCTGTTTTTTTTTCAATTCTTTCACCCTGTATGTATTAATTTTTCAAAAAGTTAATACCACCATTGAAAAGAGCGTAAAAATATCTTTTAGGAAATATTTTTAACTTTTTAGTTATATTAATTACCATTTAATAAATGCAAAACGTATCTTCACATGTACCTATATGCGGCAGATTCGTGCAAATATTATAAGAATTATTGTGCATTTAATGGTAGAAGCATATAATTCGGACCACATATACTAGACACATAAAGGTTCAAATTTAGATACGAGGCCATCTCAGTGTTTGTTCCTTTTACAAAAATGGCGGGCATTCAAGATGGCGACTATAAATATGTGACTAATAGCGATAACTTTTGAACGAGACGTCAGATTTCAACCAAATTTGGTATATAAGTTATTTTTTTGATAAATAATATCGAGGTCTTGAACCGAAAGAATCAGTTTACCAGAATTTGTGTTTTTACTGTTTTTAATGTTAAAAATATGTTTCTTTTTCAATTCTTTCACCCTGTATATATAAATTTTTCAAAAAGGTAATACCGTCATTGATAAGAGTGTAAATATATTTTTTAGGAAATATTTTGAACTTTTCAGTTGTGTTAATTACAGTTTAGTAAATGCATAACGTATGTTCACATGCACCTATTTATGGGCGTCAGATTCATTTTGAATGCCCGCCGTTTTTGTAAGACTAAATCTGAGATGGCCTCCAGTGGCGGTTCGTCAGAGGAGGAAGGGAGGCTTAGCTCCCCATAAATTTTACACACGCTACACTGTTTTGTTTATCTTGAATCGTGAAAAACAACAAGTACTCTCACTATTATACAATGTGTAAATTTAATATTATCACTAAATATCCATACACGGAGCATTAGCATTAGAACGCATGATTGCGTCTCAATTTTTTTTATTATTATTGTAGGCAGGACCCTGGGTTATCCCGAGATGCATGAACGGAGCCGAGATGCCTTCACACGCTGCCCGGAGATTTACCAACGGAGGCTAACTAGCTTCTCGGCTTCGTTGACGTTGCGTGCATCTCGGGACAACGAATTTTAGGGCCCTGACTAAAAATAATGAAAAGACGAAAAGTGCGAATTTTGTTATGAAATTTGGTATTTGGGGTTAGAATAATATTTGGAACAACTTGTTCAAATAACTTTTTCCGATATTTGTAACGCAAAGCAAAATATCGGTAATTTATCATGTTTTTGGATTCGCAGTAGGCCGCGTTTAGAATTAAAAAAATTCAGTTGAGTATCTTAAAAAATGTGAACCTTCAACCTGTATGGACTGCAAAACTTCAAATCTGTATTTATTCTGATATGCATATCGACTTACAAAGATGGAATTGTTAACAAATAAACGACACAAACTTTGGTATTAAACTTTTACAATTAGACTAATTATTTTATATAATTATTTATTTATTTATTTATTTATTCACGGGCAAGCCCTATTCAGATATAAATGTTACAGTGTTCTAAATTATATAACATAATTATACAATTATATAACATTAATGTTAACCAATTATATAACATAAATTATAACATAGCAAAATGGTTTGAGAGAAAATAATTCTATGAGTAGTACAGTTACAAAAAAGAAAAAGAAAAAAAAAAGAATAAGATAACATATAGGTCAGTACAATTACAAACAAAAGATATCACCTAAATCAATTCAGAAATGTTCCAAGGTATAACGGTTCTGAGTTATCTAATACATATATGTCATGTAACACCAACCACAATACAAAAGCTCTGACCGAAAATATTAAAAAGTTAAAAAGTTGGGGAAGAAATATGGTTTTTGAAGCGGGAAACTGATATATTAAAAATTTCGAGGTTATTTAATGAGTTAGCTAATCGAAGAGCTCTAGGAATAAATGTGTTGTAAGAATAATTGAACCTATGAAAAGAGACATAAAAGGTTTGCACCTGCCTAGTCGAACGACTGGGGACAAATATAGATATTTTGGAGAGAAGCTCGGGGCAGTTACACAGGCCGTTGATAATTTTAAATAAAATTATTAAGTCTCTTTGTTTTCTGCGTACCTCAAGAGGAGGTAAGTTCAGTATGCGCTCTAATACAGAATAGTCATAGTATACATGCATCTTAGTAGCAGTATATCTCAGAAAATTGTGTTGGACAGCTTTAAGTTTCAGTTTATTTATGAGTAAAATAATAGGGGGACCAAATTGTGGAACAGTAATCGAAATGAGATCTAACCAGGGAGAAATAAAGTGATTTAATAGCTGAGATGTTTGTAAAGTCTCTGGTGGTTCTTTTTATAAAGCCAAGCATCTTCATAGACTTCTGTATTGTACTGGAAATGTGTGATTTATAGCTAAGGGCGGAGTCAAGGATCACACCTAGATCCCTAGTTTCAGAGGCAGAATGTAAGGTCAGATAATTTATACTATATTCGAAGATGATTGGATGATGAGTTCGATGGAAACGAAGAATATGGCATTTGGATGCATTCAAACACATACCATTTTGCATACACCAGTTTGATAGGCGATCAATATCACCTTGTAGACTAAGTGAATCAGCCTCACATGTGATTATTTTAAAACATTTTAAATCATCAGCGAATAACAAAGTTTCACTTACTTGGAAACAGGGTATTAGATCATTGATAAATATATTAAGCAACAGAGGTCCCAAGTGTGATCCTTGTGGTACACCTGAGGTAACAGAGATGGTATGAGAATAGTGATGATTAACCCTGACAATTTGCGATCTTTGCGTAAGATAGCTCTTGAGCCACTTCAATATAAGGTCATCAACTCCATATAAATAAAGTTTATGAATCAAGAGCTCATGATTAACTTTGTCAAAAGCTTTGGAAAAGTCAGTATACACAGAGTCAACTTGTAAACCCCTCTCAAGAGCATCTGTCAAAAAATCAACATATGTTATGAGACCCAATTCTGCTGATTTTTTGGATGTAAATCCAAATTGTTGGGCCCCTATAATTGGCGAGAAGTCATAACTTAAATAATCGGAAATAATGCTCTCAAAAACTTTAGGAATAGCACTAAGAATACAAATGGGACGATAGTTACCTATATCCGATTTTCGACCTGATTTATATATTGGAGTGACGAGTTTTTCCAGTAGTCTGGAAATTCCCCTGTTAGTAGAGACTTATTAAATATATAAAAAAGTGGGCGCGATAGAATGAAGCTGAATGTTTTAAGGAAAGTAGGGGGAATTCCATCAGGACCAGGACCTTTGTTGGTATTGAGTTCAGACAGTTTTTCGTAGATTTTTGAAATTTCAATAGGCGCGTTCCAAGTGACATGAAAACCGTCCTTCGTACTGCCCTCGTCATGCGCATTATAAAAAATGCGTTCCAAGCGAACATGAACGATGATTGGTATCGTACACCGTGTTGTTCCAAGCGATCCATGTACCGCTTCGAAATCGGTAACTGAACGGCCCTTTTGATACATGCCTTCAAGCAGAAACTATTTGTACTGACTTGCGCAGTTAGGATTGTTTTCATTTTTACTGGTCACTGCTATGAGATCAGCTGATGATTCAATAATAGAATAATCCACAATTTACGCTATTAGTACCTGTGAATCTTGATTTCTGTTTAAATAATTATTAATTCTTTTTTTTCAAATTAATCTTATAAAAATGGATAATTTATTATTTTCTTTTTTCATAGAAGACAACGATTTAATGTCAGATATCGATTCTGGGGAAGGTTTTGAAGCTGAAGTGATGTTTAATGAACATGTTAAGTCCACTTTACATCAACAATAAATTGAACAAGAAATTGACAAAGTTATTTAAGGTCAAATTTGGCTTATACAAAACACAATTCTACATCCAATTTTGCCGTGAATAAAAAGAAAATTGACAAAATAAAACATATCCAATTGTTCTATTTCATCAAATTATTTCACTTTCTTTTACAAACCATACATTTTGTACTCGTCAAATTTGGTATTGAATAACTTTGTCAATTTCTTATTCAATTTATTGTTGATGTAAAGTGGACATTAGAAATATTAATTTCTAACATCTAGCAAACTACTACTATAGTGGTACAGTGGTACTCGCACTAAATGGCTCAGGCGCAACTCGAACTTGAAATGGTACGGTACACGAATTCGTTCCAAGAGGGTTATGTACCGGTAATCGGATCGAGATCGAAAGAAAACCGTTCAAGGGCGATTCTGCGCATTAAAACAGTCCAATCGATTTCGTGGCGGTTCAAGGGATCGTACAAATGTGTCGTCTTGGAACGAACCTAATGTGATAATTAGACACATTAACCAAAGGTGAAATCTGGGTTACATGCGGATGTAAGGATTGGTTAGTATAGACGGAAGAGAATTGTTTAGCAAAAAGATTAGTAATATCAGTCCCATTGAAGGCAGTACGATCTCCAAGAGTCATTGTATTAGGTATAGCGTTATTTTCCCTTTTACTACTTACAAACTTCCAAAAGGATTTAACGTTATTAACAATAGAATGTTCGGTACGTTGAATGTAATCAGCATAACACTGTCTTGATAAAAATTTACATCTAGTTCTTAAGTTACTAAATGCTGCATAACTTTCTGGACACCTTGTGCTCTTATATATCTTGTGCGCTGATTTCTTCTTGTGAAGCAACTTCTTCAGCTCAGAGGAGCACCAGCATGGATATTTCTTATCACAGATTTTTTTTAGCGGAACAAAACGATCAATGATGGAATAAAAAATGTCATAAAATACAGAAACCATGTCAGAGAGCTCTTTTCCCTGAAGTGCACCATCCCAATTAATTGCTTCAAGGGAAGAGCGAATTGCTGCATAGTCAGCATGAACAAAGTCATAATAATACTCTTCACCAGATGAATGATCATTTGTGATTTTGAGTGGCAAACTGCATTCAAGCGGAGGATGATGTGTGTCCACTGGAATTAAAATGTCGATAGCCTTCAATACATCAATACCCAATGGAGATAAAATGAGATCAAGCTTAACTCCTCTATCGTTGGTTATTTCGTTGGTCTGGAAGAGATTGAAAAAAGCACAGATATTGGATATAGTTTCAATAGAATCAGCTTCAGATTGTGTAGCTGTAGGCTGAGGAAAAGCAACGGAACAATAATCATCGACATCCCAAACTGCAGATAGAAGATTAAAATCACCCAATAGAAAAAGGTTTGCTCTATCATATTGCTCGCTTGTTCGCGATTGAACAACTGTTCAATCGAAGGATCAGACTGAATTTGATAAGAAGGAATTGAGTTCTCAACTGCAATTAATACTCCACCACCTCTACTGAAGACACTGGAGTCCTTAGAGCGGTCGGTTCTGTAGATATTGTAGTTGAGAAGCCCAAGTTCAGCATCCGTAATTTCAGGTGTGAGCCAGGTTTCAGTTAAGATAATGATATCATAGGAACAGTTCCTGACATTCAAGCTGAGGTCAGACAGTTTAGTTCTTAGTCCTCTAACATTTTGGTAATAAAGTAAAGGGCTGCCCGGTTTTAGTTTTTTTTACAGATTTTCGGTGTATTGTTGAAGTATTTAATAGTTAAATTCTGCTCACCAGCCTGTTGACGCACTCTAAGTTCGTTTTTCACTGACTCTCACTGACTTTCACTGAATTATATTATAATAGATTTAGCAAATCATTTGAACTTCCTTAATTTGGAACTACAGGGTAAAAATAAAGCAATTATCGATATGATGAGAGTGGTACCTACAATATTTTGTCAACAAATTGAAATTATTGATTAATTAAATGAACAGAAAGGATTTGAACAGCTTTCCGTCGCGTCGTTGAAAAAAAAAAGGATCACGTTGAATTATTTTTATTATGAGACGGAGCTGCAACCAGTTTATAGCGAGATTGAAAGACGCTTCGTTGATTTTTAAAAACTGACGATTTTGTACTTTCAAACTTTATTTATTTATTTATTTATTTTCAACGGGACACTGCCCAATAAGATTACAAGTTTATAAGTCCAATATACATAATACATGTGTCAATAATAATAAAACTACAATAAAATAGTAATAATAAAACAATAATACAATAAAAGAGATAGCTATCAAGCTGGGACTTCTCCAAACAGACCATCTCCCGTATTATCAATATGTCCCTGAGAGTATGCTTGAGGATGGCAACTACAAACTATACTGGGACCGCACTGTGCTCACAGACCAAACAGTGGCACATAATAGACCAGATCTCGTACTAGTTAATAAATTAACAAGACAAACAACATTAATTGATGTGGCGATACCTAACAACAATAATCTACATAGTAAATTTACTGAAAAGATCGCAAAGTACAGAGATCTAGAAATTCAAATACGAAGGCAATGGAGAATGCAAAGTACCCAGACGATACCGATTATTATGTCTACTACTGGAGTCATTCCGAAGACCCTCCTCGAAAGCATAAAAAAGCTTGGTCTGAATGAACATCTTTATAAGACCATGCAGAAAGCTGTACTACTCGCGACGGCCAGATGCGTACGAAAATTTCTGGGAGATACACCTGCATTCCAAGTCACCTATTAGGGCTCGATAACACGGAAAGAGTCCCACCAGAGCTCAATCCTTTTGATACCGTAGGTATCTGGGATGAGTCAATTTTCCCCTTAGAGGGAGTGTGAGCCGTATGGCTAAATCTGGACAATAAAATATAAATATCACAAACTTAATCACATAAATCAGATTCATATATCACAATAATGAATATCCAACAACTACTCAAACAAACAAACGTCTGAGGCCAGAGATGAATTCAGACTTCGGTGCAAAGAAATCTAGATCAGGTTGAGTGTTTGCCCATCTTAGTGCTCGAGATAAAAAGTTGTTATATGCATAGTTGGTTCTATGGATAGGAACATAGAATGTTTGATTTAATCGAGTTCTGCGGAGAGGTACATGGAGACCAACCTGCTCAAGTAGCTGAGGACACAAAACTGTTGAATTAATTATGCCATAGAGCATCCTTGCATCCTTAATTACTCGTCGGTCACGCAATGAGAGAATACCCAATTGGGTTTCAATTTGATAATAATTTAACTGATTTAACTCAAAAGGTATACCCAGTTTATATGCTATGTACCTTAAGAACTTGTGTTGGACTGTCTCGATTTTTGTTATGTAAATATTGTAAGATGGAGACCAAACACAAGAACAATACTCTAGATGAGGTCTAACTAAAGAACAATATAGTAATTTAATTGCATCAATATTCTGAAAGTCTCTAGTGCATCTTTTTATAAAACCAAGCATTTGTGAAGATTTGGAAATTTTTGATGTATAATGTGATTCAAATAAAAGTTTACAGTCTAAATTAATTCCCAAATCACGAATTTCAGTAACCCAGTCAACAGGAATATTCTGTATATTATAATTATATTCTATTATGTCTCTCGATCGTCCAAAAGAAATAGCATGACACTTGTACTTTCAAACTGTTGTTAAATCCTTGTATTTGTTTTTAAACTTGGCCTACACATACCTCCCAATGAAATCGGAGATTTCAATAGTACATAGTAAATAAACAATACAGAAAGACCTTGTATCTTTTACTTGATTTTAGATGTCTATTAAGCCAGATCATCCATTTCATAAGTCCATATTTGGAATAGTTTCATATTTTTTTGCTAATTTTTTGCTAATTTATTACCACAAAAACAAATTTTTTGCTCCACCCCTAACCGAGAAACAATGGTTGATGTAGCTTAATATTATGTCACATCATCGATAGCCATATCTCGCGAACCTAAAGAGCTAAAAAATCGTACGACGCGGCATATTTTTTTGCTAATTTATTGCTGTCGATCTGCATATGCAACATACCCCAAAACCACCCCTGCTTCCCTTACAGCTAAACAACACCCCCAAAAAACAACGAAAAATCTTGAAAAATGATTTTTGTGATATAGTTGACGGTTGATATTTAATTGCTAATTTTTTGCTGTCATTAGCCGTAACAAACAAATTTAAGACGGCAAAAATTTAGGATTTTTAATTATTTATTAAAAGTGCTCTTCAGATGTAAGGGTAGCAGGGGACGTTTTGGGGTATGTTGCCTATGCAGATCGACAGCAATAAATTCGCAAAACGATATGCAGCGTCGTACAATTTTCTAGCTCTTTTGGTTCGTAAGATATGGCTATCGATGATGTGACATAATATTAAGCTACATCAACCAGTGTTTCTCGGTTAGGGGTGGAGCAAAAAATTTGTTTTTTAAGGCTAATGACAGCAAAAAATTAGCAATTAAATATCAACCGTCAACTATATCGCAAAAATCATTTTTCGAGATTTTTCGTTGTTTTTTGGGGGTGTTGTTTAGCTGTAAGGGAAGCAGGGGTGGTTTTGGGGTATGTTGCATATGCAGATCGACAGCAATAAATTAGCAAAAAAATATGCCGCGTCGTACGATTTTCTAGCTCTTTAGGTTCGCGAGATATGGCTATCGATGATGTGACATAATATTAAGCTACATCAACCATTGTTTCTCGGTTAGGGGTGGAGCAAAAAATTTGTTTTTGTGGTAATAAATTAGCAAAAAATTAGCAAAAAAATATGAAACTATTCCAAATATGGACTTATGAAATGGATGATCTGGCTTAATAGACATTGATTTTAGTGAAAAAACAAATGATAAACAAGATGAATAGAATCACATGAAAGCTAGATATACCAAGAAATACTACACTGATTAATTTTTTCTATAAAGTATCGTGTAGCTGGAATTATGCAATATTATTTTGTCTTGGGAAATAACTGATCCTGCTTTCTTTATTTTGTATGAGCATTGATAATTTTTGCATACTATTTCTTCATGTCTAATCCATTTTCTTGTGAAGAGATGTAAAAAATTGCCACTGAAATATCCATTACTTTCAATATGGAGACTATTTCAGTCCAAAATGAAGTACTGAAATCGGATATACACCTTAAGTCCAGAACGACTGATACGAAATTTTGGTCTTTCACTTTCATATCGTCTGACAAATATCCGGCTTGGAGGTAAGTAGCTCTGCAGCTCAGCATTCCTTGGATCAACGTACTTGTGTGAGTCTGTATTTTTCCAAATGAACGTACAGTAGAACCTCGATTATCCGTCAGGGCACCGGACCAAGGGTATGACGGATAATCGAAAAGACGGTTAACAGAACATTAAAAAAAGTTAAAAATTGATAATACAACTCTCAAATTTTATTTGTTTGTTATGTTTGATAATACAATAAGAGGAATTTGTGTTCGTGTTAATATTGTGGAATTTGGTTTAAATATTCTGAAATCTTTGTTTGTTTTACTGATGCTTCACATTTTGCAAAGGCTGAATTTTTTAATCGGCGTAAAATCATGCAATCTACTTTATTGGATTTTTCTTGTCGAGAATACCACTCGATGAATGGTTGCATGTGTGATGCAGCTTCTCTAGCTTTTTAGACAAATCTTTGTCAGTTGCAAAAGCATCATCGACATCGCCACTGTCAAATTCCAAGTTTGTGTCAGCTTCTGAAGCAGTTTCGTCAGCCTCTGTTTTGCCATTTCAACTATTCCATCATCTGTCAGTATCGATATCCATTTGCGTCCTCATCACAAATTAACCATTCCTTTAAGTCATTTTTAGGCAACGAAAACAAAACAGTTGATTCAGCCATAACTTCATTTGTTACTGCATTGTACATTTCAGTGAATTTCGTTTGGCTTATCGCAATGCTAAAAAAATGAATTGATGACTCAAATTTTTTCTTATGTACTCAATACAACTTATGTACGGACCCTGACGGTTAACAGAGGTGACGGTTAATGGAGAGACGGATAATCGAGGTTCCACTGTAGTTAAATCAAAGTATGGTAATCAGCTAACCGACGAACATCTCTCTATTCTTGCGTTTGGCCATCGGTAATTACGTACCATCATATGAAAAACTTATGGACGGCATGCAGTGCTATGCCTCAACATTCAAATAGAATTAAGATGAAAAACATGACTTTAATTACAACTCTCTATAGTTACAACTTTTTATCAAATAGTACCAATAGTAGAAATGTGCGAAGTACCAAAAGTTTTTTATTTTCCAAATTGTTTATTTTTATTAGCAGTTGATCGCTGGACGCTTGCAGTTTATGTGGTAGATCCCAGGCAGTATAAGTTTAGCACCACTGCTGTATATTAAGAGGTTACAGTAGCGATCAACAGGTAGCAACAAACGCGTTCCAAGATTGCGGCTCTAATTTTGAATATTTTGTCGAGATATTTGGCACACATATTCGTAATATAATAAAGAATGGCGGTACAGAGACCAATTTCAGAAATATGTTAGTACGTGGAAATTACTCTATAGATAGATAGATAGATAGAATTTATTCGTCTAGAAATTTATACAATGTATACACATTACATAAATTTATCTGACTAGTCAAAGAACTATTATATGTTATACAAATGTAAACACATTAAAAATTTAGTACATTAAAATTTACATTAAGAAAAATACATTACAAGAAACACATTAAAAATTTAAAAATTCCTCAATACTGTAAAAGGCATGACTAACTAGAAACGTTTTTAGATTCCGTTCAAACGATTTAATAGTGCCAAGATGCATCTTATGTGTCACTGACATGTCACTGAACTTATTAAAACATTTAATCCCAATGTATGTAGGAGCATGCTGTGCAACTCCCAGGAGGGAAAAAGGCTGGTGTATGTTATCTTTTAGGCGTGTATTGTATGGATGTGTAGATCCACGTTCCTAAGGAATGTTTGCTCATGTTTTTTTATATACATTATTAGTTGTAAAATATATAGGCTTGGAAGAGTCAAGATGTTAGCTTTTATAAATAGTGGCTTACATGTTGTAGTTGGTGATACTTTAAACATAGTTCTTAGTATTTTTTTTTGAGATATAAAAGCTCTATTCATATATGGAGATGAGCCCCAAAATATTATATAAATATACAATAGTATTTTGTATTTTGACAACGAAACCTGATTTGGGCTTCAAAACGTTAATAAATTCATTTTTTAGTAAAATTGTGGCTTATTTCCCATAGAAAATACTTAATTATAAAAATGCCACAAGGAAATAGCTTCAGAAGTTGTATTGACCACATAAGCAAAAATTTTAATGTAAAAAAGTAAAAAAAAGTTAATTTGATTTGTGATGAGGACACAAACGGCTATCCATTGCTAACAGATAAAGAAATCGTTGAAATGGCAACAAAGGCGGACCAAACAGATTCAGAAGCTGACACAGACTTGGAATTTGACTGTAGTTATTAGCTTTGTTGATGAACCTATTGTAACAAAGATCTGTGTAAATAATCTAGAGAAGCTGCATCACATATGCAATAATTCATCGAGTGGTATTCTCAACGATGAAGCCAAAAAAGTAGATTGCATGATCTTATGTCGATTAAGAAATTCAGCTGTCACAAAATGTGAAGCAACAGTAAAACAAACAAAGATTTCAGAAAATTTTAAATTGATTCAAATGTATGAACACAAATCCCTCTTATATTGACAAACAAACCATACAAATGAAATTTGAGCGTTGTACTATGAATTTTTAATTTTTTTTAATGTTCTGTTAACCGTCTTTTCGATTATCTGTCATACCCTTGGTCTGGTGCCCTGACGGATAATCGAGGTTCTACTGTATTTCGAATTCTAATGCGAGTATATAAAGTTTTAGGAGGATTTTTTATTCTAAAAATATTATCAATAGTTTAACAAAATGGAAAAAGTAAATCAAACGAAAAATAAAGTGAAACCTTCTAAGAAAAAGTCCATTAAAAACCGAGCCAAAATTATGCGAAAATCGAAATTTGTTTCGGTTCACAACAAAAAATGATTTATTTATTATTGTTTTATTATTAGATATTTCATGCAAATACCTTTCTAAATACCTATCTTAACATAAAATTTTCACCCATTTTGGTTTATTTTTATAAATATCTATTTATTAATAATAAAATCGTTTTCTATTACTTCCATCTAGCGTGACTATGATATTGTCAAAATATTAATCTTAGATAATGTCAAAGATTACCATTATTATTATTATTTTACTTACTGTTGCCAAAGTTTATGATACTATCTCCCGACGTTAGTGAGTTCGAATCTCACCAGGGTCAGGAATTTTTTCATATATTATAAATTAATAAATGAAAATAGGGACAACATAAAGTTTAGGGCAACGGCCATGCAACAGCATGAATTTTGTGAACAGTGTTGCCATATCTGTTTATAATTTAGACATATGAATTTAGACCTTGTTTAAAATGTTTTTTTTTTATAATTTAGATGTTTATTTCATAGGTTAGTTAATTCATTTAAGTTAGTTTCTTTTTATTACTATTTAGTATTTTAGATATTTTATTAGTTAGAGTTTACAGTCTACGGTTTAAGTTAGTTTCTTTTTATTACTATTTAGTATTTTAGATATTTTATTAGTTACAGTTTAGAAATCTTCACATTGTTTAGTGTTTCTATTAACTATTGCCACTATTGATTTTTATATAATTTTAATGCTTTTAATATATTTTCTGATTTATATCTAATGTCCACTTTACATCAACAATAAATTGAACAAGAAATTGACAAAGTTATTCAAGGCCAAATTTAACGTGTACAAAATGTATGGTTTGTAAAAGAAAATAAAGGAATTTGATGAAATAGAACAATTGGATATGTTTTATTTTGTCAAATTTCTTTATTTTCTTTTTATTCACGGCAAAATTGGGTATTTTGTATAAGTCAAATTTGACCTTGAATAACTTTGTCAATTTCTTGTTCAATTTATTGTTGATGTAAAGTGCACTTTACATTTGTTTTCGATTTTTAAATTATATATTGTGTTCTATTCAATTTTGAATTTTAGATGTTACAGTAAGAAATATTTTACAACATGGCAACACTGTCAGTGATTTTAGATTACCTCAAATGTCAACTACAAATTGGTTATGTTTAGTTGCCCTAAACTTGATGTTGTCCGAAAATAGTTTCTGTCCTTGTGGGATCGGTACTCACCGGAGGGACCGCAGACGTTCAGATACAAATAGTGTCTCTTTGCAAAGACAATGACGTTGACTTTACAAAGTAACAAGACACTTACTCAACACACACACACACTACACATTACACCTGAGTTAGTGATAAGTTATACAATTACGTGGCTAAAGGTTCTAGTTCTAAACCAAGGCCAGAATCAGAGAAAAAAAAATCTCCCCACGTTATATTTATCGCTACTGTTTACTCTTAACCAAAAAACTTGGACAAATATCTGCCTTATTCACAATCCTAAATAGTGCCGATTTCTCTGAAATAACAGAATTTAGGGTTTTATTTACTTACTTTCATGTGTTTCTTTTTCTTGAAGGAGACGCACATTATCTTCATTGTATTCTATTTCTGTCTTTAAAGGATATTTCTTATAGTTTAAATCATCAAATTTAATATCTATTTCCGGTTCCTCCTTGATTTCAGTTTTAAAGGTATCCAAAAGAGCATCATCCAATTCATTATTATCTATTTCTATTTTACACATATCTTCCATAACTTCTTGGTTTACTTCCATTTGATTTGATTAGTATTAGAAATTATATAACACTTAAAAAGATGGCAAATTATTATTGCGTTATGTTTTCTTTTCTTCTTAATAATTCATACATTCACCACTCGTTTCATTTATTACTTTTTTTACTGCAAAGAATATAAGAATATTAAAGTTCTTTGTTTACTGTGTCTGGGTGTGCTGTGTGTTTACTGTTGTCTGTTGTCTCATTGTCTGTTGTACTTGTACCAAAGAATACTCCATCCACCAAGAAGCGAAAGCACCTGTCGGCTCCTTTGATATTCAGGGGGGAGAAATATCGGTCGGAGAATGGTAGGGATACTACTTCACACTACACTAAGAAAAGTAATGAGGAATTCGTTCAAAACCGTAGGAAATTTGAGTTACACTGAGAAACAAAGTATTAATTAAAACTATAGTGTTTTTAAGTTGATCTATTTAATATGAATTGTATTTTTTTCTGTAAAATTTAATCTAACCCATATATCAATTTTGTACTGATAAGTAAAAAGGTCTTAAATAAAAAATATCGATTTTGACTAAGTTTTGTATCAAGGCGCAAAATGTCGCCTGTCAAAACTTTCAATATGTTTTAAATGTATTTATTTTTTTTCGAATCCTCAGAAAACCAATAAATATTTTTGAAAAAATTTAATCAAAGATTACATTATTACTGATGGCCGAAAGTCCCTGAAAACTTCTGTTTTTATCAGTTACAGGGGTGAAAATAAAAGAGAAAATTTATTGTGATTTTTAATTGCAAATACAGTAGGAATAATGAAAGATTACTCTTGAATCAACATATAAAACACGCTGTATTTTCCTGTAACCGTGCCACAAAAAAAATTGGCCAGAGCAAGAACATGTAATAATTATATAAACTACTGTTCTTTTAATAATGGTACTGGTTCATTACTTTCTGGAACATAGAAAATATTTGTTTAATAAGATCGCTCATGGGTAATCTTTCTAATTTCCGAATGTATTTTATTCAAAAGGAACTTTTTATTTATTCTAAGGGACTTTTGGCCCTCGGTAATAACGTGATCTTTCATTTTGCGTTTAAATTTTTAAAAAATCCTTAGAGTTTTCTCATGATTCGAAAAAATAATACATTTAAAATTTTGACAGGCGACATTTTGCGTATTTCCCCTTAAAAAAGCGATTTTTAGTGCTTAGTTGAATTTATAATAGTTTCAAAATAAACATGAAAATTTCTATCGAGCATTATTTTTTATCGATTTATGTAACGTACTAAAAATTTTAACTAAGCATCCATCGCGTTATATCAGTTTTTTAGAGTACAAAACTTAGTCAAAATCGATATTTTTGACCAAGGCTTTTTTACTTTTCAGTACAGAATTATACTTTCGGAATTTCTATCAACTTTCTCCTAGTTTGATGACTTTTCTGTTTCCTTTTGAGGAATTTCTTTGAATGTGAATATCTATTGACCTCCAATACCACGATATTTTCACTGCACGAGAAAACTCCAAATTTCCCGTTTAACCTGCATTCGCTCTAATTGTTACCCCCTCATACATGTCTTGCACCACTCTCACATATTCAGCCTGCACTCCTTTCCTACTTATAGGGCAGTCAATGAGAGCAAGAACAGGTTATTACCTCCGAATTCTATCCTACTGCATGGATTTTAATGAAATTTTAGGAATAGCCTGAAAATATCTCCTTATTCAAAGTATACCCTATGCCGATGTGTTTTTGTCTTTCCCACCGGGGACGGTTCCCACCCCTTTTTGGGGGTGGAAAATTTTTTGGTTAAATAACTACGGAAGTTGCTAGAAAACCCAATTCTAAGCAAAAACTGATCTAGAATTTTTTTTCGAAAACTCAATACTTTTTGAGTTATTCGTGGTTGAAAATTGGCCATTTTCATTGAAATACAACACCTTTTTGAACGGTTTTTTGCGAATACCTTAAAAACAGTGCGTCTAACTAAAAAAATTATATAAAACATTTTTGTAGCTCGTAAAATAACAAAGAAATTCGTTCCTTCTTCAATCTTCTAGTTATAACACAAAAAGAGATATGGTAGGTAAAATGAGTTTGTTTTTTTGGTGCATGCTCAAAGCAGTGTATTCAACTTGAAATAACAGAGAAACGGTCGATTTTATGTATATAATGCTACCAACACCTTTTATTGTGCTTGAAAAGTTCTTTGAAATAAGCAATATTAAATGTCGATTACATTCAAACTAAGCGAGATATGCTGCAAAAAATTGAAGACTAACGAATTGTAAGAAAAAAATTGAGAAGTATATTTAACCCCTCACCCACAAGAATTTAATTGCATCGTTTTCCTTCTACAATACATTTTACTACAGTGTCATTTTTATGTTCAAAAAGTTGAGCGGGTTTAAAATGAATGGTTTTTGAAAAAAAAATAAGATCAAAGTATAGAGCGCATATTTAAATTTTCTTAAAAATCTTCTTTTTCTCCATATAACTTAAAAATGATAAGAGATACTTTTATAAACAAGAATGTGTGTGTACTTTGTACGCACGTAAGAAGTTATACTTCTACTACATATTATGTGATTTTTTAGACAATACCAAAAATTTAAAAAATAAAAGAATAAAACGCACACAAACACATTGAAAAATGCCACAAAGAAAAAATGATTTCTGAACGATAATAATTGTTGGCAAAAATTTTAAATACGCATTTTCTGAAAAAAAAAATTATACAGGGTGGTGAATTGGAAAACGGGCCATAGGAAACTCAATGTAAAATTCTAAACTGTTGAATTCCTGCTTCCCTAATTTCAAAAGAAATGAGAAATTATTTGTAGAGGATTGAAATCTTTATTGAAAACAATTGTTAAAATGTTCTACGAATTAAACACATTCCAAAATTTTGTAAAATATAATAAATTTTATCAAAGCATTTGACAAATTTAGGCCACACACAGTGCAATAATGTGTATAAGGTTGCCTTCGGTCACAATGAAATTATTATATTAACAATATTTTGAACTGTCAGTATTTTTATTTTATCGTTTTTATTGTTTAAAAAACAATAAAGTCGAAAAGATGTCCTCAGTTGAGGAGAAAGTAGTAATAATAAAGATGTTTTATTCAGTCAATAGTTTGCGTACTGCCAGAAATAGTAACGTGTGGGCTTACTTTTACGCACTTACTTAGGTATGGCAAATGTATTCTATTTTGCAAAATTTTGGACTCTGTTTAAATCGTAGAACAATTTTAACTTTTGTTTTTAATACAGATTTTAATTCTCTACTAATAGTTTCTTATGACTTTTGATGTAAAATAATTAGGGAAGCAGGAATTCAACAATTTAGAATTTTACATTGAGTTTCCTATGGCCCGTTTTCCAATTCACCACCCGGTATAACAAATATACTTACAATCATAACATGTATAAAAAAATAAAACTTGCATCGGGAATTGAACCCTTGAATGCTTTGACTCGTAATCGAAACGTAGACTCACTCGTCCAATCCGACATTACTTATCATGTGGAAAAATACGGTAACTGAACGTTTTACTGTTTGACACTTGTTTTGAAAATTGAATTATGTAGGTTAAATTTTGTGGAAGAAAATATAAAAATATAACAAAACAGTAAGAAAACAATATATTAGATGAAGATTGGTAGAACTTTTGTTGGTAATCAAATTAAGTATGTAAATCAAAGCATTACATAGGTACCTACTAGATAAATAAATCTACGCCAAAAAATCATAATTTAAAAATAAAAATCGAACCTAATTTGGGATTTCTCTCTAAAATCCGCATTCTTGAGAAAATAAATGTATGTATTTCAACCTAATCCAAATGTATAATTACAATATGATTATAATAAAAACTACTTACCAAATTAGAATGAGTTTTCCTTGTCCAAAATAGTCCAAAAGTCCAAAAATATAGGTATATGAATACTATTTTAAAAGGCAGTCTAACTATTAACTAACTTTTGTTTGTTGTTTCTTTTCACACAAATTTTAAAACGCAACAACCATAAATAATCTAACTACAGCTGTGCCACAGTCGCCATAATGAATAATTTTTGACATGTCATTTGAACATCCAATCAGAACAAAGTTATAATGCGCATGCGCCCGGTCGCTAGGTTTTCCCATATAAAAATTTACCCTCTATCGCCGGTAAAGAAGTATAACTTCAAAAATAAAATCAAAATGTTTATCTAGAAGAAACCTTCATTTTTGTATGGCATCTCTTATCATTTTCGAGTTACATGGAGAAAAAGGAAGATTTTTAAGAAAATTTAAAAATGCGCTCAATAATTTGATCTTATTTGTTTCAAAAACCATTCATTTTAAACCCGCCCAACTTTTTGAACATAAAAAACACTATAGTTAAATGTATTGTAGAAGGAAAACGATGCATTTAAATTCTTGTGGATGAGGGGTTAAATAAACTTCTCATTTTTTTCTTAAGATACGTTAGTCATCAAATTTTTTACAGTTTAACTAGCATAGTTTGAATGTAATCGACATTTAATATTGCTTATTTTAAAGGTCTTTTCAAGCACAATAAAAGTTATTGGAAGCATTATACACCTAAAATCGACCGTTTCTCTGTTATTTCAAGTTAAATACACTGATTTGAGCATGCACCAAGAAAACAAGTTTTTTTCACTTACCATATCTCTTTTTGTGTTATAACTAGAAGATTCATAAAGGAAAGAATCTCTTTGTTATTTTATGAGCTACAAAAATGTTTTATATAATTTTTTTTAGTTAGATGCATAGTTTTTATGGTATTCGCAAAAGACCGTTTGAAAAGGTGTTATGTTTCAATGAAAATGGTCAATTTTCAACCAGGAATAACTCAAAAAGTATTGAGTTTTCGAAAAAAAAATTATAGAAAATTTTTTGCATAAATTCAAAATGACTTAGTTCTAGCCCCTACACTTTCGTGTAGGTTTTGTTAGAACTCATCATAAATGTACAATAATGAAAACATATTATTTTGAATTGGGTGCTATAAAAAATAAGACAAATGGTCTGAACAAAATATAGCAAATGTTTACTGGAAATGACTACAATTGCAAACGAAATGAAACACTAAATAGTTTAATATGTTTTTATTCTTTATTAAATATCTGAGAAATCAAAGGAGGGGACGTCCTTATTGGTAAAATGGCGAAGGTAAAACCCCTCTAAACCTCGCCGAAGACGTAGTACATCCAGATAAAAATACAACTCTGATATAAATGTCTATAAATAACATTACTTAACATGACTTTAAAATTCAGACCTAACCTAAGTATGCATACATATTACTAATATTGCTAATCAAGTAAACTCTATAATAATGTTAAATTAACTAACGTTCTTGTAAAGCCTATACAACTATAATAAAAATTCAATACAGATACAGAAGACAAAATACTTGTGAGCTAAAAAAATGTTCAAATTTAATGATTACTCAATTTCTTTCTTTATTTGAAAATACTTCTGCTTTTCCATTTTTCGCTTCTTTGTAATTTTCTGAAATTTTTCCATAATTCCTTGAAACTCACTCGTAAATTTGATAAAATCTTGGTCGTCTAATTCGTCCACCTTTTCTACCTTCCCTCTGACAAACTCATTACTTTCCTCCTCATGCCTTGATTTGATAATTGAAGTTTCTCCAAACACCTTGCAGCATCATCTAAAACAGAATTAGTACCCACATGCTACTCATACATTCTTACCAAGTGCACATGCTTACACAAGGTATTCCTCACCAAATATTCATCACAACTGCACTGGTAACGGAGAATACAAATTTTACAAACTCTACAAAACAATGTCTAACACTCACTTTCACATACTTGTCTTAAACCTACATTATATAATTCATTCGGATCCACAAAGGATTTTACCTGAAACTGCCCATATACCTTCACATTCTTCTTAATCAGTTCTTCCATTTTGTATTTCATCGATTCTTACCGTTGCAAGAGTTGAAGAACTCCTTTATAGGATAATGCTACTCATTTAGCTACGTTAAATGGACCACATTTAAGCTGAAACATAAAACCAGAAAAGGGAAAATTTTAGATACAATATGTAAAAAACAAAACGGCACAAAACAAGAATTGGAAGGAACGGTTTAAAAAAATGTGTGAAAAATTTCTTAATAAATTGTAAAATCTCAAGCACCGTTGCAGAAAAAAGTAACAAAGTCCAGAAGATATTCAAAGGAATACAAACAATTCGCTCTCACATTATACTTTTTTGAAACCAAAGTTTAAAACTTTTGGAAAAAAATTATTTATTTTCCATCTAAACGTTGTTTGAAAAAAAATGACTAGAACAATTATAAGGTCTGTTCGTACAGGAATCAGAAACTATCACTGACTATCAGCAACTGCACGACGCATGCGTGTTTCAATATTAGCGTTCGCACAATTGAAACACGCATGCGTCGTGCAGTTGCTGATAGTCAGTGATTCCTGTACGAACAGACCTATTATTTGTAAACCTGGATTAATCCAGACCTCTGTATTTAATGCTATCCAGTTAAAAGGTAAGACTATGTCAGAATAATTGGATAAAAATTGTGTTATATGCATTGATAAAGCTGCGCTTAAGCCAAATCTTAATTTCATTAGGGTCATGATGAAACTGTAAAAACTGTGTGAAAATGATTCCAAGACATAGGGAAAGAAAAAAAATAAATGAATGAAAGTAAAGATGATTCAGATTTGATTACAGAACAGATTACAAAACAGAACAGAACAAATTTGATTCAGAAAAAAATAAGTCTTTAGTTGCATAAAACGTTGCCATTATTATGGCAAGAGGATTGTTTCAGAATTGAAAACAGCCAATTGCTTATTTTTTTAAATACAATCTTTGACGCCAACAACTTCACCAAATTATCAGAATCTGGGTTACATGTTGAAGGTCTTCTAACTGATTGATGATCAAATTTTATAAAGCTTTCCAGACCATTAAATGTCAATGCTCAAGCTTATTTACTTTTTTTGATACTCCACATTTACAAAAAGCAACTAGAAATATGAAAATAATAATAAATAAATGATAATATGAAAAAATACATCAATTTGATAAATTATTTAATATATTCAATTTCACCAACGTATGTCACCCAAATGAACATGAGTAAAACAAAAATAAAAAAACAAAAATCAGGACAAATACAAATGACAGAATAAATACAAATATATATAATGTAAATATTGAGGTTGTTGACGAATATATTTATATACCTGGGTCAAAAAATAATCAAAGCTAATAAAGAGTATCAGACAATTATTGAAGTACAAAGAAGAATCAGATTGGAGTGGGCAGCGTTTGGAAGGTTAAGATGGATACTAAAAAGCACAAAGATACAAGAGTACCTAAAAACCCGTGTAGGTATTTGACCAGTGCATCCTTCCTGTTCTGATGTATGGCCCCAGTATGGCTCAGAAACATGGACACTAACAAAATAGAAACTCGGAGAAAAATGGAAAGATCCATCTTGGGAATAAAACTGCAAGACAGAAAGTCAAACAAATGGAAAGAAAACAAAAGTAAAAAATGTAACTGAACATTTAACAGGGTTAAAGTGGAGATTTGCGGGCCACAATGCGAGACAGGAAGATAAAATATGGAATGCTGAAATACAAAACTTGAGACCGTGGACAGGAAAAAAGAGGAAGACCTCAGATGCGATGGAAGGACGATATTGAAAAAACTATAGGAACTCACTGGGAAAGCACAGCCATGGACAGACAGATATGGAAAGCTTTGGGGAAGGTCTATGTCCAAAGTTGGATAGAAATGGGCTAAAGAAGAAGAAGATACCCAAATGAATTTAAAAATGTTTTTAAAGGTTTGGACTACCACCTCAATTACATCAGCGAGATGTAGGTATTTTTGGGCAACTTGAAAATATGTAAAGAAAACATCGATATAACATCAAGATCTAAATTTTTGGATGGTGACAATAAAAGGTCTAAAAGTTCTTGGGCAGAGACCGGAAAGGGCAGGATTTATCAACTTAAAAGTGAGACGAATAAACTACGACCGTTTAGAAAATTTTTTCGGAAATTTAAGAAGCAGGAAACTCTGTAAACCTTACCGCAATTCAATGTGATGGAGCATTCAGCAAATTACTTTGTCTTAATTATTTACACCTGGAACATATGAATTGTGCAGATGACTTAGGGATTATATTAACCGGCTTAAATAATATCAAACATAATACTTTCCTACCTATAAATGTTACAAAAAATATAAATATCGCTATATCCAGATGCCAACTACAGGTACAGAAAGTGCCTTTATTTATTTATAGGAATATTTTATCAAAAAAGCTTTACAAATGCATGAGATGCAAGCGGCTGAAATTAAGAATGACAGTAATTTATTTACTAGACTGAAAGCATACAGTACCAAAAAAAAGTTGTTTTGCCAAATTCGTTGGCCTAGCAGCAAGAATGAGTAAATGAGGTATTCCTAAAAATTGTTTTAAAAATTTGAATCTTAAAGCAATATTAATACGTGCATAATAAAGAATTTGTAAATGAGTTATTCCTAAAAATTGTTTCAAAAAATTAAATCTTGATATAATTAATTCTCTTCCCTCTTAATTTAATTACTATTTTATTTGTGTATATTGAGTATATTATATGTTACTGAATATAATAAATAATATTAAAAAACCAACTATAGATAGACATACTAGATTTATTGTAGTATTGAACAAAGCTTGATATAAAAACTACAATAATATTAAATATTTAAACATGTGATAATATTTTTAATTTTCTATCTCCCCCCTTTTTTTTACTTTTTTTTTTACTTTTTAAATCAGCGTTAAAATATTTTAAAGAATAAAATAATCTTACACGAATAAATAATTTTAATATATAAGTATATGGAAATGAATCACACGGATGTTTAAAAGGAACTTCTTTCATTACCCTAAAGTATGAGTGTGATATTCCACCTTTAGTTAATATATCTTCATATGAAGCACTAAAAATTATTTCTAACTTATAAATGTATTGGATAAAGTCCTTACTTGGAGTTCTCAGTCCCCCATAATCACATTTATCAGTACTGTATGCTTTAAAATGTGTCAATAATAAACTACTATCTAGTTCGTCAATTTCCCTTGAATATTTATTACATATATGACAAACATGAATATTGAGAGCCTTTTTAATTAAATAACCACATACATACTGAAAAGCATTTTGGGTTGTTAGATTTTCTGTTTTATAATCACAATCTGGAAGTGAAATAGCCTTCATTGGCGAATATTGTTGACTATTAGAAACTTTTTTTACATTTAAATCCATTAAACGTTTATCTAAATCATCTTTGCAATTCATTTTGTTAGAATGCATAAAATTTTGACAAAACAATTTTTTAAATGCCCTCTGAAATTGTATGGCAGTTGGATTGATGGAATTTCCGCCTTGTTGCCTTATACTTCCAAAATAATTTTCCACACAGTCTTGGTTAAGTCTTCTTGTTTTTAAATATTTAAAACCGCTAGATGATAAGTTATCCCAAAGTTTTGTTAACACCATTAATTGTTACAATCCAACTATTTTTTGATCTAGAACGACATGTTACATCTTTTCCTGTTTTATCTAATATTTTCAGGTTATGTAGAAAATCTATCATGGAATTTAGGAAATTGATCTGAAATTCAGTTCCCTCAAATACATTTTTATATTTGTTAGGATTATTCGTATCAGTAGAATTTAAAATATCAAACAAATTATTAAATTTTTCAATAATCTCTACTGTTCCTGATGCCTCTAATGAAAGAATACCAAGAGCAATATATGTATTCATAGAACTTGCAACAGTGTTACTTAAAATTTGTGATGCTAGTTTTACTCGCATTTTCTCAAAAGATGTGGGGTATATATATGAGAGTATGTTAATTTTGGTGCGCACTTATAAAATTTTTTTTTATCGTCATGATAAAATGTTTCTATAAAGGACCAAGAAGTTTTTTTGTTATTAAAATGAAAGACATTATTAATTAAGTTATTTCTAGTGGCTTTAAGTAAATGACATGGGTCAAATAAATAAACAATTTTTTGTCCATTGACATCAAATTCTGGGTTAGATGGAGAAATCCCAAGTAATTTACTCAATTTTATAAAATTCGATCCCATATCAGTAACAAGACAATTCACATATAAACCTGATTGAAATAGTTTAGAAATACATTCTTTTATAATAGGAAGAAGGTGATTTGCTTCAAAGGTAGTATTCACAAAGAAATATGCTAGTTGCTGTTTCCAATTTGAATACAAACCTCGAACCATTATCACAAGTACATTTTGTGCAACTATTGATTCCTTTTTCCCAGTTCCTATATCATATAAACCAACTATTTCATCACGACCTGCATCAAAAAATAAATTACTTTTAATTGACATTTCATCAATACAAATACTACAGTGCTTGTCCTGATCCAACATTGTGTTCACTTTTAATTTTAGGGCATCAAATATTTGTTCATTATTTAAACCAGGTTTACAGACCAAATTTTCAGTAATTTTTTGAAGACTTCGTTTTGAGGGCAAATACAATATTTTTTCCATAAAAGCATATGCTCTAGGACCCAAAAAATATAGTGTTAATGCAAATTGTTTATATTCATCAGAATACCTCCTACTTTTTGGAGGTTTACTTTTTAATAATGCTTGAGCTTTTACTATTTGTGCTAAAGGCTTGTTTAATAGTTTGTCACACATTTGATTAAATTTATTTAAATAAATGTTATCATTTTCCTTCTTCTTCTTGGATGATTTGCATTTCCTAATATTTTTTTGTAAAGTTTTTATTTTTATTCGTAATTTTACTTTCCTTGGTGATCTACTAGATAATTTGGGGGGAGTTTGAGTTGAAACTGTGTGTGCTGGAGTATGGGGTCTGGTAGATACTTCGGTATTGACATCAACATCTGAAATAATAAAGTATATTTAATAACCAAATAAAGCTTGTCACACACAGGGTATGCATATATATAATATACTACATATATTATACATATATTATAGATTTATTCTCGCAGCATCCCCTGAATGTATCCTGAACTTACCCACGATATGTTCGGGAATGTTGCACGAATACATATATAATATAGTTTAGCTCCCCGTGCATGACAGGCTTAACACACACATTCAAAGCAGATATAGGTGTTCCATTTTATCTTTGCACAAATGTCATGATTCGTTTGCACATAAGTTAAACCAAAACATTAAGTGAAATGTATGTAGATATGTAATATCATTGATATTTACTGTCAATATAATAATTAAAGGGTTAGGTGTAACAACTGGTCAAAGACTACTTTTGTCGAAATTAAGTTTATGACATTGCTTGCCTTCAAAAATACCTTCGCACAGTTTGGAGCATAAAATGTACATGTAGTGTGTAAGAAATTCAATGTTAAACAACATGAACGGTTATTGACAAAATGAATGAACAAATGCACTGATATAAATGTCACTAAAAATGATAAACGTCAAAATTCATAGTAAACAAGGTATCAAAGACAAGGTATGCCATATTGTTTATCTTTGTTTAACTTATTGTGGTTTCTATGGACAAGCAGTTTAATTTTGCTACACTATTATAGTTTCTGTGAGTAAAATGGTGACCTAGTATAATAAGTAATTAGTGAATAATTTCATGCATGTGCAAAGATATAATTGAAGAACTATATGTTAAAGATACTATTGTTTGTTTTTTAACGAAGAGGAGTGAATCAAATTTACCACCCCGTAATGCTTGTTTCTAATTGGTCCAACCGCAGGCGACTTTACTCCACTGTTATTAAATTTTGACACTAATGACATTTATGAAATTTTGTTACTTATGTCATTTTATAGGTTAATTAAATATATCAGCGATTTTTTGTGTTTTCTGCATTATGCCTTTAATTTTTAGATTTTTAGTCTACTTTTATATAAAAACAGTTGTTTTTAGAACTCTTTAGCGATGTGTTAGTATAACATAATATGTATGGATTATCATCGAAAGCCGATATGATCAACGAAAAAAAAAAAAAAGATGAAATTGGTGACTTTCCAGTAACTTTCTTGGGTGTGAATCTGTCTTTTTAGTTTACTCCTCTTGGTTAAAAAATCAACTATAGTAGAAGGAAACTAATATATCTTTAAAAGCATAGGAAGAACACGCATCTCCTGGCTGAGGAACCTTAGAGAATGGTTTAACTGTAGTTACAACTGTTCAGAGCAGCAGTCAACAAAGTGACCACAGCCATTATGATATCCAACCTCCGATAGGAGATGAAACTTTAAGAAGAATATGTTAAGGCTTATTAGTGATTTGTTGAACACGTAATAGAGTTGTAGGAGCAATAAATAAAATTACCTGTTACCACAGATTCTTCCATCAAAGTATCAGGTATACTGTGCATACTATGACTGGCATCAGTTTTTTTGGCAACTGGCTGCATAATATCTATTTCAGTTTTATCTAAAACCACAACATATGTATTACTCAATATGTAACCATAAGATACGTTCTTATAAAATACAAGTTGCAAAATGGTGTCTAAAGGTTGATGAAAGATTATTAAATTTCAAAATTCTAGATCCTGTTTATGTTATGATGAAAAACAACAAACAACTTATACAGTGATGAGCGTGCTAATAACCGGCAGAATAACGCAAAAGATGGAAAACATAATATGTACATTGCGAAGTAAATAGAGGTGAAATTAGTATGGGTGGAAATTATCAGTATAAACTTATAAATTAACATTACATTACATAGTTTCCCACCTTTAGTAGTCTGTGAGGGGAGTATTTTATAAAATTCTCCTGTCATAGTAACAGTAGTCATATTCCTTCTATATTTCTAAAGCTGGGAAACTATGTAATGTAATGTTAATTTATACATTTATATTGATAATTTCCACCTCTCTTTACTTCACAATGTATTATGTTTTCCATCTCTTGCATTATTCTGCAGGTTATTAGATCACTTCACTGTACATATGTATAAGCAGTACATATACAAGCAGATACAGTCAGAAAAATGAAAGAATACCCATGAACGAACATATAAAACACACTGTATTTTACTGTCACCGTGTCACAAAGAAAATTGTCCAGTGAAAGTACATGTAACAATAATTATTACAAGTACTTGCGCTGGTCAATTTTTTTTGTGACACAGTGACAGGAAAATACAGCGTGTTTTATATGACTGTTTATGGGTATTTTTTCATTTTTTCTACTGTACTTATTTTTATATGACTTTTATGAGGCACTGTAATTATTGTGAATAAATAAGCTGTACCTACCTTCAATCTGTGTTTCAAGTCTTATGATTTTTCTTAAGGGTTCATCTGCAGATTGTACATCTTGGTTGTATGGGAATATCGTAGGATGAGCTTGTATAAATAAATTTTTTCTTACGTTTCCCCCCTTCGATATAAAATGTGGTTGAAAGTGTTTCTCACACATTCTATAATTTTTGTGCAATTCATTGACATCCTTTGAAAGTAAATCTTCCCTAATTGCAGCTTTTAGCCATAATTCAGCTCTATAAAAAAATGTATTGAATTAAAATATTAATGTTCAGATAACTTTTGTAGCGCGTTTTAATATCAAATTTGATTTGTTTACCTGCTACGATCTCGTGGTATTGAAAAAAGACTTATTTGTTCCCCAGATCTAGTCTGGCATCCACGAACCACACAAGAAATTCCACCTTTGCGTGCAGCCATCACAATTATAGTTTATTTTAATAATTTTTAATATTAATATACTTTTTTCAACAATTATAAAATATTATGAAAACGCCAAACACGAAAATTTACACAAACAAATTGTCACTTGTCACAAACACATGTGCAAACACATGTACATAGATAAACAGCCGTTACGCCTTGAATGCGAGCAACGATCAAACATCAAACATGGCGCATGGTCATGCGCAAAGAAATTTGGAGCCCGAAATATTCCACGCTTTCGCTTCTTAGTGGCTTGTACTGTGTGTGCTGCAGTGCTGTCTGCTGTGTCTGTTCTGTTGTTTTCTGTTTTCTTTTTCTTTTTTTTTTCGTCTCCTTGACGTATCACGATACAAGAATCTACAGGTCGAGCAAGTCTCGTAAATTTCACGATTGCGAGCCACGCTTCACGCAACCGTGTTTGCGTACTTGTGTTTCGAGTTGCGTGGTCGTGCGGAGTTATATTTACCAATTCGCGCAATCGTACTTGAGACGCTGTGTCGTCAGGTGAGGTGTTTGAAAATTTGTGTAACTTGATTGCTTGATTCTGTGGTGTGAAGGTGGTTAAACTTTTGTTTTATTTTTTTTTTGTTTTGTTTGTTTTTGTTGTTGCGAATATATCGCAGAAAGTTTTTAGATGAAGTAATTGTATGATGAAGATAACACAGAAAATACAAGAGGGCAGCATACTTTACAAAACAACTGCTACAATTTGAAATCAACAATTTGTTAAGTTGTTGTCTTGCAGGTAAAAAAAGTGACTTTTTAAAAAAATTATATCTTGGAAACTAAAAATTATTTTTATTTATAATTGAAACATGTAAAAGTATAGTACTCTCAAAAAAATTTCAGCCAAAAATATTCATTTTTGTAGAGTGGACTGCAATTTTTCGACAACAGCCCTTTTTTGCGGTGAGCAGCATAACAAGTCCAGTCTCATCTGAAATCAAAGTTTCTTGTAGTTTATACCTCTGGCTAGTGAATGAACAAAGGATTTTTTATTAGATGAGGTCATTTTTGCTTTATAAAAAAAACTACTTTAAAAATGAGAAAAATTGGGGTCAAAAATGTGTTTAAACTTATGTAAAATCTTCAAATTTCATTTTTTTTAATTCCTTCGTTCATATTCTAGCCAGAGGTATAAACTACAAGAAACTTTTTGATTTCAGATGAGACTGGACTTAGTTATGCTGCCAACGCAAAAAAACTTAAACTCTACAAAAATGAATATTTTTGGCTGAAACTTTTTTTGAGACTACCTTAAGTACTATACTTTTACATGTTCCAATTATAAATAAAAATAAATTTTAGTTTTCGAGATATAATTTTTTTAAAAAGTCACTTTTTTTACCCACAAGACCTATGTAACCCCTTAAAAAAATGTTTGGAAGAATATATGTTTGATGGCCAAGATGCATACATATATTTAGAAGGAAAGTTCCTGATTTCTGTAGTATAATACATAATACTGAAGAGGAAGTAGCTCTAAGCGCCGGACTCCACTTGCGATTTGTAGTTGTGAAGATTGAACACATTCTTTCAAATAGAAGTCAATCCATGATTATTTAGTCACAAATGGATTGACTTGTATTTGAAACAATGTGTTCAATCTTCCTGATTACAAATCGCAAGTGGAGTGCGGCGGTAATAACACCAAAATATTCCATATAGGTCCATAGAAGGTACACAGACATTGAAAAATTCCTGGAATATCCCCGAAAACATGTTCCCTGAACATCCCAGGAAAATCCTGTGTCAGCATTTTAAACATTACCTGAATGTTTTATTGGAACATTCCATGAATGTCCACGAATGTTCTCTGGACATTCAAAATATATTTTGTAGACATTCCCTGGATATACCAGAAATACAGTGATGAGCGCTGTAATAACCGGCAAAATAGCACAAAAGATGTATTAAGTAGTGAGATAAAAAGACATGAAACTAGTCGAGCTGGGTAGCGATATTAACTTATACATTTAGATTGTATTGATTGTGTACCACCTTCAGACGTATCAGACGAGTTTGGAAACTACCACTGTCACAGTGACAGTTTTAGTTGACATACTCCTCCGATATGTGTAAAGGTGGGATCAATATAACGTAAATTTAAAGGTTAATTTCGCTAAATTTCCCAGCTCAACTAGTTTCATTTCTTTTTATCTCACAACTAAATATGTTGCCCATATTTTGCCGGTTATTAGGGCACTCATCACTGTACATTTTTGCTGATGTGACAATACCTCCTATCTGTTTTTTCATGAGTTTTGTATGAGAGATGGAAAAACATGTTTTAAGGTCACCTCCTGTGTTCATATGTAAGTTTTGACTTGTTTTGTAGTTCATAGATAGTTTAATTTACTACAAAACAAGTCAAAAAATATATGAAAACAGGAGGTGACCCTAAGACAAGTTTTTAGTCTCTCTTACAAAACTCATGAAAAAACAGATAGGATGTATTATTACATCACTGACGATATGTGGCCATACCAAATAATACATCCTTGATAAATATAAACATTTTTATTGAACAAAATCTTTTCATACATTTTTTAATGCAATTTACTGTTATTCCTAAATATTTCAAAAAAATGTGTCACATTTGCTTTGTAAACCTTTCTTTTGCCTTTCGTAGCCACATATTCCGTTTCCTTCCTGGTTTTTTGTAGACCACTTCTCTCAGCTGATTCTAAAAAAAATAAAATAAATGGTAATTTTTCTATCCTTTACAATTAACAATCAGAAGAAATATTATTTACAGATAATGATATGCATAATAATAATAGGTTTGTTCTAGCATCAGTTTGAAACCATTAGCGAATAGTGGACCAGCGCGAGTAGAGGGGATCGCACTGGTGACTGCATTATGTTCTTTTACTGACCAACTGTTTGCTGATGGTTTTTGACTAGTTTGACTGTTTGCTAGAACAAACCTAATAATAATGAATATTTTGTATTTTGACAATGACATCTGATGTGGAAGTCAAAACATTAATAAAATTATTTTTTCAAGTTAACTTTCACATGCGCGTCTTAAAATTGTACTTTTAATACTTATATCATAAATAACTATTAAAACTATCTTAAGAGGAAACAGTATCGATCAACAGGTAGCGAAAATGTGTTCCAAGATTGCGGCTGTAATTTTGAATATTTTTTCAAGATATTTGGCACACATATTCGTAATATAATAAAGAATGGCGGTACAGAGCCCAATTTGAAAAATATATTAATATGTGGAAATTACTCTGTAATTAAATACAATATAAAAAAACGAGCTTGTACCGCTATTAAGAAGAACAAAAAAATACACTTTTTTCAAATACAACTTTTTTATCCGATTTTGTGTTATTTTGGAACTACTAAAATTTTTTATTTCATTAGTAGTTCCAAAATTACACAAAATCTAGGCATCGGATAAAAAAGTTTATTTGAAGAAAGTGTATTTTTTTGTTCTTCTTAATGGCGGTACAGGCTCGTTTTTTAAATATTGTATAATTACAGAGTAATTTCCACATATTAATATATTTTTCAAATTGGGCTCTGTACCGCCATTCTTTATTATTTTACGAATACGTGTGCCAAATGCCTCGAAAAAATATTCAAAATTACAGTGACAATCTTGGAACACGTTTTGACTACCTGTTTATCGCTACTGTATTACCTTAAAACATTGTAATTTGCTAAACCAGTATATTTTACTCTACTACTACTCTACTAGCTACCTCATTTTCCACTGTTTCTAAAGACTTGTTTACATGGGTAGAGTTTTGAGGAGAGTAGAGTAGTGGTAGTACTCTACCAAAAATGGCTTGATACCATTCACATGAGGAGAGTACAAGTATAGTACAGGGTGATCAGTTAAGGGTAGCGAGCGGCCATATCTCATAAGATATTGGTCGTATAGATTTGAGAAAGAAAAATCATGATAAAAGTCGCCAAGAGAAATTACTGGAAATTATTTTCGAGTTTGTCAAACGTCCGCTAGAGGGCATAACAACCAACACAAAGTAGAAAAATGGAATTTTTATAGAATTTTGTCTAATGAAAGTTTATCGATGATATCATTTTCATATTTACAGACCATTTCCCTACATTTTTTGTCTAAAACGTTTTGTTCTATCTATCAAAATAAAGCGGTGGGGGAAGTTCAATTGTTTTTTTAAACAAACCAAGATTTCTTCCGTTTCTTTTGACCGATTTTAGCAAACTTAGGCTCATATGAAAGAGCATAATTTGCACTACAAAACGCTTATTTGGTTTTGAATTTTTACGTTTGCTGTCGCCGCTAGATGGCGTTAACTGAAATGGTAGCAAATTTTTGAGTTTTTAAAAAAAAAAACAAATGTAATGGTATATTAATTTTTATATATTTTAAAAGAGGATAAATTTCTCTATAATTTAATGAAAAGAATTTATTATCTACCTTTTTTTGAACCGTTGATATTGACCAAAATATAATTTTATTACATTAAAAAATGGCACGCCACTGTTTTTTATCAAAATAAAAATCAGTTTTGTAATCTCTTATTAGTTGCTAACAAAAAGAACCTCTTGACTTTTTTCGTTAGACAAACGGTTTTAGATTGAAAAAAAAGTAAATTAGTAATGTTTCGAGATATGGGCGCCCCATGTAAACATATCTTATTTTCTCAATCCAAAACCGTTTGTCTAACGAAAAAAAGTCAAGAGGTTCTTTTTGTTAGCAACTAATAAGAGATTACAAAACTGATTTTTATTTTGATAAAAAACAGTGGCGTGCCATTTTTTAATGTAATAAAATTATATTTTGGTCAATATCAACGGTTCAAAAAAAGGTAGATAATAAATTCTTTTCATTAAATTATAGAGAAATTTATCCTCTTTTAAAATATATAAAAATTAATATACCATTACATTTGTTTTTTTTTAAAACTCAAAAATTTGCTACCATTTCAGTTAACGCCATCTAGCGGCGACAGCAAACGTAAAAAATTCAAAACCAAATAAGCGTTTTGTAGTGCAAATTATGCTCTTTCATATGAGCCTAAGTTTGCTAAAATCGGTCAAAAGAAACGGAAGAAACCTTGGTTTGTTTAAAAAAACAATTGAACTTCCCCCACCGCTTTATTTTGATAGATAGAACAAAACGTTTTAGACAAAAAATGTAGGGAAATGGTCTGTAAATATGAAAATGATATCATCGATAAACTTTCATTAGACAAAATTCTATAAAAATTCCATTTTTCTACTTTGTGTTGGTTGTTATGCCCTCTAGCGGACGAAACTATGCCTCAAACTCGAAAATAATTTCCAGCAATTTCTCTTGGCGACTTTTATCATGATTTTTTTTTCTCAAATCTATACGACCAATATCTTATGAGATATGGATGCTCGCTACCCTTAACTGATCACCCTGTACTGATGCTAGTATAGTGAAACCGATTTTTGTATTTTTAAACACTCTTGATTATAAGTGCACCTTAAATTCTTAATTTTTTGCTTAAGCTCGTTTACTCCAAAGCCCCCTTTGCCATTCTTTCTACGATTTCATCCTCTGCAGCTTGCTGCAAACTTTTATTTCTGTAGTATACACTACCTAAATTCCATAAACACTGGTATTCGCCATATTATAGCTCTACAAGTTTTAAAGTTTCATCTTCGGTGAACTTCATTTTCACTATTTACACAAAACACAATTCCAGCCAGAATGACAGCGCCCCCATGTACTCTCCTACCTACTCTATTCTGCCATAATTGAGCGTGTTCCATGGGTAGAGTGTGCAGCCGAGTAGACATTTTGGCAGTAGTGGTGGTCATAGAGTAGTTACTTTGCCATAGGTTGCTAGTCACTCTACTTTAACTCCAACTATACACTCTACCAGCTATTCTACTGTGCTGAGCATTTTTACAGGTAGAGTTACTCTACTCTATCAAGTACTTGCATCATTACTCTACCTGTGTAAACAAGTCTTAAATCTACTGAATGAAAATCTACTTAATCTTAATCTACTCTTAATGAAAAATGTCTAAAATCATTTACCCACCTAGTATTATTGTAGAATTTAAGACAGTCCAGTGCCTTATAAATAATTTCAATATGAATATTTTTCACTTTAATTCTCCTTTGATACCACTCCATTTTAGATTTTGGGGAACTTATTTCATTGTGTTTATAGACCATATTTATTGAAGGAACCCAATCTGGAGATTGTTATTATCGATTAAGTCGGCTGATTTTCCTATAAGATTAAAATGTTAACATCTTCAAAAATCGTTACTGTTGTAATTGTAACTTACCAGATATAAAATGATTACAGCAGACAGGACAGGAAAATTTTCATTTCGCTAGTAAAACCTGTACATTGTATTGCATTTAACCATTGTTGTCTCTCAGATACCTTATTTAGTTCAGTTTAAAAGTGAACTTTATCTTGACTTTATCACAATTACTTTGCATTTCACACTTCAAAACACAACACAACACCAATGAAGCATATTATCTTTCTAAATTAATACTTCCAGAGAAAATGTTAAATTAATCTTTGTACAACACAAAATTACAAAGAAATACAACTAAAATTATCTAAAACTCATTAAGAACAGATAGAATAAGATTTATCTTTTACACCCAGTAGCCATATTGATTTAATTTTGAAAACGATTATATTTAAATTTGGTAAATATAACGCCGCACGACCACGCAACTCGAAACACAAGTACGCAAACACGGTTGCGTGAAGCGTGGCTCGCAATCGTGAAATTTACGAGACTTGCTCGACCTGTAGATTCTTGTTATCAACAACACATCTGACATGACGTATATTAACGTCATACGTAATAGGGCATTCTAGAACATTGACGTTTGGGAGGCAAAACTTTCAAACATAGGGTGCATTCAGCAGACACAATCGCTAACTAATCGATTAGTGATTTTCTGCTGAATGCCACATAAATTGTGACATTCAGCATGTAAATCACAAATCGATTACTTAGCGATTGCGTCTGCTGAATGCACCCATAGTGCTCTTCAACGATTCTCATAGGTTTGTTCCAACATGAACTTTTGGACGCTCCAGAAACCGTCACGAAACTACTTGTACCGTTTGTTGTGCGCATGTTCGTAATTGTATCGGCCAGTTATTGTCCCATGACGGTAATCATATATTTGTCATTTTTGTTGGTGACAGCTTGTGTGCTTTTAGTCGATCAAAGGCTCAAAAACTTTAAAGAATTAAATCCTAGTGCGCAAGTCAGTCCAACCAGCACATTATGCATTTGCCCGATTACTGAAATGATCATCACGAAACCGTCACCGAAAGATCACAATTCTTGTTGGAACAGTGGGAAGGACGATCCGATGACGATCATATTTTTGTTGGAACGGATTTTGTTTACTGCGCAGAAGCGTTACCGTTTCGTGACGGTTCTCGGTCGTGTTGGAACAAACCTCATATTTGTTATGATACTATAGATATTTCCACGATACTATAGGTTTGTTCCAACTAGTGATGTTCCCTCCCACATCACTGGTTCCAACACGTAAGGATCACCGTCCTGCGCAGTACCATGGAACGTATTATTTCGTTACCTGGAACCCATGGAACGTTAATTATATAGTAACGTGATCGTTACATGACGGTTCTCAGACGTGTTGGAACAAACCTTATAAATAACGTGTTATTATAAGGTTTGTCCCAACATGAACTTTTGGACGGTCCAGAAACCGTCACGACGATCACCGTCCTACATGATATCATGCGTCCTACGCAGTACCATGGAACGTATTATTTCGTTCCCATGGAACGTTAATTATCTAGTAACGAAACGGTAATCGGACGGTTCTTGGTCGTGTTGGAACAAACTTATGTATCATGCAGAGGCGTGCGGTCCATGGAAGCGGGGGAAGCGCCGCTTCCCTATACCTACTTCGATATAAGAAAATATATCTATTATTAATTAATACCTATTTAATCATGATACTATAAATAACAGTATTTATTTATAGTATCATGTATTTAATAACAAAAATTTTTCCCTAATCCAAGTAATCTACATATTACCTAGGCATACGCATTGAAAAATATTAAAAATTATTCGCGTACGCGTACGAAAGAAATCAATATGCACACAATTCAACTACATATTCGGTCCACTCCTGACAGAAGCGCATCTCAAAATCGCCGCTTGTCAAGCAGTTGTCCGGTTTAAAAATTGGTCAGGGTTCAATGACCGCAACCCACTAGTCGCGCGAATTTTGGTATTCTGGAAGCGATCGTCCTAGCGCATCCTAGCGCCTTCCGACTGTTACTGCTGCAGCGGTGGTTAGGTACGTACATGTACATTCGCTTAAAGAATATGTATTTCGATTTAAATTTTTTGCAGATATTTTTCCTTTTACTGATCTTTTATTTGACATTTTACAGATGAAGTCAAATGACATTGCATTTTGTATAAGACAAATTGATCACTTTATTAATACGATAATTAAAAAACGAGAGCAGTTTAAAAATATTTGGGATAAAACTGAAAATATGGGGTTTGAACATGAAAGAAAAATAATGAAGATTGATAATGTCGGCAACAGAGAGACCTTTTGATAATATTCTATAACAAATGAATTCTAACTTTCAAAATTTTAACGATTTAAAATTTGTAGAATTATATATAATCTTCAGGTGAAATAGTAGCGATCAACAGGTAGCGAAAACTCGTTCCAAGATTGCGGCTGTAATTTTGAATATTTTTTCTAGATATTTGGCACACGTGTTCGTAATATAATAAAGAACGGCGGTACATAGCCCAATTTGAAAAATATATTAATATGTAGAAATTACTCTGTAATTAAATACAATATTAAAAAACGAGCCTGTCCCGCCATTAAGAAGAACAAAAAAATACACTTTCTTCAAAAAGACTTTTTATCCGATGCCTAGATTTTGTGGCATTTTGGAACTACTAATGAAATAAAAAATTTTAGTAGTTCCAAAATGACACAAAATCTAGGCATCGGATAAAAAAGTTTATTTGAAAAAAGTGTATTTTTTTGTTCTTCTTAATGGCGGTACAGGCTCGTTTTTTAAATATTGTATTTAATTACAGGGTAATTTCCACATATCAATATATTTTTCAAATTGGGCTCTGTACCGCCATTCTTTATTATATTAAGAATACGTGTGCCAAATATCTCGAAAAAATATTCAAAATTACAGCCGCAATCTTGGAGCGCATTTTTGCTACCTGTTGATCGCTACTGTTTCCTCTTAATATTTATAATTATAATTCATCAAAATTGCCCACAGAGGAATTTATTTCACTACGATTAAATTATGAAAATCTTTTGATATCCCAGCTTTGCATTCTCAGTTAAGTGTCGTTTATGAAACAACTGACATTAGTGATAAAGAAATACCCAGAAATCTGGATATTTCTTTATAACTACTGGTTTAAACAAGTCACTAAGTGAAGTGGTCAAGTTGTGTGAAGTAGTAAGTACTAACTATCCCAGCCACAACTGCATCAGTTGAACGAAGTTTTTCATTATTAAAATGCATTAAAAGTTTCAAATTAAAAGTTTAAAAGAAATTCAACAAGCGAAATTTAGCCCTATTATCCATTGAAACAGACTGCATTCAACAGGTATCAGAAGTTGATAGGAGAATAGACCTCAAGTATAAATAAGTGTCATATTGTTGAAAGTTGTGTGTTGTGGAAAATGCCTCGGAATATTTTTTTTTTAAATAGAACTCTTCTTTAGGAAACAAAGCCCGGCGCGAGGACTCAAGGCCCGAGCTAGCAATATAGATCAATGATAGGTCCCTAGTCACTAGAAATAGCGGAAATAGAGTGCCTCACGCATTGATCGGGGTAGGATTTAGTGTGTAAGTCCTTGTACCCAGGACGTCTCACATAAGCACTTTGCTGATAGAGAGCCCCTATAGCGCATCAGAGTGTTATCAGGTTGGAAGTGGCTCGACCCTCGACCCTTAAGAAAATATTTTTATATCCTTATTGAATCGCTTCCCCTTCCGAAAAAGTCACCGCACGCCACTGGTATCATGGATATTTCGAGCTTCTCGTCATATTTATGTTACATGATAGTAGATTTGTTCCAACATAACGAGAAACCAGTGATATGGAAGAGAGATCCCATATCACTGCGAGAAACCGTCCATGTAACGATCACCGTCCTGCGCACAGGGTTGCCAATTTAGTAGATTTTCTACTAGATCTAGTAGAATTTCTTGTGATTTAGTGGGAAAATTTTAAATCTAGTAGATTTTAGAATCTGGTAGAAAATATAGTAGATTTTAGTAGGTTTTGGTTGTAAGAAAGGAATCTTTTATTTTGACAAATGACAATAACATTAAATATTTTTATTTTTGTAAAAAATTATAAAAATAACCTCTAAAATGTGCTAAAATTCTATTTTTGTTACCTGTAATCTCTATGCCTGTAATATATATAAAAAGTAAAAAGATCATGAAAAAGAGTAAAACGTTGAATTTAATTAGTATTTTGTCATTTAAAGAGCAATATAACCCATAATACTCATCCTACAATATTATGGAAGTGCATTTAGAAAAAATACTCTATTTTAGGAGTTGTCAAATACTTTTGCATATTATGGATTATGGGCACATAAAATGGGGAATTTATGGACAATGTATTGTTAGGGAATATCCAGTTCTCAACTACCTATTAATGACACCATAGCAGAATCTTCGACAGCAGTTGAAGTGCTTTTTAATCAATCATAAATTGCTTCAATTGTTATTGAAAGAAGGTTTAAAGAGATTTTAAAGAGATTTTTCGTATTAATATGTGAAATGAGATGCAATGCAACATACCTTTTGTTCCAATAATAGCAGCTTTACAAATATTGCAGTTGTTTAGAGAAAACATTGAAATATTGGCAACTGAGCCTGCGGTTATTAATTCGAACAAACTGTGGCAGTACCTTTATACATTTTTAACCAGGAGAAAGTCTAGTGCAACTTTTTGTGTAATGTGTGTTTGTTTGTTTTAAAATGTTGCCATTTAAGGCAAATACAGTAAAACCTCCGTTAACCGAAACCTTTTTAACCAAAACATCGTTCAACCGAAATGGCTGACAGTTTCAATAATTTTGTCAATATAAAGGAAATTAATCAAAAAGCAATAAAATCAAGGAAAATGAACATGTTTAGAGTGTTTTTTAAAGAATTCTTCTATTTTCTTTTGTGTTTCCCTTTGACAATGATGTTTTGTAGCTATATCTCTCCAATACTATGTAATTTGATAAAAGAAGAGTACAAAAACAATGTCATTTTTAACTGAAATTCTTGTTATCCAAAACAGCCTACCCCCAATTATTTTGGTTAACGCAGGTTTTACTGTAAATGGCTAATGTTGATAATATATTATTTTTCTTGGACTGCAGTTTGTTAATAAATTTATAAATACATAGGTACATGATATTGGTGTTTGATTTGAAGTATCATTTAAAGTATGTTATATCACATTCCGTTAAAAGAACTTCCACAGCTAGCAAAAATGTATGAATAAACAAATTGTTTTAAAGGACAAAAAATAATAAGTAAAGGAATTGGATTTATGGTGTTTTTTTATAGCACATTTAAATAAACAAATGCTGATGGCATGCAACTGAAAGTGTCATACTTTTGGTCTTAGTTCAAAACTTTATAGATTCCAATGCATAAAGTATTAAAATTTAAAAAATAAATACTTAAACCTTTGTTTTATTGTATTAACCTGTTTATATTGTTAATACCATTTATGTTATATATCTGTTGTATTAAACTCCTACTTTTGAATCCAGCATTTTAACAAATTCTAAACTTTTCCACAATGTCTCGTCTCAAGAATGATATTTGTGCATTCAAATTAGTTTACATTGCATCTTAAATACCTTAGATTGCATATCAACCAAAGGATAACATGGAACAAACACCTCTAAATGAAATGCAGGCAGTTGGATCTCAAGTTCAGACAAATGTACTGGCTCCTTGGTAGGATATCCAAATTGTCATTAAATATCAAATTACTACTATACAAAGCCATGTTGAGATCAATTAGGATGTATGGTATCCATCTCTGGGATTGTGCTAAATTAACACACATCACAACCATACAGAGATTTCAATCAAAAGTCCTTAGACCAATTACTGGCGCACCCTGGTATGTCAGTAATCTCACAATGATCTGAATATTCCCTTCGTATAATACGATTTGATATTTTTTTGCCTAGAACTTATAGTTGTCTTTTACATGTTTACATATGGATGCCTCAGAAGTCAAACGGTGTAAGTCACATTCTCCCTCAAAATGACTTATGGGATACAACACATATAATATTATTATTTCCTTGTTTGTATTTATGAATATGTTACCCATATTATAATAAATAGAGACACTTTATTTCATTTTAATAACTACTTATCCTTTCAGTTAAATACAACTTATTTTTACCTACATATTTCTTCTTAGAGAGGATATTTTTGTGATATGTGCAATCAGATGAAATTGCCAATGCTTGCAGACTTGCAACATTTTATCAGTAGGGGTTTATTGAGAGTTAGAAATGAACTCTAATGCACTATTTTTACTGGAAATAAGCTATAATTTTATATTAAAATCAGTTTACAATTCAAAACGTTAAACTAACTTAATTTTGAAGTAAAATTTTTGATAGTAAACTGTGTTAAGCACAAGAAAGTGACGTTAAAAAAATTAAATGTACAAAATGTATTAGAATTTAAAAAAAAGGGTAGTTCTTAATCAATGGTATTAGTTAAATCAACTCGTTTCTCTTGTTTTCACCACTTTCTCCTAGAGAGGATATACTTTTCTATAGAATAAGTGTTTAACATTTTTTTAATTATTTTTTAGAAGTTTCAATTATGTGGTTTATGTAAATATAAAAATTATTATATTTTAAATAAACATGGTTTTTGTTGTTTTTAACATATAATAACCTGTCATCTGTCATTTCTTCTTCTTTTTTAGCTGTCATTTCTTCTTCTGTTTTTGGGCTGTCATCTGTCATTTCTTCTTCTTTTTTTGCTGTCAAGTGTCATTTTGTGAGCAAATAATTTAGTAGAATTTTTGGTAGATTTTATCCTCCATCTAGTAGAATTTAGTAGATTTTATACCTAAATCTAGTAGAAAACGACGTTCGGTCGTTGGCAACTCTGCCTGCGCAGTAACATGAATCGTATTACATATTTCGTTACCATGGAACGTTAATATAACCGCTTCGTGTAATGTAAAAAAGATCTGGGTTTTCTGGCTGATAAACTTTATAATTTATTACTTATTCAAAATCGCGCAAAACTGTAAGGAGTAGATTTTGTTCGGTGCGTCAAAAGCATGTGACCGATCCAAGAGAAACTGTCCTTGAAAATATTTCAAATAATTATGTAATATAAAATTATCTGCTAATGACTATCAACTCTGGAAATGTGTGTCTTTTCATAGTTTTCGTGAGCCCTTTGTTAACTTTCAGGTGTAAAAATATATTTCAGAAATACTAGCCGTAACATTTAGCAAATCGCGGGAAGGCACTGATTTCATTGTACGTTTAAAATTGTTATCGCGCTAAAGAAAAGCCTGACCAATTTTCCCTGAGAATTTGTCAGCGCTTTATTTCCTATCGAATACAGTCATTTGTTTTAAAGATTTTTGTCAATGAGGTGCCAACATCTTTTTTTTTGTCCTTGAATTTTCAACCCTTAATAAAAAATTAACTACAACTGACCTTTGGTGTCCAAAACGTGACCGAAATGATGGTATAATTATTTTTAAGAAATTCGATCAAGGAGGTGCTAAAGGCGCGTCCACACTGGAGCAACATTTGGCAACTTGTAGCAATTTACGATGAATGTGATTGTGGTCTCGTGGAAGGTTGCATTGATAAAATTGGCTCATATGTGTTAGTTGATTGTGGCATTCCATAATCATATTTACCCATACTTGCTAACATCCCAAAGGCGATAACCGAATTTTTGGTAGATTTTATCCTCAATCTAGTAGAATTTAGTAGATTTTGTATACAAATCTAGTAGAAAACGACGTTCGGTCGTTGGTAACAAGCGAAAGCACCTGTCGGCTCCTTTGATATTCAGGGGGGAGAAATATCGGTCGGAGAATGGTAGGGATACTACTTCACACTACACTAAGAAAAGTAATGAGGAATTCGTTCAAAACCGTAGGAAATTTGAGTTACACTGAGAAACAAAGTATTAATTAAAACTATAGTGTTTTTAAGTTGATCTATTTAATATGAATTGTATTTTTTTCTGTAAAATTTAATCTAACCCATATATCAATTTTGTACTGATAAGTAAAAAGGTCTTAAATAAAAAATATCGATTTTGACTAAGTTTTGTATCAAGGCGCAAAATGTCGTCTGTCAAAACTTTCAATGTGTTTTAAATGCATTTATTTTTTTTCGAATCCTCAGAAAACCAATAAATATTTTTGAAAAAATTTAATCAAAGATTACATTATTACTGATGGCCGAAAGTCCCTGGAAACTTCTGTTTTTATCAGTTACAGGGGTGAAAATAAAAGAGAAAATTTATTGTGATTTTTAATTGCAAATACAGTAGGAATAATGAAAGATTACTCTTGAATCAACATATAAAACACGCTGCATTTTCCTGTAACCGTGCCACAAAAAAAATTGGCCAGAGCAAGAACATGTAATAATTATATAAACTACTGTTCTTTTAATAATGGTACTGGTTCATTACTTTCTGGAACATAGAAAATATTTGTTTAATAAGATCGCTCATGGGTAATCTTTCTAATTTCCGAATGTATTTTATTCAAAAGGAACTTTTTATTTATTCTAAAGGACTTTCGGCCCTCGGTAATAACGTGATCTTTCATTCTGCGTTTAAATTTTTAAAAAATCCTTAGAGTTTTCTCATGATTCGAAAAAATAATACATTTAAAATTTTGACAGGCGACATTTTGCGTATTTCCCCTTAAAAAAGCGATATTTAGTGCTTAGTTGAATTTATAATAGTTTCAAAATAAACATGAAAATTTCTATCGAGCATTATTTTTTATCGATTTATGTAACGTACTAAAAATTTCAACTAAGCATCCATCGCGTTAAATCAGTTTTTTAGAGTACAAAACTTAGTCAAAATCGATATTTTTGACCAAGGCTTTTTTACTTTTCAGTACAGAATTATACTTTCGGAATTTCTATTAGCTTTCTCCTAGTTTGATGACTTTTCTGTTTCCTTTTGAGAAATTTCTTTGAATGTGAATATCTATTGACCTCCAATACCACGATATTTTCACTGCACGAGGAAACTCCAAATTTCCCGTTTAACCTGCATTCGCTCTAATTGTTACCCCCTCATACATGTCTTGCACCACTCTCACATATTCAGCCTGCACTCCTTTCCTACTTATAGGGCAGTCAATGAGAGCAAGAACAGGTTATTACCTCCGAATTCTATCCTACTGCATGGATTTTAATGAAATTTTAGGAATAGCCTGAAAATATCTCCTTATTCAAAGTCTACCCTATGCCGATGTGTGTTTTTGTCTTTCCCACCGGGGACGGTTCCCACCCCTTTTTGGGGGTGGAAAATTTTTTGGTTAAATAACTACGGAAGTTGCTAGAAAACCCAATTCTAAGCAAAAACTGATCTAGAATTTTTTTTCGAAAACTCAATACTTTTTGAGTTATTCGTGGTTGAAAATTGGCCATTTTCATTGAAATACAACACCTTTTTGAACGGTTTTTTGCGAATACCTTAAAAACAGTGCATCTAACTAAAAAAATTATATAAAACATTTTTGTAGCTCGTAAAATAACAAAGAAATTCGTTCCTTCTTCAATCTTCTAGTTATAACACAAAAAGAGATATGGTAGGTAAAATGAGTTTGTTTTTTTGGTGCATGCTCAAAGCAGTGTATTCAACTTGAAATAACAGAGAAACGGTCGATTTTATGTATATAATGCTACCAACACCTTTTATTGTGCTTGAAAAGTTCTTTGAAATAAGCAATATTAAATGTCGATTACATTCAAACTAAGCGAGATATGCTGCAAAAAATTGAAGACTAACGAATTGTAAGAAAAAAATTGAGAAGTATATTTAACCCCTCACCCACAAGAATTTAATTGCATCGTTTTCCTTCTACAATACATTTTACTACAGTGTCATTTTTATGTTCAAAAAGTTGAGCGGGTTTAAAATGAATGGTTTTTGAAAAAAAAATAAGATCAAAGTATAGAGCGCATATTTAAATTTTCTTAAAAATCTTCTTTTTCTCCATATAACTTAAAAATGATAAGAGATACTTTTATAAAAAATAAAATCAAAATGTTTATCTAGAAGAAACCTTCATTTTTGTATGGCATCTCTTATCATTTTCGAGTTACATGGAGAAAAAGGAAGATTTTTAAGAAAATTTAAAAATGCGCTCAATAATTTGATCTTATTTGTTTCAAAAACCATTCATTTTAAACCCGCCCAACTTTTTGAACATAAAAAACACTATAGTTAAATGTATTGTAGAAGGAAAACGATGCATTTAAATTCTTGTGGATGAGGGGTTAAATATACTTCTCATTTTTTTCTTAAGATACATTAGTCATCGAATTTTTTACAGTTTAACTAGCATAGTTTGAATGTAATCGACATTTAATATTGCTTATTTTAAAGGTCTTTTCAAGCACAATAAAAGTTATTGGAAGCATTATACACCTAAAATCGACCGTTTCTCTGTTATTTCAAGTTAAACACACTGATTTGAGCATGCACCAAGAAAACAAGTTTTTTTCACTTACCATATCTCTTTTTGTGTTATAACTAGAAGATTCATAAAGGAAAGAATCTCTTTGTTATTTTATGAGCTACAAAAATGTTTTATATAATTTTTTTTAGTTAGATGCATAGTTTTTATGGTATTCGCAAAAGACCGTTTGAAAAGGTGTTATGTTTCAATGAAAATGGTCAATTTTCAACCAGGAATAACTCAAAAAGTATTGAGTTTTCGAAAAAAAAATTATAGAAAATTTTTTGCATAAATTCAAAATGACTTAGTTCTAGCCCCTACACTTTCGTGTAGGTTTTGTTAGAACTCATCATAAATGTACAATAATGAAAACATATTATTTTGAATTGGGTGCTATAAAAAATAAGACAAATGGTCTGAACAAAATATAGCAAATGTTTACTGGAAATGACTACAATTGCAAACGAAATGAAACACTAAATAGTTTAATATGTTTTTATTCTTTATTAAATATCTGAGAAATCAAAGGAGGGGACGTCCTTATTGGTAAAATGGCGAAGGTAAAACCCCTCTAAACCTCGCCGAAGACGTAGTACATCCAGATAAAAATACAACTCTGATATAAAAGTCTATAAATAACATTACTTAACATGACTTTAAAATTCAGACCTAACCTAAGTATGCATACATATTAGGTACTAATATTGCTAATCAAGTAAAATCTATAATAATGTTAAATTAACTAACGTTCTTTTAAAGCCTATACAACTATAATAAAAATTCAATACAGATACAGAAGACAAAATACTTGTGAGCTAAAAAAATGTTCAAATTTAATGATTACTCAATTTCTTTCTTTATTTGAAAATACTTCTGCTTTTCCATTTTTCGCTTCTTTGTAATTTTCTGAAATTTTTCCATAATTCCTTGAAACTCACTCGTAAATTTGATAAAATCTTGGTCGTCTAATTCGTCCACCGCATTAATGATGTTTTCACTTTGAAGACTTCGTTTGGTGTTTTCCTGAATCAAATTATCTTTTCTACCTTCCCTCTGACAAACTCATTACTTTCCTCCTCATGCCTTGATTTGATAATTGAAGTTTCTCCAAACACCTTGCAGCATCATCTAAAACAGAATTAGTACCCACATGCTACTCATACATTCTTACCAAGTGCACATGCTTACACAAGGTATTCCTCACCAAATATTCATCACAACTGCACTGGTAACGGAGAATACAAATTTTACAAACTCTACAAAACAATGTCTAACACTCACTTTCACATACTTGTCTTAAACCTACATTATATAATTCATTCGGATCCACAAAGGATTTTACCTGAAACTGCCCATATACCTTCACATTATTCTTAATCAGTTCTTCCATTTTGTATTTCATCGATTCTTACCGTTGCAAGAGTTGAAGAACTCCTTTATAGGATAATGCTACTCATTTAGCTACGTTAAATGACCACATTTAAGCTGAAACATAAAACCAGAAAAGGGAAAATTTTAGATACAATATGTAAAAAACAAAACGGCACAAAACAAGAATTGGAAGGAACGGTTTAAAAAAATGTGTGAAAAATTTCTTAATAAATTGTAAAATCTCAAGCACCGTTGCAGAAAAAAGTAACAAAGTCCAGAAGATATTCAAAGGAATACAAACAATTCGCTCTCACATTATACTTTTTTGAAACCAAAGTTTAAAACTTTTGGAAAAAAATTATTTATTTTCCAGCTAAACGTTGTTTGAAAAAAAAAATGACTAGAACAATTATTATTTGTAAACCTGGATTAATCCAGACCTCTGTATTTAATGCTATCCAGTTAAAAGGTAAGACTATGTCAGAATAATTGGATAAAAATTGTGTTATATGCATTGATAGAGCTGCGCTTAAGTCAAATCTTTATTTTCATTAGGGTCATGATGAAACTGTAAAAACTGTGTGAAAATGATTCCAAGACATAGGGAAAGAAAAAAAATAAATGAATGAAAGTAAAGATGATTCAGATTTGATTACAGAACAGATTACAAAACAGAACAGAACAAATTTGATTCAGAAAAAAATAAGTCTTTAGTTGCATAAAACGTTGCCATTATTATGGCAAGAGGATTGTTTCAGAATTGAAAACAGCCATTTGCTTATTTTTTTAAATACAATCTTTGACGCCAACAACTTCACCAAATTATCAGAATCTGGGTTACATGTTGAAGGTCTTCTAACTGATTGATGATCAAATTTTATAAAGCTTTCCAGACCATTAAATGTCAATGCTCAAGCTTATTTACTTTTTTTGATACTCCACATTTACAAAAAGCAACTAGAAATATGAAAATGATAATAAATAAATGATAATATGAAAAAATACATCAATTTGATAAATTATTTAATATATTCAATTTCACCAACGTATGTCACCCAAATGAACATGAGTAAAACAAAAATAAAAAAAAAACAGAAATCAGGACAAATACAAATGACAGAATAAATACAAATATATATAATGTAAATATTGAGGTTGTTGACGAATATATTTATATACCTGGGTCAAAAAATAATCTAAGCTAATAAAGAGTATCAGACAATTATTGAAGTACAAAGAAGAATCAGATTGGCGTGGGCAGCGTTTGGAAGGTTAAGATGGATACTAAAAAGCACAAAGATACAAGAGTACCTAAAAACCCGTGTAGGTATTTGACCAGTGCATCCTTCCTGTTCTGATGTATGGCCCCAGTATGGCTCAGAAACATGGACACTAACAAAATAGAAACTCGGAGAAAAATGGAAAGATCCATCTTGGGAATAAAACTGCAAGACAGAAAGTCAAACAAATGGAAAGAAAACAAAAGTAAAAAATGTAACTGAACATTTAACAGGGTTAAAGTGGAGATTTGCGGGCCACAATGCGAGACAGGAAGATAAAATATGGAATGCTGAAATACAAAACTTGAGACCGTGGACAGGAAAAAAGAGGAAGACCTCAGATGCGATGGAAGGACGATATTGAAAAAACTATAGGAACTCACTGGGAAAGCACAGCCATGGACAGACAGATATGGAAAGCTTTGGGGAAGGTCTATGTCCAAAGTTGGATAGAAATGGGCTAAAGAAGAAGAAGATACCCAAATGAATTTAAAAATGTTTTTAAAGGTTTGGACTACCACCTCAATTACATCAACGAGATGTAGGTATTTTTGGGCAACTTGAAAATATGTAAAGAAAACATCGATATAACATCAAGATCTAAATTTTTGGATGGTGACAATAAAAGGTCTAAAAGTTCTTGGGCAGAGACCGGAAAGGGCAGGATTTATCAACTTAAAAGTGAGACGAATAAACTACGACCGTTTAGAAAAATTTTTCGGAAATTTAAGAAGCAGGAAACTCTGTAAACCTTACCGCAATTCAATGTGATGGAGCATTCAGCAAATTACTTTGTCTTAATTATTTACACCTGGAACATATGAATTGTGCAGATAACTTAGGGATTATAATAACCGGCTTAAATAATATCAAACATAATACTTTCCTACCTATAAATGTTACAAAAATATAAATATCGCTATATCCAGATGCCAACTACAGGTACAGAAAGTGCCTTTATTTATTTATAGGAATATTTTATCAAAAAAGCTTTACAAATGCATGAGATGCAAGCGGCTGAAATTAAGAATTACAGTAATTTATTTACTAGACTGAAAGCATACAGTACCAAAAAAAAGTTGTTTTGCCAAATTCGTTGGCCCAGCAGCAAGAATGAGTAAATGAGGTATTCCTAAAAATTGTTTTAAAAATTTGAATTTTAAAGCAATATTAATACGTGCATAATAAAGAATTTGTAAATGAGTTATTCCTAAAAATTGTTTCAAACAATTAAATCTTGATATAATTAATTGTCTTCCCTCTTAATTTAATTACTATTTTATTTGTGTATATTGAGTATATTATATGTTACTGAATATAATAAATAATATTAAAAAACCAACTATAGATAGACATACTAGATTTAGTAGTATTGAACAAAGCTTGATATAAAAACTACAATATTAAATATTTAAACATGTGATAATATTTTTAATTTTCTATCTCCCCCCTTTTTTTTACTTTTTTTTTTACTTTTTAAATCAGCGTTAAAATATTTTAAAGAATAAAATAATCTTACACGAATAAATAATTTTAATATATAAGTATATGGAAATGAATCACACGGATGTTTAAAAGGAACTTCTTTCATTACCCTAAAGTATGAGTGTGATATTCCACCTTTAGTTAATATATCTTCATATGAAGCACTAAAAATTCTTTCTAACTTATAAATGTATTGGATAAAGTCCTTACTTGGAGTTCTCAGTCCCCCATAATCACATTTATCAGTACTGTATGCTTTAAAATGTGTCAATAATAAACTACTATCTAGTTCGTCAATTTCCCTTGAATATTTATTACATATATGACAAACATGAATATTGAGAGCCTTTTTAATTAAATAACCACATACATACTGAAAAGCATTTTGGGTTGTTAGATTTTCTGTTTTATAATCACAATCTGGAAGTGAAATAGCCTTCATTGGCGAATATTGTTGACTATTAGAAACTTTTTTTACATTTAAATCCATTAAACGTTTATCTTAATCATCTTTGCAATTCATTTTGTTAGAATGCATAAAATTTTGACAAAACAATTTTTTAAATGCCCTCTGAAATTGTATGGCAGTTGGATTGATGGAATTTCCGCCTTGTTGCCTTATACTTCCAAAATAATTTTCCACACAGTCTTGGTTAAGTCTTCTTGTTTTTAAATATTTAAAACCGCTAGATGATAAGTTATCCCAAAGTTTTGTTAACACCATTAATTGTTACAATCCAACTATTTTTTGATCTAGAACGACATGTTACATCTTTTCCTGTTTTATCTAATATTTTCAGGTTATGTAGAAAATCTATCATGGAATTTAGGAAATTGATCTGAAATTCAGTTCCCTCAAATACATTTTTATATTTGTTAGGATTATTCGTATCAGTAGAATTTAAAATATCAAACAAATTATTAAATTTTTCAATAATCTCTACTGTTCCTGATGCCTCTAATGAAAGAATACCAAGAGCAATATATGTATTCATAGAACTTGCAACAGTGTTACTTAAAATTTGTGATGCTAGTTTTACTCGCATTTTCTCAAAAGATGTGGGGTATATATGAGAGTATGTTAATTTTGGTGCGCACTTATAAAATTTTTTTTTATCGTCATGATAAAATGTTTCTATAAAGGACCAAGAAGTTTTTTTGTTATTAAAATGAAAGACATTATTAATTAAGTTATTTCTAGTGGCTTTAAGTAAATGACATGGGTCAAATAAATAAACAATTTTTTGTCCATTGACATCAAATTCTGGGTTAGATGGAGAAATCCCAAGTAATTTACTCAATTTTATAAAATTCGATCCCAAATCAGTAACAAGACAATTCACATATAAACCTGATTGAAATAGTTTAGAAATACATTCTTTTATAATAGGAAGAAGGTGATTTGCTTCAAAGGTAGTATTCACAAAGAAATATGCTAGTTGCTGTTTCCAATTTGAATACAAACCTCGAACCATTATTACAAGTACATTTTGTGCAACTATTGATTCCTTTTTCCCAGTTCCTATATCATATAAACCAACTATTTCATCACGACCTGCATCAAAAAATAAATTACTTTTAATTGACATTTCATCAATACAAATACTACAGTGCTTGTCCTGATCCAACATTGTGTTCACTTTTAATTTTAGGGCATCAAATATTTGTTCATTATTTAAACCAGGTTTACAGACCAAATTTTCAGTAATTTTTTGAAGACTTCGTTTTGAGGGCAAATACAATATTTTTTCCATAAAAGCATATGCTCTAGGACCCAAAAAATATAGTGTTAATGCAAATTGTTTATATTCATCAGAATACCTCCTACTTTTTGGAGGTTTACTTTTTAATAATGCTTGAGCTTTTACTATTTGTGCTAAAGGCTTGTTTAATAGTTTGTCACACATTTGATTAAATTTATTTAAATAAATGTTATCATTTTCCTTCTTCTTCTTGGAGGATTTGCATTTCCTAATATTTTTTTGTAAAGTTTTTATTTTTATTCGTAATTTTACTTTCCTTGGTGAGCTACTAGATAATTTGGGGGGAGTTTGAGTTGAAACTGTGTGTGCTGGAGTATGGGGTCTGGTAGATACTTCGGTATTGACATCAACATCTGAAATAATAAAGTATATTTAATAACCAAATAAAGCTTGTCACACACAGGGTATGCATATATATAATATACTACATATATTATACATATATTATAGATTTATTCTCGCAGCATCCCCTGAATGTATCCTGAACTTACCCACGATATGTTCGGGAATGTTGCACGAATACATATATAATATAGTTTAGCTCCCCGTGCGTGACAGGCTTAACACACACATTCAAAGCAGATATAGATGTTCCATTTTATCTTTGCACAAATGTCATGATTCGTTTGCACATAAGTTAAACCAAAACATTAAGTGAAATGTATGTAGATATGTAATATCATTGATATGTACTGTCAATATAATAATTAAAGGGTTAGGTGTAACAATTGGTCAAAGACTACTTTTGTCGAAATTAAGTTTATGACATTGCTTGCCTTCAAAAATACCTTCGCACAGTTTGGAGCATAAAATGTACATGTAGTGTGTAAGGAATTCAATGTTAAACAACATGAACGGTTATTGACAAAATGAATGAACAAATGCACTGATATAAATGTCACTAAAAATGATAAACGTCAAAATTCATAGTAAACAAGGTATCAAAGACAAGGTATGCCATATTGTTTATCTTTGTTTAACTTATTGTGGTTTCTATGGACAAGCAATTTAATTTTGCTACACTATTATAGTTTCTGTGAGTAAAATGGTGACCTAGTATAATAAGTAATTAGTGAATAATTTCATGCATGTGCAAAGATATAATTGAAGAACTATATGTTAAAGATACTATTGTTTGTTTTTTAACGAAGAGGAGTGAATCAAATTTACCGCCCCGTAATGCTTGTTTCTAGTTGGTCCAACCGCAGGCGACTTTACTCCACTGTTATTAAATTTTGACACTAATGACATTTATGAAATTTTGTTACTTATGTCATTTTATAGGTTAATTAAATATATCAGCGATTTTTTGTGCTTTCTGCATTATGCCTTTAATTTTTAGATTTTTAGTCTACTTTTATATAAAAACAGTTGTTTTTAGAACTCTTTAGCGATGTGTTAGTATAACATAATATGTATGGATTATCATCGAAAGCCGATATGATCCACGAAAAAAAAAGATGAAATTGGTGACTTTCCAGTAACTTTCTTGGGTGTGAATCTGTCTGGTGTCTTTTTAGTTTACTCCTCTTGGTTAAAAAATCAACTATAGTAGAAGGAAACTAATATATCTTTAAAAGCATAGGAAGAACACGCATCTCCTGGCTGAGGAACCTTAGAGAATGGTTTAACTGTAGTTACAACTGTTCAGAGCAGCAGTCAACAAAGTGACCACAGCCATTATGATATCCAACTTCCCATAGGAGATGAAACTTTAAGAAGAAGAATATGTTAAGGCTTATTAGTGATTTGTTGAACACGTAATAGAGTTGTAGGAGCAATAAATAACATTACCTGTTTCCACAGATTCTTCCATCAAAGTATCAGGTATACTGTGCATACTATGACTGGCATCAGTTTTGTTGGCAACTGGCTGCATAATATCTATTTCAGTTTTATCTAAAACCACAACATATGTATTACTCAATATGTAACCATAAGATACGTTCTTATAAAATACAAGTTGCAAAATGGTGTCTAAAGGTTGATAAAAGATTATATATAACGAGAGTACAAGACAGCAGAAACGAAAAATCAATCATAGATTACTTTTTGGTAAGCAGCAACAAATGGAAAAGAGTACAGGATACGAAAGTGAAAAGAGGCTCGGAGATTGGCAGTGACCACCATCTAGTAATAATGAGAATGAGAACAACAGAGGAAAAAGAAGAAAAGAGAAGAAAGGTAGTAAATGAAAAAATAAAAAGTTACAAATTAAAAGAGGAAATATATAAAAAGAAATTCCAAGAAAAATTAGATAATACTTTGAAAGGTAGGGCAAAAAATACAAATATAGAAAAAAAATGGGAATATCTAAAAACCAGCATAATCAAAGCAGCTGAGGAAACTTGCGGGAAAGCAAAAATAGCAAACACTAACATGAGGAGAACAGAATGGTGGACGGAAGAAATACGAGAGAAAATAAAGAACAAAAAAGACAAATGGAAAAGATACCTAAGCACAAAACACCCGGAAGATTACGAAGCATATAAAGAAAAAAGGAAAGAGGTTAAAATAGCGGTGAAAGCAGGAAAGGAAAGGTCATGGGAGATATTTGGACAAAAAATGACAAAAAATTATAGGGAAAACCAAAAACTCTTCTACGGCGCATTAAAACAACTCAGACAAAAGAAAGAGCACACGATGCCGAATATAAAAGACAAGAATGGAAACGTACTAACAGAAGAAAAACAAATAATGGAAAGATGGAGAGAACATTTCAAAGAGCTAACTCATGTAGACAAGGACAACATAGGGGAGATACAAGAAAGGAATGAAGAACAACAAGTGGAATTAACAAGAGAGGAATTAGAGAAAGCAATAGAAAGAGTAAAACTGGGCAAAGCACCAGGCAAGGATCATATCACCCCGGAAATGATAAAATTCATGGGGACAGAGGGAATGGATAGCATGAAAGAACTAATGAATGATATCATAAATAGAGCAGAATTACCAAAGGACTGGAAGAAAGACATTATATTACCAATACACAAAAAGGGAGACAAGAGAAACTGTAATAATTACCGAGGTATCACCATATCAAGTATCCCTGGGAAGGTATTAGCAAGAATACTAGAGACAAGAATAAAAACACAAATAGAAACAACTATGGAAGACACACAGTGTGGATTCAGGAAGGACAGAAGCACGCAAGACCTAATATTCACATTAAGACAAGTAAGTGAGAAGGTAATCAAGAAAAATAGAGAGATACATATGTGCTTCATTGACCTGGAAAAGGCGTTTGACAGAATCCGAAGAAAGGACGTTTGGAAGACACTAACAGAAAGGGGAGTCGACAGACACATAATAGAAGTAATAAAGGATATGTACAAAAATAATACAAATACAGTAAGAACCAATAACGAGGAATCCAGAGAATTTTCTACAAGTCAAGGCGTCAAACAGGGATGCGTGCTGGGTCCACTGCTATTCTCAGTGGTACTGGATGAAGCGATAAAGAAAGCCAAGAGAAGAATGAGAAAACTAACATTAGGATACTGGCAAATGAAACAGACTCAACTATCGGAGCTACTATTTGCAGACGACATGGTATTGATAGCAGAAAACAGAGAAGACTTACAGAACAATCTTGAAATCCTAGAAGAAGAACTATCAAACATAAATATGAAAATTAATACAGAGAAAACAAAAACAATGATAATTTCAAATACGAGGAAGACACACGCAATAGAATTAGACGGGAAACAACTAGAGCAAGTGGAATATTTTAAATACCTAGGAGTAATAATCGAATCAAATGGTAAACAAGACATGGAAATAAACGAGAGAATGGGACGAACAGGAAGCTTATTTAACACTATGAAAACAACATTTTTTGGGAAAAAAGGGATACCGGAAAAAGTAAAAACGGCAGTCGTTAAATCAGTAGTTAGACCAACAATCATGTATAGCAGCGAGACATGGACATTGACGGGGAGACAAAAATCCAGAGTCAATGCTATGGAAATGAGGTTCCTGAGGAAAATAGCAAACAGAAAAAGGACAGACAAAATACGAAACGAAACAATTAGATAAAACCTAAAACTAGAACCAATCAATGAAAAAATAGTAGAAGGACAACTTAGATGGTTCGGGCACGTGTGTAGAATGTCGAACGAGAGGCTAACAAAACGAGTGTTCGAAACGAGAGTGCAGGGGAAAAACAAAAGAGGGAGACCAAGAGTTATGTGGGTAGATGAAATCAGGAAAGAAGTCGAGAAGAAGGGATTGACATTGGAAAGTGCAAGAAACCTAGCGCAAGATCGGAAAGCATGGAGACTACAATGCCAAACTCAACTCCACCAGCCTTACACCTAAAGGTAGAAAGGCTTAGGACTAAGTAAGTAAGTAAGTAAATTTCAAAATTCTAGATCCTGTTTATGTTATGATGAAAAACAACAAACAACTTATACAGTGATGAGCGTGCTAATAACCGGCAGAATAACGTAAAAGATGGAAAACATAATATGTACATTGCGAAGTAAATAGAGATGAAATTAGTACGGGTGGAAATTATCAGTATAAACTTATAAATTAACATTACATTACATAGTTTCCCACCTTTAGTAGTCTGTGAGGGGAGTATTTTATAAAATTCTCCTGTCATAGTAACAGTAGTCATATTCCTTCTATATGGCTAAAGCTGGGAAACTATGTAATGTAATGTTAATTTATACATTTATATTGATAATTTCCACCTCTCTTTACTTCACAATGTATTATGTTTTCCATCTCTTGCATTATTCTGCAGGTTATTAGATCACTTCACTGTACATATGTATAAGCAGTACATATACAAGCAGATACAGTCAGAAAAATGAAAGAATACCCATGAACGAACATATAAAACACACTGTATTTTACTGTCACCGTGTCACAAAGAAAATTGTCCAGTGAAAGTACATGTAACAATAATTATTACAAGTACTTGCGCTGGTCAATTTTTTTTGTGACACAGTGACAGGAAAATACAGCGTGTTTTATATGACTGTTTATGGGTATTTTTTCATTTTTTCTACTGTACTTATTTTTATATGACTTTTATGAGGCACTGTAATTATTGTGAATAAATAAGCTGTACCTACCTTCAATCTGTGTTTCAAGTCTTATGATTTTTCTTAAGGGTTCATCTGCAGATTGTACATCTTGGTTGTATGGGAATATCGTAGGATGAGCTTGTATAAATAAATTTTTTCTTACGTTTCCCCCCTTCGATATAAAATGTGGTTGAAAGTGTTTCTCACACATTCTATAATTTTTGTGCAATTCATTGACATCCTTTGAAAGTAAATCTTCCCTAATTGCAGCTTTTAGCCATAATTCAGCTCTATAAAAAAATGTATTGAATTAAAATATTAATGTTCAGATAACTTTTGTAGCGCGTTTTAATATCAAATTTGATTTGTTTACCTGCTACGATCTCGTGGTATTGAAAAAAGACTTATTTGTTCCCCAGATCTAGTCTGGCATCCACGAACCACACAAGAAATTCCACCTTTGCGTGCAGCCATCACAATTATAGTTTATTTTAATAATTTTTAATATTAATATACCTTTTTCAACAATTATAAAATATTATGAAAACGCCAAACACGAAAATTTACACAAACAAATTGTCACTTGTCACAAACACATGTACATAGATAAACAGCCGTTACGCCAATGCGAGCAACGATCAAACATCAAACATGGCGCATGGTCATGCGCAAAGAAATTTGGAGCCCGAAATATTCCACGCTTTCGCATCTTGTAACACTGTCACTGTTCACTGATCGATCCCCAAGAAGAAAAAGAAATAACAAAAAAAAATAACATAACCACCAAAATAATTTGGCATCTTTTAAGTGTTAATAAATATACCAATCAAATCAAATGGAAGTAAACCGAGAAGTTATGGAAAGTACGTGTAAAATAGAAATAGATAATAACGAATCCGATGATGCTCTTCTGAATACTTTTAAAACTGAAATTAAGGAGGAGTCAGAGCTAGATATTAAATTTGATGATTTAAACTATAAAAATTATCCTTTAAAGGCAGAAATAGAATGCAATGAAGATAAAGTTTGTCTCCTTCAAGTAAAAGAAACACATGAAGGTAAGTAAATAAAAACCTTAATTTTGTTATTTCAGAGAAATCAGTACTTTTAGGATTGCGAATAAAGCAGATATTTGGCCAAGTTTTTTGGTTAATATACAGGGTGTTTCATTAGGAATTGTCAATATAGTAACTGGAGAAACCTTAGCACAAAATATGAAGATTTAACTTAAAATAAAACACTTAAATAAAATATTCCTCATGATTTCAATGGATTGTTTTTGATGATCCAACTCATCCCCTTAAGAGTAAACAGTAGTGATCAACCGGTAGCAACAAAATATAACGTCGGGAGATAGTATCATAAACTTTGGCAACAGTGGTAATCTTTGACATTATCTAAGATTAATATTTTGACAATATCATAGTCGCGCTAAATGGAAGTAATAGAAAACGATTTTATTATTAATAAATAGATATTTATAAAAATAAACCAAAATGGGTGAAAATTTTATGTTAAGATAGGTATTTAGAAAGGTATTTGCATGAAATATCTAATAATAAAGTGTTGTGAAGCGAAACAAATTTCGATTTTCGCATAATTTTGGCACGGTTTTTAATTAACTTTTTCTTGGAAGGTTTCACTTTATTTTTCGTTTGATTTACTTTTTCCATTTTGTTAAACTATTGATAATATTTTTAGAATAAAAAATCCTCCTAAAACTTTATATACTCCCATTAGAATTCGAAATATTTTTACGTAAAATATACTTACCTACCTACATATAACTAAAACATACAATTAACAACAATCTATTCTTTCAAAGAGGCCAACAACTTATACAACAACAACAAATATAATAAATTAACTATCAATAAACACTACTTTCCTATGAAACAACAAAAACGAATTCTTAAATTAACACACTACTGCACTGAACAAATATCAATAAAGATGACAGAACAGCTTAGAGAAAATCTGACGCAGGTTTGTCAAAATGACAGTGATAATTTCTCTATGTTGCGTAATTAGTTATTTAATTTAATTTAATTTAATATTTATTGATGGAAAACTCCAGAGAGAGAGAGAGACATACTTTATTGATACAATGTACCAAAAGGCCATCGACTGAAGTCTTTCAGCCAATTTACACAATTAATATACATTATTACAATATGTTTTTTGTTAATATTAATACAATACAATAATAAAAAAAAAATATTTGTATGTGGCGGTAATCACCATATCACTGACAATTGAGTTGTTTATTGTCTTGATGTGTAGCAGATTTCTTCAAAAAGAGTTCTTCCTGGATATCTACGGGCACTGTCCTCTAGTATTTTCACAATGTGGGGCTCAATCAAATTTTTGTTATTGTCATTAATAAAGAGATATTTAAACAGCTTATTGAGTCTCTCCTTAATAGGTTCAGTTCCAGTTTTCTCGTACAGCATTCTGTTGGATGGATTATGAAGTGGATTATCAGGATGACGCATTCTAGTAATTTGTCGAAGGCTAGTTGTTTCAGCCACTTTTATATTATTTTTGGCAGGACCTCTAGAATTATAGAAAATTGTAGAACCATACTCCAGCATGGGCCTGCAAATCATTTTATAAATATTGGCTGCTGTTTCAATCGTAATTCCCTCATTCTTGTATGTTAAACTTCTGAAGTGTTTTGCTCTAGTTATAATTTTCCTTTTTATAACTGCTGTGTGGTGGTTGAACTTCAATTTGTTATCTATTTCTATTCCCAAATACTTAACAGTTTGGGAGGGTTTAATAATATTGTCGCATATGTTTATAGTTGGTGAGTGATCTTGGATTCTATGGTTAAATATTATTAGTTTGGTTTTAGAAGGATTTATTGTTAATCTCCATTTATTCATCCAAGATATTGTGTCATCCACCTGCCTCTGCAATAAGTCCATTGTCTTTATTAAATTTTTTCCATATGATATCACTGCAGTGTCATCAGCAAATTGTAGCAAATTAGTGTTGGTTAGTCTATTGTCGCATATGTCACTGCAAGAGAGATTATACAATAGAGGGGAGAGTGGTGAACCTTGTGGAACTCCTTGTTGCACTGAAAATGAATGGGAATATGTTTCATTGATCTTAACTATACACCTGCGTCTTCTAAGAAATTCGTCAATAATCCATATTAGAGAAGGGGAGCATTTCATTCTGTGAAGTTTATATAACAATCCTCTATGCCAAACGGAGTCAAAAGCCTTCTTGATGTCCAAGAAAACTCCAGCGGCCTTTAGTCCTTGCAATCTTGCTGCCTGCATATTGGATGTTACTATTGAAAGAGGAAGGATTGTAGATGATTTTTCTCTAAATCCAAACTGGTGTGCTGGAAGTTGGTTTAATTCATTATATAATCTTCCTTGGATAATTTTCTCAAAATTTTTTCCAATTACTGGGAGAAGGGTGATTGGACGGTAATTTTGGGGTAGTTGATGGTTAGTATAAGGTTTAGGGATAACTATTACAATGCCTGTCTTCCACTCATCAGGGAAGAAATGATTCATGATACAATAGTTATATATGCTCATTATCTCCTTATGAATATCTGGATCTAGTTGTCTAAGGATTTTACGATTGATGGAATCTTTGCCTGGAGCTGTATTTTTTCCTTTATATAGAGCCTCGTCATATTCATCTTATGTGATGTCCTGAAGAGCATTCAGATTACGACTATTTTCATAAAAACTTCCAAACCAACTATCCACCTCCTCTAAGGTATATCTATCAAAATTGTCATCCTCATCAAATTTGTAGGTTTCTTCAAAGTATCTAGCAAAAGCACTACATGTTTCTTCATCTGTACTATATGTCTGGCCATCATGTATCAGTTCTGAAATCTGTTGTCTAAACGATTTATATTTAGACAGTTTTTTTATTTCATTCCAGTATGTTTTTCCTTTCATGGAGTTTATACTTTTACATGCTAGGAAAATATATTAAAGGTGTTCCTTCCTTAATACCCAAAAGGCAGATTACCCAGGAAAACTTTTAACCACCCCATTAACAATATATTATCAAAATGTCAGCGGTCTGCGAACCAAAATAGACCGTCTTAAACTGGCTGTGAGTAGTTGCTTGTATGATATTATAATTTTAGTTGAAAGTAACCTAAATAGTGATTTTTTGGACAGTGAACTAGAATGTGTACATTTTAACTTATATCGTAGTGATAGGTCAATCTTAACAAGCCAAAAATTGAGTGGTGGTGGTGTACTGATCTACGTCAGAAGATCTATTCGGTCCCAAATGATAAATATATCACATCAGAACGTGGAACAATTGTTTATTTCATGTGAGTACAATGCATCAAAATTTATCAAAAAACAAAAAACAGGGGTTTGTTTTGGTTGGATCAGGGAGAGCAGCATATGTGCCTCCTGATGAGAGACTAATAAGTTTCGAAACCGGTAGAGGTGCTTGCAGCACTCTCTGATTGGACTGGAATATTGTTCGGCTGTATTTTCATTTTGCAACGAAATTGAAAATGGTTATTCATTTTTCAAAATTTATCATTTCAGGAGTTTATATTCCACCAAATATGCCTGGATTAGTTTACACCTCTCATTGTGAAACAGTAGAGGATGTTCTACAAAGATTTCCAGCACAATATTTTTATATTTTTGGAGATTATAATCTTCCCGAAGCTATATGGTCAAACGATGAATATTGTTTGCAGGTTGTGTGTCCTGGAACTTTTCAGCTATCCATATTGCCCAAACTTTTGGTTTTCTTCAGTTATTTCAAAGGATAAGTATTCCTAACAGCAGAAATATTTTCTTGGATCTTATGTTCACAAACGATAAAAGTGTTGAGGTACTGTTAAGAAATGACTCTATTCTAAACAGCAGTTTACATCATGCTAGTTATGAGTGTAGTTTAAGAAATATTCACAAAAAACAGGTAGACGACAGCCTCTTCTGCCAGGATCTGTACTATGATTTCAATAACGCCAATTATGTGGGTTTAAATAATTTTTTAGCTGGAATTAACTGGGAGCAGTGTTTGTCTCGTCTTGATTTAAATTTAGCTGTTGATTACTTTTATGAAATTTTAGCTTTTGGTATTGCTTCATTTGTACCTGTGAAAAAATACCAAACCAGGACTTATCCTAGGTGGTTTTCAAAGGAACTAAGACAGCTTATTTCTCAAAAAAGGAGAGCACACTACACCTATATTCAGTCCAGATCTCAGGCTGACCTCAATATTTTTACTAGACTGCGTTCAGAATGCAAAAAAGTTCGGGAGGTTTGTTGGTCTCAGTATATCTCATTGATGGATATAGAATTCAAATCAAATCCTAGATACTTTTGGAGGTACATGTATACACCGTTCTTAGGCGTCAACGCCCTTCGGTAGGGATCTATGGAGGAGTATCACCAAGCCGGAAGCCCTTATCCCTTCCCGTACCGCTCCTCCATAGGCCGATCAGACGCCAGTTTATTCCAGACCAAGCCGTAGACTCTATTGAGTTTTATACTACGGCGTTGGCCTTTTATAAATTTCATGACCTAGCTGAGGCTCGAACCAGCGACCGCAAATCGCAAATCCACTAAACTTGTCGATCGACTGAGCCCCAGCTAACTGGACCGTCAAGACCGACCACATAGAACTGGAGGTACATAAAGGACTTAAAAACCAACCTTTCTCTTCCCCAAACAATAATATACGGCGAGGATAAAGCAAATGATGGGCAAGAGATTGTTGATTTGTTCAAAAAGTACTTCCAAACAGTGTACACCCCAAGTAACCCAGAGAACAAACTCGACCTTGGAACACCCACAAATATTTACCAAAACTATAAGTTTTCGGATATTTCTACAAAAGAAATATGCGAAAAAATATCTCTTTTACCTAGTAAAAATACCCTTGGTCCCGACGGTGTTCCAAGTAGCCTGTTAAAATATTGTGTATGTACCCTTGTGGTTCCACTAAGTTTATTATTTAACAAGTCTTTAAGATCCTCAATTTTTCCTGAAAAATGGGAAGATAGTTTTATCACGCCCATCTTTAAAAGTGGGAACAAAAACGATGTTACGAACTACAGGAGTATATGAATTCAATCATCACTTCCAAAATTGTTTGACAGTATTATCAGCGACCAATTAAACTGGATGTGTCGTGGGCTAATAAATAAGAATCAGCATGGCTTCTGTTCAGGTCGTTCAACTCTAACTAATCTGTTACCATATCAATCAAAAATAATTAAAGCTTTGGAAGAATTCAAGCAAGTTGATGCAGTTTACACAGATTTTTCAAAGGCTTTCGATCAAGTAGACCATAATATTTTTCTCAGGAGATTATTTGATATAGGGTTTGATGTTTCGGCTGTAGGTTGGATCAAAAGTTTATTGTCAGAGCGTAGACAGATGGTCAAAATAGGTGCTTTTAAATCGGATGCAATATGTGTAACTTCTGGTGTTCCCCAAGGGGGGCACTGCTCCCTAATGTTTTTCAATCTGTTTGTGGACTCAATTTTTGATTGTTTTGCTGATGATTTCAAAGCCTACAGAATAATGAATTGCCAAACTGATCAACAACTGCTGCAGGACGATCTTGACAGATTAACACAGTGGCGTCACATTAATAAATTAAACCTAAATAAATCAAAATGTTGTCTAATTAGTTTTTTTAAGGGTTCCAGAAAATATGACACTTCTTACGAACTGTGTGGGCAACCATTAAAAACTGTATCAAAAATAAAAGACTTGGGAGTAATTTTCGACAAAAATTTAACATTTGTCGATCATATTAACTCTGTCACAATACAGTCATCCAAAATGTTGGGTTTCATCGTGAGAAATTGTAGACATTTTTCTGTTGACACTGTCAGAAGCCTTTACTCTTCATTAGTCAGATCTAAACTTGGGTATGGATCAGTGGTGTGGTCTCCTTACCAAGCTGTCCATAAATATACTGTAGAAAAGGTTCAGCATAAGTTTCTACGATTTTGTGGATTCAAATTATATATTGGGATCTCTGATCATAATTATTCAATTTTGGAAAAACAACTGGATTTGAAAACACTTTCAGAAAGGAGAATCTGTGCTGGATTATATTTTTTGCATAAAATTGTTACAGGGAAAATTGATAGTGCTGAATTGTTGGAGTCGGTTAACATTGAGATTGTCACACGAAATAGGAGACATAACTACTCTTCTTTTCATATACCCTATCATCGAACAAATTATGGTATGAATTTGCCTATAGAAAGATACTCGAGATATGTTAACCAACTTCATTGGGAAATATTTGATATGTCTGAGAGTGGGTTCAGGGCTCAATTTAATAGAATCAATTTCATAGAATAATTAATACTTTAGTTTAGTGTAAAACTTTAATTATAAATTTAGGGTTGTAATGTTAATTGTTGGTTGTTTGAACATTGTTGCAGGTTGAATTATTTTTGTTGTTTTTTGATTATATTTTTTTCTCAATCTATTACATACATCTTACATTTTACTATTTGTTAATTGTAACTGTTAATGGGGTTTTCCCGTAATATTAATAAATAAAAGAAAATAAATAAATTATCCAAACTTGGCAAAACCATTTTTTCAAATACTTTAGATAAGGCTGACTGAATACAAACTGGCCGATAATTTTTGATATCACTATGATCTCCTGCCTTGAAAATAGGACACACAAAGGAATGTTTCCATCTGTTCGGGAAAATTCCCGTCTGGAGAGCTTTATTAAGAACATATACTAATGGTTCACACAAGGACACTGTGACTTCGAGGTTACTAATTTCCACCTCCAGCTGTTGTGAGAAAATTTCATTACTCTCCAGGTTATCCAGAGATTTACCATTAAAAGTGCTGTATACAGTACCAAAATGTTTCGCAAACAACTCTGATATTTTTTGTTTGTCATTCTCACTTTCCTCACCTAGAAACATAGAGCCAGGGAGAGCACCATGTCCGTTGGTTTTATTTTTGATGAACTTAAAAAATTCACCAGCGTTCTCATATATTCTCACTTTTATCTTTGAAACGTAAGCATTGTAAGACTGCTCAGTGAGTGATGAGCATTCATCTCTCAAATTTTTAAATTCAATGTAGTGGTGATACTTATTTGTAGTTTTATATTTTTTATGCGCAATCTTTTTGGCAATGACTTTACTCTTAAGTTCAGATGAGAACCAAACAGGAAAATTCGATCTTTTTACAGATATCTTGGTAAAAAAAGTTCAATTGCGTTCCAAATAATGGAATAAAAAGCATCTAAAATGTCATTTACATCCTCTAAACAGTACAACTCAATCCAATTGATCTGAAGCAAATAATTATTCAAGGCACCATAATCCGCCTTGTGAAAGTTATAATAAATATTAGTTTCCAAACTGATATATTGATTATCAAATAATATTAATGCTTCAAGTGAGGGATGATACCTGTCACACGTCATTAAAGCTTCCGCATTTTTTAGATTTAAATAAGTATCAGAGAAACACAGATCAAGAATTGAGTCATACTGGTTTTTAAAATAATTATATTGACCTAATCCTAAAAAATTGAACTCGGCACAAAACAAAATTTCAGTATCATTACTTATATTTTTAGCAGTCGTCTCACCGTCCCATATCAGATTTGGTAGATTATAATCCCCAAATAATACTAGTTTAGAATCTTTATACTTATTCATAATTAGTTGTACAGTATCAATGTGATTGGAATAAACATCCAATCTAGATCTGGGCGGAATGTAGACACAGCCAAAAACATATTTAATGCAATTAATAGTAATTCCAGCAAAAACCTGTTCTACATTTGAACTCTCAATTTCCACTAGACAAGAACTGATATCACTTCTAACTGCAATTAACACTCCACCTCCTCTTGATTTCTCGCTGGAAATATGATCACGGTCCCGACGGTATACGGTATATAAATCACAGAAATATATGTCCTTTAGCTTCGTACGCAGACCACGCACATTTTGGTAGTAAAGTGATAGACTTTCATACTTATGTTCGCATTTGGGAGTTTTTTGGATTCGGGTGGTTTTGTTCTTTTACCTTTGAAATAAACGGGTTACCATTCTTGTATCGTATTGCCAAGTTTGATTCACCATTTCTTCTACGCCTATCAAGTTCTTCATATAATTTCTTGAGATGATTTCGTTGCATTTGAGTAAGATCTGATTTAATCAATATGCTCGATGGCTTCAACTTATGTTTGTTTTTAAGACATGCAATCACTGGTATTATTTTGAAAAATTACCTTAAGTGATCTTGGCCTGTCACTACTGCTATTACCACGTCCTACCCTCAAAACCTTAAACTCAGTTGCTCCAACCTCCAGTTTCGTTAGTACTTCTCGAATATTTGCCTTGTCATGATCTATTCTCTCATTAGTAACCTTAAGGCTGTATGACACTATGCATTTTCTTGTATCATTTCTAATATCGTTTCTGATATCGTTTCTTGTATACATTTTCTTGTATCATTTCTTGTACGTACATTTGTGCCCTGTATGAAACTATGCAAGTTCTTGTATCGAAAACTGTATGAAATTCGGCACGTGATTGGTCGAAATTTTGTTTGTCACCCTGTCACGTTACATTGGTATGGTAGTACTGCGTCTACAGCTGATTTTAAGGATTTTATAAAATTTATAAACTTTTAAAAACAAATATTTTAATGTTATAATAACTAGAATTTTTACGTTGACTGTTGATTATTTGTGTTTTTTATTTTGTTTTGATATTTGTGCTAAAATATTTGCATTATAATTATCTTCAGTTTGATCCAAATTGGAACTATTGTATTTTCCTCTATTAAAAAATTATGCAATATGAAACCCAAAGTTATTCTAAATATATGGTTATTAGTAGAACAGTAGTCCATACCAAACGGTATATTAAGTATCAATAAAATATTTATAAATAATTCCTACAAAACACAAATAAATTCATCAAGACATAAATCATATGATCTCATTTTCAGCCGCCATTATGACATTTAGAATTTTTACCAGCAGGTTTTACGTTTTTGCTCTTTGCGCAGAAATTGGCGCAGTTATTGTACAAGAATCTGTGCCTGACACAAATTCTTGTATCGTTTCTGATATCGTTTCTTGTATCTATGTATGACACTATACATTTTTTTGACATATCAGAAACGATATTAGAAATGATACAAGAAAATGCATAGTGTCATACAGCCTTTAGATTGGCTCTCATCAACATTATAGATTAGTATATTTTTAGATCGACTACTTCTATCTTATAATTCCAGGAACATATCTTGCTCATCTTTGATAATAGATACACTTTGATTTCTTACCTCTTCACTTCCATTTCCACACATGGTTTCAATTTTTTCTTGTATCCCTTCAAGTTTCTTTTCTAAAGTTTCAACTTTCGCCTCATTAGATTTTACAGACGCTTTAATTGTATCTATTGTTGCCTGCACTTCAGTCCTCTGATTTAACAATACGTTAATTATGTGAACAATAACTACTAGTACATCTTTATTGGTAGTGGTACTTTTCTTTAATAAATTATTTATTTCATCCTTGATTGCAATTTCACTCTCTACAGCATCCACAGTATTGCACAGTAGTCTTAAAAAATCAGCATTGGGCACCTCTGTTTTCCATTGTCAGCACTTTCTTTTGATACCGAATTTTTCCGGTTATTTGAAGCAGAATTCAAAGATAATCTCTTCACCACCGTCTCTTTGCATACTTTACATTCCCAGTTATGCGATTTAGTTTTGCGAAAGTCAGCACAGATTTTTTCATATTCACTTTTAGTCAAACCCGTGCATCCCTTATATAGTTATAATATGTTATAATATAATAACAATAATAATAATAATATTAATAACCTGTGGGAGTTTTTTGTCAGTTCTTCTATCAGGCGCGGCCCCCTGCGAATGGGGGATGCTTTCTGGGTATTCGTGGCGCCAATACCCAGAGAGTAGCAGGGATACTTGCCGTGGAACAAAAACTGGCACCTGGCAGTAGGTATAAAATTCACACCCATTAATATGGAGAATATTAATTTATGTTTAGGATCGCTGCCTGGGGATCGCCAGGGCACGTCTGGAGCCGGCGCTGGACGTGACAGCATGCGGGACGTCGGTGGCAGGGTGTTGAGGAGGCGGGCCCCTGTCATACAATCAGCTACAGCCCAACAACAACAACAACCACAAGCGAGCCAAACAACAGCAAGAGCTCCACCCGCTGAAGGTGCTGCGCTGGAACATCAGCCGGCGCTCACTCAAGCGGGACGACCGAGGCAGCGCATGAAATGGACTGTGTCCATTAATGAAAACATTTTGCGCTTCTACTACAAGGTGACAAACCTCGGTCAAGAAACGATCGGCTACCGTCAACAGCTGTATGCCGAATTCTGCAGAGAGTACCCAGATATTCAAGTATCGGAGCAACGAATATCAGATCAATACCGGGTAATCATAAGAAATAATCTTATCCCAGAGACTAGACGCGATACCATCAAAAGCGAAGTCGAACGGGAGATTAACAACCAAGGACTAGTTTTAGATCAAGTCCCTAATGAAATCCCTGATGAACAGATTCCTGAACTTCCCATACCAGAAACTCAACCTGATAATACACCGCAGGAAAACAACGAGTTACGTGATAGCCTAGTAAACGAAATGGCTCGCGCCGTACAAGAGTTTAATGGAACAAACCCACTTAGCAGACCACCGCTACCAAGAATTAACTCTTGTAAGAAACTAGGTGCGCTGTTACAAATTGTGAACACTGAAATCCTACCCAATTACGTCGTAGAAGCTCACACGTTAGAATATCTGCATATGCTCATCTACTGTGCAGCAACAGCAATTGTTAATGTAATGGGCATTAAGATCAGAACGCGACGGGGTACTAATAACGGAAGAACTGTTAACAGAATTGCACCCTGGGAAAAAAGACTGCTAGGGAAGATTGAATTACTGCGTAGGGATATTGGCCAAGTCACAGAATATTTACGTGGAGTACCAAGTAGAAAAGTCAATAGGAGAGCTGAAGAAATAATTCGGAGCACTGCAAGACACTCGAGATACGATCCAGACAATAACACAGCCCAACAGTGTCTGGATACATTAAAGCAAAAACTATCCGTCTATTCAGGACAACTAAGGAGGTACAAAGTTAGTAACAACCGAAAAACTGACAATGCACTTTTTGAAAATTCCGAGAAGGCATTCTACCGAAAACTCAATTCCACCGCAGAAAGTGCCGACAAGTCTTACCCAAGCCAAGAAGAAATTCATGACTTTTGGGGAAATCAACTTTCCACACCAGCTGCTTTTAACAACAATGCTGGCTGGATAGAAGATACGACGCACAACTGTCACCACTACGTTACTGCTAACTACGAACCATTCACGACTGAAGAGGTCTCAAATGTCATCAAAGAGCTTCATAACTGGAAATCCCCTGGACCAGACGGAGTTCAGAATTTCTGGCTTAAAAAGTTTTGGTGTATTCATGAGTGCTTATCAACATTAATTAATCATATTATTTCTAATCCGCAGGAAATACCATCATTTCTAACTCAGGGAACCACTTATTTAATACCAAAGGATCAAAATAACACCCAAGATCCAACCAAGTACCGCCCAATTACTTGTCTTCCAACTTTGTATAAATTAATCACATCCTGTGTAACCCGGCGTATCTACCAACACTGTGCTCTAAACAATATCATAGAGCCTCAACAGAAAGGATGCGCTAAGGGTTCCATCGGTTGCAAAGAACAACTTATCATCGACTCCGTCATTTCTAACCAGGCATTCACTAAAAAAAGAAACCTTTTTACTGCCTTTATTGACTACAAAAAGGCCTTTGATTCAGTACCGCATGAACGGCTTATAGATATATTGAGAATATACAAAGTCGATGATAACATAGTGACCTTTTTAAGGCATATAATGACAGATTGGAAGACTAAAATTCACCTCCAAATACCTGGTGAAAACAATATCGAAACGGAAAATATCGCAATCAACCGGGGCCTGTTTCAAGGAGACTCGTTGAGTCCATTGTGGTTCTGTTTAGCTTTGAACCCCCTTTCCCAGCTATTAAACTCTACTGACTCAGGTTTTAGCATTAAAAACAATAATACTGTGGTAGCGAAGCTTAATCATCTGTTGTATGTGGATGATTTGAAATTAATGGCTTCCACTCGAGAACACCTAGAACAGATGCTAAAAACTGTAGAAACATTCTCTAATGATATTAGTATGCAGTTCGGCCTAGACAAGTACCGTGTTTTGAACATAGTCAGAGGAAAGGTACAGCCCGGTGGATTCGATATGCAAAATGGCCAGAACATCGAGGCCATGGGCGAAAACGATATGTACAAATATCTTGGAGTAAAGCAGGCGCGGAAAATTGACCATAAACAAATGAAAACAGAGATAACTACTGAGTTTATACGAAGGGTAAAACAGCTGCTACGTTCACAGCTTAACAGTAAAAATTTGTTTAAGGCACTAAACACCTACGCATGTTTCGCGCTTAGCTACTCATTTGGTATTGTTAAGTGGACAAAAACAGATATAGAAACTCTTCAGCGAAAAGTACGAACACACCTCACAAAGGCACAAAAACACCATCCTAAAAGTGCAGTAGAAAGAACAACATTACCACGGAATCTAGGGGGAAGAGGACTTATGGATATAGGTGAGCAATTAGATAAACAAATTGCTAATTTAAGAACTTATTTTCAGATGCAGGCTGAGACATCTACTCTACATCGCGCTATCTGCGCAGTAGATGACACAACACCGATCAAACTGAGGGAACCAGAAAAGCGCATAAACCACCTTACTAAGGACGAAAAAGTGCGCGCCTAGATGGGTAAACCTCTGCACGGGCGACATCCCAATGAGGTCAGCCAGGACTACGTCGACAATACAGCGTCGAACTATTGGTTGACGTCAGGAAAGATGTTCCCTGAAACGGAGGGTTCATTACTGGCCATTCAGGATCAGGTTATACCAACCAGAAATTACCTGAAATATATCATCAAAGACCCTCAGGTTCAAAACGACAGATGCCGATATGGATGTCAAGCCCAAGAAACCATCCAACATCTGACAGGGGGCTGTCAGGCATTTGCTGCAACTGAATACAAGGAACGGCATGACGCAGTGGGAAAAATCCTTCATCAAGAGATAGCTATCAAGCTGGGACTTCTCCAAACGGACCATCTCCCGTATTATCAATACGTCCCCGAGAGTATGCTTGAGGATGGCAACTACAAGCTATACTGGGACCGCACTGTGCTCACAGACCAAACAGTGGCACATAATAGACCAGATCTCGTACTAGTTAATAAATTAACAAGACAAACAACACTAATTGATGTGGCGATACCTAACAACAACAATCTACGCAGTAAATTTACTGAAAAGATCGCCAAGTACAGAGATCTGGAAATTCAAATACGAAGGCAATGGAGAATGCAAAGTACCCAGACGATACCAATTATTATGTCTACTACCGGAGTCATTCCGAAGACTCTCCTCGAAAGCATAAAAAAGCTGGGTCTAAATGAACACCTTTATAAGACCATGCAGAAAGCTGTACTGCTCGCGACGGCAAGATGCGTACGAAAATTTCTGGGAGAAACTCCAGCATACCAAGTCACCTAGGGCTCGATAACACGGAAAGAGTCCCACCAGAGCTCAATCCTTTTGATACCGTAGGTATCTGGGATGAGTCAATTTTCCCCTTATAGGGAGTGTGAGCCGTATGGCTAAATCTGGATATTAATAAGTAAACTCCCCTGTGGGAGTTTTTTGTCAGTTCTTCTATCAGGCGCGGCCCCCTGCGAATGGGGGATGCTTTCTGGGTATTCGTGGCGCCAATACCCAGAGAGTAGCACGGATACTTGCCGTGGAACAAAAACTGACACCTGGCAGTAGGTATAAAATACACACCCATGAGAATGGAGAATAATAATTTATGTTTAGGATCGCTGCCTGGGGATCGCCAGGGCACGTCTGGAGCCGGCGCTGGACGTGACAGCATGCGGGACGTCGGTGGCAGGGTGTTGAGGAGGCGGGCCCCTGTCATACAATCAGCTACAGCTAAACCACAACCACAAGCGAGCCAAACAACAACAAGAGCTCCACCCGCCGAAGGTGCTGCGCTGGATCATCAGCCGGCGCTCGCTCAAGCGGGACGACCTAGGCAGCGCATGAAAATGACTGTGTCCATTAATGAAAACATTTTGCGCTTCTACTACAAGGTGACAAACCTCGGTCAAGAAACAATCGGCTACCGACAACAGCTGTATGCCGAATTTTGCAGGACGTACCCAGATATTCAAGTATCGGAGCAACGAATATCAGACCAATACCGGGTAATTATAAGAAACAACCTTATCCCAGAGACTAGACGCAATACCATCAGAAGCGAAGTCGAACAGGAGATTCATAACGATGTTGTAATTGAAGATCAAGTCCCCAACGAAGTTCATGAGCAGATTCCTGAGCTTGTCATACAAGAAACTCAACCTGACAATACAGAGCAGGAAAACAACGAGCTACATGATAACCTAGTAAGCGAAATGGCACGTGCTGTACAAGAGTTTAATGGAACCAACCCACTTAACAGACCACCGCTACCACGAATAAACTCTTGTAAGAGACTAGGTGTGCTGTTACAAATTGTGAACACTGAAGTCCTACCCAATTATGTCGTAGAAGCCCACACATTAGAGTATCTGCACATGCTAATCTGCTGTGCAGCAACAGCAATTGCTAATGTAATGGGCATTAAGATCAAAACACGACGGGGTACTAATAACGGAAGGACTGGTAGCAGAATTGCACCCTGGGAAAAAGACTGCTCGGAAAGATTGAATTGCTGAGTAGGGATATTGGTCAAGTCACAGAATATATACGAGATGTAAGAAGTACAAGAGTCATCAGGAGAGCTGAAGAAATAATACGGAATACTGCAAGACACTCAAGATACGATCCAGAAAACAACACAGCCCAACAGTGCCTGGATACATTAAAACAAAGACTTTCAGTTTATTCAGGACGACTAAGAAGGTACAAAGTGAGTAACAACCGAAAATCTGACAATGCCCCTTTTGAGACTGCTGAGAAGGCGTTCTATCGAAAACTCAATTCCACCGTAGAAAATCGCGATAAGTCTTACCCAAGCCAAGAAGAAATTCATGAGTTTTGGGGAAATAAACTTTCCACACCAGCTGCTCTTAACAACAATGCTGGATGGATGGAAGATACGGCACAGAACTGCCAACACTACACTACTACTCTCTACGAACCCTTCACCACTGAAGAAGTCTCAAATATCATCAAAGAGCTTTATAACTGGAAATCTGGACCAGACGGAGTTCAAAACTTTTGGCTCAAGAAGTTTTGGAGTGCTCATTAATGCTTATCAACACTAATTAATCATGTTATTTCTAATCGGCAGGATATACCATCATTCCTAACTCAGGGAACCACTTATTTAATACCGAAGGATCAAAATAACACCCAAGATCCAGCCAAATACCGCCCAATTACTTGTCTTCCAACTTTGTATAAATTGGTCACATCCTGTGTAGCCCGGCGTATCTACCAACACTGTGCTCTGAACAATATCATAGAGCCTCAACAAAAAGGATGCTCTAAGGGTTCCATGGGTTGCAAAGAACAACTTATCATCGACTCAGTCATTTCTAATCAAGCATATTCCAAAAAGATGAACCTATTTACTGCTTTTATTGATTACAAGAAGGCCTTTGATTCAGTGCCGCATGAATGGCTTACAGATATATTGAGAATATATAAAGTCGATGATAATATAGTGACCTTTTTACAACATATAATGACAGAGTGGAAAACTAGAATTCACCTTCAAATACCTGGTAAAAGTAACATCGAAACTGAAAATATCGCAATCAGCCGGGGCCTGTTTCAAGGAGATTCGTTGAGTCCTCTGTGGTTCTGTCTAGCTATGAACCCACTATCTCAACTATTGAACTCCACAGATGCAGGTTTTAGCATCAAAAATAACAACAATGTGGTGGCGAAGCTTAATCATTTATTGTACATGGATGATTTGAAATTAATGGCTTCCACTCGAAATCAACTCGACGAGATTCTAAAAACTGTAGAAACTTTTTCTAATGATATTAGTATGCACTTCGGACTAGACAAGTGCCGTATTTTAAATATAGTGAGAGGAAAAGTACAGCCCGGAGGATTCGATATGCAAAATGGCCAGAACATCGAGGCCATGGGTGATAACGATATGTATAAATATCTTGGAGTAAAGCAAGCGCGGAAAATTGACCATAAACAAATGAAAACAGAGATAACTACTGAGTTTATACGAAGGGTAAAACAGCTGCTTCGCTCACACCTAACAGTAGAAATTTGTTTAAGGCACTAAACACCTACGCATGTTTCGCGCTTAGCTACTCATTTGGTATTGTTAAGTGGACAAAAACAGATATAGAAACTCTTCAGCGAAAAGTACGAACACACCTCACAAAGGCACAAAAACACCATCCTAAAAGTGCAGTAGAAAGAACAACATTACCACGGAATCTAGGGGGAAGAGGACTTATGGATATAGGTGAGCAATTAGATAAACAAATTGCTAATTTAAGAACTTATTTTCAGATGCAGGCTGAGACATCTACTCTACATCGCGCTATCTGCGCAGTAGATGACACAACACCGATCAAACTGAGGGAACCAGAAATGCGCATAAACCACCTTACTAAGGACGAAAAAGTGCGCGCCTAGATGGGTAAACCTCTGCACGGGCGACATCCCAATGAGTTCAGCCAAGATTATGTCGACAATATAGCGTCGAACTACTGGTTGACATCAGGAAAGATGTTCCCTGAAACGGAGGGTTCATTACTGGCCATTCAGGATCAGGTTATACCAACCAGAAATTACCTGAAATATATCATCAAAGACCCTCAGGTTCAAAACGACAGATGCCGATATGGATGTCAAGCCCAAGAAACCATCCAACATCTTACAGGGGGCTGCCAGGCATTTGCTGCAACTGAATACAAGGAACGGCATGACGCAGTGAGAAAAATCCTTCCTCAAGAGATAGCTATCAAGCTGGGACTTCTCTAAACGAACCATCTCCCGTATTATCAATACGTCCCTGAGAGTATGCTTGAGGATGGCAACTACAAGTTATACTGGGACCGCACTGTGCTCACAGACCAAACAGTGGCACATAATAGACCAGATCTCGTACTAGTTAATAAATTAACCAGACAAACAACACTAATTGATGTGGCGATACCTAACAACAATAATCTACGTAGTAAATTCACTGAAAAGATCTCCAAGTACAGAGATCTAGAAATTCAAATACGAAGGCAATGGAGAATGCAAAGTACCCAGACGATACCGATTATTATGTCTACTACTGGAGTCATTCTGAAGACCCTCCTCGAAAGCATAAAAAAGCTGGGTCTGAATGAACATCTTTATAAGACCATGCAGAAAGCTGTACTACTCGCGACGGCCAGAAGTGTACGGAAATTTTTGGGAGATACACCTGCATTCCAAGTCACCTAGGACTCGATAACACGGAAAGAGTCCCACCAGAGCTCAATCCTTTTGATACCGTAGGTCTCTGGGATGAGTCAATTTTCCGCTTGGAGGGAGTGTGAGCCGTATGGCTAAATCTGGAATAATAGTTATAGTATGTTATAGTTATATGTTCGATTTCTTGTTAGAAATACAAAATTTTAGTAGTTCCAAGATTACACAAAATCTAGGCATGGGATAAAAAAGTTTATTTGAAGAAAGTTTTTTTTTTCTTCTTAATGGCGGTACAGGCTCCTTTTTTCAATATTTTATTTAGTTATAGAGTAATTTCCACGTACTAATAGAGTAATTTCCACGTACTGGAAACATATTTCTGAAATTGGGCTCTGTACCGCCATTCTTTATTATATTACGAATATGTGTGCCAAATATCTCGACAAAATATTCAAAATTAGAGCCACAATCTTGGAACGCGTTTGTTGCTACCTGTTGATCGCTACTGTAGCCTCTTAATGATTTTAACCCATTGTTTTAACACCTTTCAATATTTTTTGTTCAAACTTAACAAACAGTTTACACATGTTAGGATACTTTAACTAGTGTTAAACAGGGGCGTGCCGTCCATGGAAGCAAGGGAAGCATTGCTTCCCTTGGTTCCCTAGGTAATACGAGAATATTTAATTATGTAAGACAAGCAGTAAGTAATAAAAAATAACAAACATACTTTACTCTATTTTTGTCATACAGTAAATAACAACGCAATGAAATACTCGTAAGCAGCACCGCATGCTGCATCATCTAGCTTTCGTTCCGTACGCGGACCCATAGGCCATGATCGTATTTCTACGTTGGTATTCGGAGTAATGTCGGCAGATAATCTGATTTAAAATTTGCTTCTCCTCAGCGGCCTCAGCCTATGTAAAAATTACCGGGGTTACACGGAGAGGGTGAGTTCAAATTTTGGGCATATCTTTCGCTTATGAGCAATTTTGTGAATTGCATACAAGGAGCTGTGTTCGTGAATTTAAATGGGATTTACCAGCATTTGACAATGACGGGCTTCGTGGACTGATTTTGTGGAATTATGAAGATTGATTTTATTTAATTATTTACCTATATAAATAAATTATATAGAATTATTTTTTTTTATTTAGAAATAACCGCATTAACCACGAAGGTCATCAGCGGGGTAACGAGAATACAATTAATAAGTTTACAAAAGTATGAAATTGTGTACAATTAAATCTTACTTGCTAGGTTATATTTATTAAGGAATTGGAAAAGAGGTTTACAGTCGGTTTGCAGGTTAAGAATGTCTTTCATATTGTTTGAATAACCAGATATAGATTGTTTGTAAGCGGCAAATTCATCACATTCTGTTAGCACATGTTTTACTGATAATGGTATATTACACCTTTTGCATTTTGGTGCTTCGGTATGGGTAATGAGATGCTCATGAGTAAGTTTACAGTGTCCTAACCGAAGATGAGATAAGATGACTTGGTTCGATCTGTTGATTGTATGTGGATTCCATGGACCAGTATCTTCTTTAACGTCTCTTAACTTGCTCGTAGATGTTTTCCATTTTTCATTCCATAAATTGAGGGTCATCGATTTTAGCAGTTGTTTTGTATCTGCGGCTGGAATTGATTGTTCTGCCAATGAAGGTAATTGCGCAGCTGTGTAAGCCCAACGATCAGCGTTTTCATTTCCCTCGATTCCAGAATGAGAGGGAACCCATAGAAAAACTATTTTTGAGTCTGTTTGATGCAGACTGTGTAATATTTCTTTGATTAATATGACTATAGGATTTTTCGTGAAGGTTTGTTGTATGAGTCTCAGTGAATTGAGTGAGTCAGATATTATTAAAGAGTGTTTGATTTGTGCATTGGAAATGTGCTTTAACGCTTGTAATATGGCATAAAGTTCTCCATTTAAGATACTGTAGGAGCTGGGTAGCTTAAATAAATATTTGGTGTCATTGTTTATGTATACTGCTGCTCCTACGCCTTGGGAAGACTTAGAAGAATCAGTGAATAAGTGGGTGTAATTTTTATATTTTGAGACTATTTGTTTATAATTTTGATATATAAGACGTGAATTGGTATCGTATTTATTATATTTCGTCAAATGGGTGTTTACATGTGGGGTTTTGATAATCCATGGAGGAATGCTGTGTTCATTCATTAACCACGTTCTGGGGAAATTTTGGAGATTTAGCGTTGACATATACCGTTGAATTCTAACATAAAAGGGTGGTGCAGAGGTGCTATGTTGAAAAGTTGACTTAAAACGATTACAGAAAGTGCTTCTGTGAGCAGGAATTGATGGTATTGATGCTATTCTTGAGGCATAGCATAAACTAAGAATTTGTCGTCTGAACGATAGAGCTGGTTCGCCCAGTTCGCAGTATAGGCTGTCTACAGGCGTTGTCCTGTAAGCCCCTAGAATTATTCTTAATGCGGTGTTGTGTATAGTATCTAAGCATTTTAATATTGAAGGGCGAGCATATGTGTATGCAATACATCCATAATCAATTTTCGATCGAATAAGGCTTCTGTATATTTTTAGCAGCATTAGACCGTCAGATCCCCAAGACTTGTTTGCTAAGCATCTTAATAAAGGACCTCGCACAAACCTTATTCAAAATAGGTCCCAGTGGATTTCGTTCATACTTTGGGAAAATACTCTTTGAAGCATCCTGATAAAAAGTTCTCATGGGCACAACTCAATCGTATGAAGGATTTTCAAGATATAGAGGCCCAAACTCGGAAAATTATAAGATTTACGGGGTATTACAATTCCGTGAGTTACTGGTTATTTGGCAACATGTAGAAGTTTGGATCAAGGAAAAGTACTAGTAGTCTAGGATTTTTTCCTGGCTATCCAATGGCGACCTTTGCTTTGACCTTGACCTTCAACGGACGTCATCTTCTAGAGTTTCGAGGGTTTTAGGCATTAAATTGATATAAACAGATTACTCATGGGTTTTTGGGATCGCAAAACACGAATATGCCATCAGAATTGCCCTCCGGATGACGTGGTGGCCAGGGCCACTGCAAGGGACGTCATCTTCTAGAGTTTCGATGGTTTTCGGCATTTAATTGATGCAAAAGAATTAGTGGAGAGTTTTTTGAGGTCGCTCAACACGAATATGCCACCAGAACCGACTCCCGGAGCACCTGGTTTCCAAGGTCAATGAAAGGGGCTCCTGGATTTTCGAGGGTCTTTGGTACTACATTAATGCAAACGGACTAGTTAATAGGTTTTTGGGGTTGCTGAACACGAATACGTGATCAGCACAGCCACAGGAGCACCTGGTGCCTAAGACAGGTTATCTTCTGGAGTTTCGGAGGAATCAAATGGATTACTCTTAGGTTTTTGGGGTTGCCGAACATGCATACATGCATACTAACGAACATGAACTATGGCACGTCATCTTCTGGAATTCCGAGGGTTTTCGGTACCAAACTGATACAAACGGATTAGTACACACCGAGTATTCGGATGTTTTTTGAGTTGCTGTTCAAAGAAAGCGTATAAATTGATGAAAATTTTTTTTGCTATTTGTAGATTTTTATTAAAATAACTATGTTGCGCGGTATTCAATTGTTTTAATTAATTTTAAAAAATATAAACTCAATTTATATCTGACAATGTTTTTCCTTCATTTATTTTAATATTGATTTACTACATTCTATTTTGATAGTGGTATTCATCGTGGCCACTAGACACTCCAGAGTCTTTTATCTGTCATATTCGTGTTCAGCAACCCCAAAAACACAAGAGTAATCCGCTTGCATCAATTTAGTACCGAAAACTCTCGAAACCCCAGAAGATGGCGTGCCTTAGGCACCAGGTACCCCGGTGTCTGTTCTGATGGCGTGTTTGTGTTTAGCAGCCCCAAAAACTAATGAGTAATACCCATCTGCATCAATTTAATGCCAAAACCTGTCGAAACTCCAGAAAAAGATCTGCCTTAGGCACCAGGTGCTCTGTGGATCGGATAGGATATCGAATTCACTTTCAGCAGCCCCAAAAACCGGTGAGTAATCAGTTTCCATTAATTTAGTACCGAAAGCTCTCGAATCTCCAAAGCATGACATGCCTTTGCCACCAGGTACCCCGATGTCTGTTTTGATGGGGTATTCGTGTTCAGCAACTCCAAAAACCTATGAGTAATCCGGTTGCATCCATGTAGTACCAAAGACCCTCGAAACTCCAGGAGCCCCTTTCATTGACCTTGGAAACCAGGTGCTCCGGGAGTCGGTTCTGGTGGCATATTCGTGTTGAGCGACCTCAAAAAACCCTCCAGTAATTCATTTGCATCAATTAAATGCCGAAAACCATCGAAACTCTAGAAGATGACGTCCCTTGCAGTGGCCCTGGCCACCACGTCATCCGGAGGGCAATTCTGATGGCATATTCGTGTTTTGCGATCCCAAAAACCCATGAGTAATCTGTTTATATCAATTTAATGCCTAAAACCCTAGACACTAGAAAATGACGTCCGTTGAAGGTCAAGGTCAAAGTAAAGGTCGCCATTGGATAGCCAGGAAAAAATCCAAGATTACTAGTACTTTTCCTAATTTTCCGAGTTTGGGCCTCTATATCTTGAAAATCCTTCATACGATTGAGTTGTGCCCATGAGAACTTTTTATCAGGATGCTTCAAAGAGTATTTTCATAAAGTATGAACGAAATCCACTGGGACCTATTTTCCATAAGGTTTGTGCGGGGTCCTTAAGCCTTTTTGGCAAGAAAGAGTTAGTGTTTTAATATGATTTTTCCACGACAGACGTTCGTCGAATATCATGCCCAGAAAATTTATGTGTGGAGTGTAGCTTAGTTTCTGGTTGTATAGGAATATTGATGGTCGTTGCTGCTCTGGTATGTTTCTTTTTGAGAATAATATGCAATTTGTTTTGTTTGGGGAGAAATTGTACCCAGACATTATAGACCAACGTTTGAAGGATGTTATGCATTGCTGAAGGCTAGGGTGGTTCAAGATCTTATGTGAAAAACTCAAGTTAAATGTAAAACCCAAGGGACCCCCCAATTCTTTTCTAATTGAAAAAAGAAATAAGGAGCCAAAATATGAAAGCCGTAAGTCACTTGAAAGGCAGTGCTCAATATTGTTTACATAATGAAAACGGGAATATTTTTATGGATTTAAAAAAAATTATAAGAGATGTTAGGATACAAAAACTTATTTATTTGTTTATTTTACATTGGAACCCATGTTTAAAATAAGTACATTTTATAGTGAAGACCATAATAAAAATGAACTCTTTAAATTTTGTCTTTGGAAATGGATGCTTTCTGTGGGCTCTTCTTTGTTGGCTCAGTCGGGACTTGTTTTCGATTAGCCTCTACAATCTGCAGTAACAGCTGTTTTTCGTACTCATCATTTGTTATGAGTTTGTTAAAATCTTGAAATAGTTTTACACCTCTTTCTGCGATGTCATTGACCACTTTGATTTTATTTACTGTATTTTTTGCCTCTTTAAACTCTGGGTCCTGTTCCCATTCACTTGGGTGCTTGTTTAAAAAGCTTTGCATAATGTTTAGCTTAGTTAACAACAACTTTGTTCTACTATTAGCAAAAACTGCCAATTAACATTCATCACTTAGGAAATTGGCATTTCCTCTAATCCTCCTTGACGGTGCCGGGACAGACATCTTATTCCCTATGCTCACTTTGTTTTCAAGGCTCACTTTTTGGGAAAAAAGTGATAGCCCCACCATTTCGTCAGATAGGTACCACAAATGTGGCTGCAAGGCTTTTTTGATAGTTTTAGCTATATCTTCATGAATGACGCTGTATTTCCCAGCATCCTTCCAAAAAATTAGGTCGTTAAAAGCTGCATTGGCGTTGATTGGAGCCTCAACCCAGTTTTTCACATACAAAAGTGCACCGAAACGGATAAATCTGTCTAAATTTTCTTTCTCCTTGTTTGTGAGATGATAAACTCCTTGACCTAGGAAAAGGTACAACTTATATGCATAAATAAGCTTAGCCATCCACCGAGCGTGGTGTATAGGCCCAGGTGCTCTCCAGTGAATTTTTCTATTGGTTGTCCCAACACAAACAGCGTCAGTTCAATAAGTTTGAGGTAGTCATCTCGAGGCTGGTCTTTCTTAATAAGATGAGGTAGCAAGGACTCGATGGCTCTGTTTTTAACTCAGCTTCTCCAGGGGGAAAAATTACCGGTGTGTAATCTGATCGATCAACTGCATTCCATGATTCCTTTAACCTTTTAAATAGGGGAATTTCAGGAGAGCTTGAAGGTCCCACACATAATGCAAATACTTTGCTCAAAATGATTTCCATTATGTGATGGCGATACGACAACCATAGAAGTTCTTTATTCAGCTTATTTTCAAGGAAAGTGCATGCACCACTCTTAAGACCAGTATTGACGGGTGTGTCAAAGTTCATACCATTTATCATCGAGGTCCCATGTGTTAGAGTTTTAAGTACTGCATCTCCAGTGTTCAAACTGCTGAAAATGTTTAATATCAACTGTAATAAAGAGATCAACAGCTTTGTTAACTTCTGAATCTTGAAAAACAAACAAACAAACATTTTCTAAACTTAAGTGTTTCACGGAAATTTATGAAAACTAAATGTTGTTGAGCACCGCCTTCCATATGTTCTAGGGTGTTAAGATTTGGCATAGATTATTCTTTTATTAGATATAACAAAATGGGAGGGTCCCTAGGTCTCTTAAAAACACTTGAGTTTTTTGGACCACTCTACTGAAGGCTTTGAGCCATGGTGCTAAGACATCTTCCCTTGATAAACACGATCATGTCATCTGCGTAAAGTCTGGCTACAACTGGTTTCTTTAAATCTTTTAAGACATCATTCATAGCAATTAAAAATAAAGTTGGGCTGAGAATTGATCCTTGTGGTGTGCCGTTTAATTGTTTCTTGGTTGATGATATTGTTCCAGAAATTCGGACTTGGAATTCTCTTCGAGATAAAAAATTGCGTATGAAATTTATTATATTGCCTTTCAATCCCCAGTGATGTAGTTTATTTAGGATGATTTTATGGCATGTAGAATCAAAGGCTTTATTAATGTCAAAATAAATTGCTAGACATTTATCTTTAGTAGCAAATGCTTCGTGAATATGACTTTCTAGGTTAATAATGTTATCAAGTGTGCTTCTAGATGGTCGAAATCCGGATTGTTCGGGAATTAATAATTTGTGAGTTTCCAAAAACCATATTAGTCTCTTATTGATTATTTTTTCTAGCAATTTACTCATGGAGCAGGTTAGGGAGATTGGCCTGTAAGATTCAGGCAAGAGTGAAGATTTGTTAGATTTAAGTATGGGGATGATTGTTGCTTTCTTCCAGATTAAGGGGAAGTCACTATTATTCCACATGTGATTAAAGATGTTAAGCAGGATTTGTTTCGCCGTTTCTGGGAGATTTTTTAGAAAAATAGGAGGGATGTCATCGGGACCAGAAGAACTGTCTTTTAGTGATGAGAGAGATTCCTCCATTTCTTCTTTTGTCAGTGGCTTGTTTAGAGAATCAAGGTTTTCCATCTCTTTGAATTCCGTAGGGAGAGCAATATCATCATTGGTTATATTTCTGTTTATGGAAAGCTTATGATAATAGTCTGCGAATGCTTCACCTATTTCTTTTGTTTGGTTTATTCGTTTGCCGTCATAATCTAATGCTTTAATGGCATGGTAAGTTTTGTTTCCGTAAATACCTTGTATCTTCCTCCATGCCGATGATATTGTAGTGTTTCTGTTTATGCTTCCGACAAACTTCTTCCATGACTCTTTTTTACTTTTGTTGGTAATATATCTTGCTTTTGCCCTATGTTTTTTGTATTCAATTATACTTGTTGCGGTTTTCTCCCTCCTACATCTATTTAGAGCAGATTTGCTGTTTTGTATTGCTTCGGCACATTCGTCATTCCACCAAGGCACAGGTTTAAATTTCTTAGTATGCTTTGTTTTTCCTATTGAAAATTCAGCGGCTTTTATGATTATTTCGTTAAGTTGAGTTACTGCTGTATTTGCGTCCTTCCACTCATTAATTTTGTATATGTTATTCTCAATGATTTTTGAGAAAGAGCTCCAGTCGGCTTTCTTTATTTTCCATTTCTGATGGATACTATCTCCGTTTGATATTTTGTCTTTTATACTTGAATTCGTTAATTTTATGGGAAAGTGGTCACTGCCTAGTAAGTCATCCATAACTCTCCATTCAAGGTAAGGACTAATAGTTGGGCTACATAATGAAAGATCGATGCTAGAAGAATTGCCAGTAGCTATATTGAATCTAGCATTGCTGCCATCATTCAGTAGACTTATGTTCATGGTGTTAAATATGTTTGATAGAATTCGTCCCCTTCTGTCTGTTTTTTGAGAACCCCAGGAGTAATTGTGGGCATTAAAATCTTCTAGAAGAATGAAAGGAGTTGGAAGTTGATTAACTAGAGACTCCAATTCATCCTCAATTAAATAATGGTCAGGAGGAATGTATATGTTGCAGATGGTGTAATTTAGTTGTGCTTTAACTTTTACGGCTATCGCTTCTAGGTTTGTATTTATTTTAAGTTGTGTTGCTTGTAGATTCTTTGAGACGTAAATGGCTACACCGCCACTCGCAACTTGTACCTTTCGGTTTTTAACGAATTCATTATATCCCCTTATTTTGTGGACATTTTCGTCTCGGAAGTGACTTTCTTGTAAACACAATATGTCCAGAGAATGGAGGGCTATGATATGCTGTAGCATATTTAAATGGGTATAGTACCCATTTAAGTTCCACTGGAGTAATGACTCGAATGTATTTATTGGGTATCTTGAGATGGATTTGAGATATCAGATTGGGTATCACTTAAATCTTGGGATTGCTTTAGTAATTTGTTTTTTAGCCTTGTGACACAAGTTTTTAGCTTCTTAGTGTTTGCGTAGGGATGAAGTTCTTCTAACATATCTATTAGTTTTGGAATATCTTCTGTGAAGTCTTCAGCAATGCTAAGAACATCCTTCGATCCGTATGTATTTTCTAGGAGCTGTTTAAGCTGATGGCTGTTGATTATGAAGGGAGGAGAATGGGAGTCGATATAGTTTATAATGGATTGAGTAAGTTCTATTTCTTGATCTGATGTATTAGATTTGGGTTTTTTGTTTTTCTGAACGACTGTTTGGGGAAGAGAGAAGGTAGAAGTATTGGGTGGCATTTGTTCTTCTGGAGTGGCTGGAGACATATCTTCCGCTGTTCGTTTTGTTGCGGATGAAGTTGCTGAATTAGTAGTTTTGTCCGAGGTTGAGATATTTTTAGATTGAGCAGTGTGATCTGGATTTGTTACCAGATTGGATGTGATTAAAGCAGTATGGGCGACTTTTGCACAATTTTCTACTACTGAGGAACTTTCGGGTAGAATATTATTTATTGTGTGGGAATTTAAGTCATTAGGAGATGTTTCTTCAGGTTGAGATATTGACGAGATTGGAACATTATGTGTGGGTTCTGATGATTGTTGGGAATGTGGGTTAATATGACCCGATAGTTTGCAGGTGAAGCAGCGTTGACTGTCTAGAGCTAAAAAGATATGATATGATAGATTATCATGTGTTATTTCTAAGAATTCGGGTATGGTAATATCTGGGGAAGGAGCGATATACACCTGTCTTCTGAAGCTGAGTATGTGTTGGTATTCTGGATTTGATGCACCTATTCTAAGAAAGTTTATTGGAGAAACTAATTTTAATCCAATATTTTCCAGTAAGGTTACAAGAGATTCGTGTGGGATCGTTGGGCTTACATTCGATAATACTAGTCTGTCTGCTGGTGAAATTAGACGTCTTGCTTTGATGACTTCATTATTGACAACAATTTGACCATGATTAGTTAAAAACTCATCAACCAGTGATTTATTGGTTAGATAAACACATATTCTGTTGTGTGAAATTCTACTACAGAAAATGATGTTTATTGGTTTTACCAGAGGTCCCAATTGGAGAAGATAATCTTGAAGTTTTGCTCCCTGAATGGAGCCGAAGATAAGTGCCTGGTCCTTGTTAGGATACTTGTAGATATTTTTTGAGACAGTGCTTGCATAAGATGCGTTGGAGGTATTCATATTATTTAAATTATTATCTGGGTGAGTGTTGGTGGATGAAAATTGATTTGTAAATGTTATTTGTGACATTTTATTTAAAATATTCAAATTTGCTAAGTTATTTTGTTAAATATAATTATTGTCCAAAACATTTTTCTAAGGCCGACCCTGCCTTTTGTTGTTAAAAATTCGTTATTTCGCTAGGTGAGTTTTTACTAGCTAATTACTTTTCAGTCGTGTGGATCTGATATCTAACCTCAATCAGCCTAACAAAAATCGTCTGGATGCAGTTAATATTAAAAATTTACTCACAGTTGCTGTTCTTGGTATTTTATGTCACTGCACTAGTAAAACTTAGCTATTAAAAGGCTTTTATTTATCGGTAATTTGTTTAAATCGACCGTAAATTATAAAACGTGTGTTTACAAACAGGTCTCACAAACTAAAATATAGAATTATTTATATTATAAATACTAAATATTTATATAAATATATTATAAATATATGTATTAGGTTTTGGAGAATGGTGAAAATGTGAAAAATGGGATACAGAAACCATAAATAGCTCAAGAGGATTTTTGGATAGTTAAAATTATTATAATTTTAATTTTTTAACCTTGCTTTTCTCAGATCATTTATTTAATATATTGCGAATATAAATAATTGCATAAAAAATTAGCGAATTTAAAGATGTTATTAACAAAAAGAGAGATAACTTTGAAAAATGCTGGAATAATATGAATGATGGTTTTGAGCCTAAAAGGAAACGCATACGCACTGATAATTTTGGAGATGTCCAATCGTGCTACCGCCGACTATAGTATCAGATTTTAGATCAAATATGCCAACGAATGGAAAATAGGTGTAAGAATTTTGATGACCGGGACTTTCGTTCAGGTAGAAGAATTGAATTACATTACAATTGCTTTTACAGAATGATTTAGACCAATTACACTGTTGGTGTCGGGTTAATAAGCTGAATCTCAATGTTAAAAAATGTTGTTTTATTAGTTTTACACGTAAAATAATCAAATACCAGTCTTCATATGTCATTGATAATCAACCACTTAAATATGTTACTACTGTCAAAGACTTGGGAATCATATTTGATGAGAAATTAACTTTTATAAATTATATTAATTCAATAGCTGTAAAGAGTAGTAAAATGCTTGCTTTTGTGCTAAGAAATTGCCAATACTTTTCAGTTCATACTGTCAGGGGTAGTTTATTGTTGTTTGGTCAGATCAATTTTGGAATACTGTTCAATAATTTGGTCTCCTTATTTTCAAAATCACATGATTTATTTGGAAAGAGTACAACATAGATTCTTAAGAGTGTGTGCTTTTAAATGTGGAATTACTATAGCTAATCATAATTACATGGAGATTGAGCAACAAACTTCATTGACTCCACTAAGCATCCGTAGAGATAGATTTTCACTAATATTCTTATTTAAGTTGGTTAATGGTCTGTTAGATTGTCCTAATATCTTAGAATATGTTACTTTTCACATACCACGTCGTGATTTAAGGCAACAACCAACTTTTCGAATTCCCTTTCATAGAACAACTTATGGTGTGAATAATCCTCTTGACAGATGCATGTCTTTGGCCAATAATCTGCAGATTGACTTATTTAAATACAGTTTGAACCAACTAAAGAGGTACCTATCTTGTATTTCATAGTATTAGGTTTGTTATAAATGTTTTTGTTTTAATAGTTTAAAATTATTATTTTTATAATAGCCTATGTACTAGTTATCCCAATGATCTAGATTCATTAAGTCTGATACAATTATAATTACTTTGAATTTTTTAATTTGGATATACCTAGTTATAAGATCTAACCTGTCTTAAAAATTTAACTTATGTTTTTGTACTGTTAATGGGGGTTTCCCGTAAATAAATAATAAATAAATAAACAAATTATAAATAGGTGTTTTAAAATTTTTTTTATAAATTGCTTCCCCAGTTTCAAATTTCACCGCACGCCCCTGGTGTTAAAAGATACTTTTCCGCTGTTACCAGATGCGTGCTGTAGGGATATACAGTTCCTTTTTCCCCTACAAGCTAAGCCACTGTCGTAATAATCATTTCAGCATGTTTTTTTGATACTTTGTGTAAATATCATCCTTTTGTCGCAGTGCGATAGAGTAAGTAGTTTTCAAGTTAATTGCATTTAAAGGTAACAGATTCAATTAAGATTATGTATTTGAAATATTTAATCTTAATCTTCGAATGTTGTTTAAAATACGTAATATTAAATAAAAACACATGCTGAATGATTATTATGACAGTGGCGTAGATTGTGAAAAAGGACAAAGGAAGTATATACACCTATCCCTACTGCACTGCACATCTCCGGTAACAGCTGAAAACTATCTTTTAATGCTAGTTTAAGTATCCTAACATGTGTAAACGGTTTGTCAAGTTTGAACAAAAAATATTGGAAGATGTTAAAACAATGGACCAGAATAATTTTAGAATATTTGTACTTATAATGAGGACAATTCTTAATGACACATCCTGTATATATATAGAAAAAATCCTACCTACTTGTTTTCTATAGTAATGCACTGTAATTTTTAGTTCTTCACAAAAATTATTTTTAGTTATTAAAAAAGGTTTACGCAAATTTTGCTATTAACCATAGCCATATGATGCCTTTACCAATGTTGGACGGCGTGTATGTATGCCATTGATTGTACACATTTTGAATATGTGCCTTTTTTGTCCGTTCAGAGCACAAGTCTTAGGATCAGACATCCGCACGCAATGTGTTGACACCTTCTCTGCGTTACCATACAAATAGACAATATGTTGAAAATTATTTCATCTTGGGAAATGTGTATTTTTCTCATTGTTCCAGATAATTTATTAATTCACGGTATTCAGTTATAACATGTGGCTTTAAGATCATACGACCCAAACAGACCTCATACCGCACTGCTAATTACCTGCATTATGTGTAGTATGCTTCAATTAAGCACATTAAAAAATATTTTTACTCATAGAACTATTTTTGTATTCATTTTAAAAGATATTTTCAGTTTGCTGTATGATTAAAATACAGTAGAACCCCGATTATCTGTACTCCTCGGGACCGGAGGTGGCACGGATAATTGAAAAGCACGAATAATCCGAACATGTATTTCTTATGTATAATGCATATGTACGTATACACATACATACATATGTACCTACCATAAAAAGATAACAGAAAAAATAAATCTTTCATTATGAGTCTCTCTTTCGTCGTATAGAGTTTTCGTCAAGTGATTTAGGATGACGCTATTTTGATAAAACCTCAAAAATGCAACTTGAGTAATAGAAAATCATATATTATTTCCTGTTACTCCGTAAAGGAGCATAGGGCATCCATGAAGCTTCTCCATTGGACTCTGTCTCTAGCCATAGCTGCTACCTCTCCCTAGCTCTTTCTCATACCTTTGTAGTCAGCTTCAATTGTTCTTCTCCAGGTCGTTGCGGGTCGTCCTTGCTTTCTTCGTCCTGCTACTGTCCATTTTAGAGCTTTCTTTGTATATCTGAGTTGTCCTTCCTCAAGGTGTGTCCCAGCCAATTCCATCTTTTTCTTTTAATTGCAATTTCAATTGGCTCTTGTTTGGTATTCTTCCAGAGTTCTTGATTTGTTATGATGTTGGGCCAATATACTTTCAAAATTTTTCTGAGGCACCTGTTTACAAATACTTGGAGTTTTTTGACAGTGCCGTCTGTTATTGCCCAGGTCTCGCATCCATACAGTAATACTGTTTTAACATTACTATTAAATAGTCTTATTTTGGCGTTTTGACTAATTTGTGTTGACCTCCATATGTTTGAGAGTGTTCCAAATGCTTGTTGTGCTTTTCTAAGTCGATGTTTAATGTCCGCCTAGATACCACCATTTACGCCAACTATACTTCCTAGGTAGCAAAATTCTTGTACCTGTTTTACTTCTTCTTGATTGACATATAATTTTTCCTGTCGGAATTGACCTATTCTCATCTCAACTGTCTTATTGACATTTATTCGGAGACCAATTTCTGCCGCCTCCTTCTCCAGTTTACTTAGCATGTTCTGCTTATCATATCATCTGCATATTCCATATCGGCCAGTTTCTTACCATCTAAGTACTTCCAACGAATTCCGTTTTTTCTGTCTATGGTTTTTTGTAAAATGTAGTTGAGACATATATTGAAGAGTAGAGGTGAGAGTATACAGCCTTGCTTTACCTCCTTCTCTATTTCTATTTTGTCCGTCATTTGACCCTTATGTAATACCTGGAATGTTGTTCAGTTATACATTATTTGTATTATTCTAATGATCTTAGGTGGAATTTTCGCGTGGCTTAAAATGTTCCAAAGAGCTTTGTGTTTTATGCTATCAAACGCTTTGGCAAAGTCTACAAACGTCATTATCAGTGCTGCATTCTTTTCTTTAATTTCTTCTATAATGATACATGATGTAGTAATCTGGTCAATACAGGATCTTCCCCTTCTAAAACCCGCTTGTTCATTGCGAAGATTTTTATCGATTTCGACGTTAATTCTTTGATGTACAATATAGGCTAGTATTTTCTTTATAGAGCATAATAGCGTTACACCTCTCTAGTTTTAGCATAGCTGCGCGTCACCTTTTCTTGGAGATTTATTATGATTCCATTATTCCACTCTGTAGGTATATGTTCTTCATTCCATATCTCTGTCAGCAATGGTGCCAGTAACTCCACTGTTCCCTCAATGTCAGCTTTCCACAATTCGGATGGGATATTGTCAATTCCCGCTGCATTGTTATTCCTCAGGTGACGGATTGCTTCACATAATTCTTTCTTCGTTGGGCTCTCTGCATTTATTTTCAAACAGTTTTCAATTGGTCCTGCTGCATGGTCTTCTTGCGCAAACGGTTCATTTTCTTGCTCTGCTATGAGTTCTTGGTAATACTCTTGCCATCTATGGGTCTGTTCTTCTGTCGTTGTGAGAAGTTGCCCTCTTTTGTCTTTTAGTGGTTTGTTATTGTTTGTGTTCCTGTTTTCCAAACGCTTGGTGTTTCTATATAATTCTCTTTGGTTATTTGTTGCGGCTGCTTCTTCTGCTGCTCGAGCCATTCCCTCTGCCCATTTTCTCTTGTCTCCTCTAGCACTCTTTTTTACCTGTTTATTTGCAGCTTCATATTCTTGGGCTATTTTAATTTTGTCTTCATTTCTTTGTGCTCTATTTAATGTGGCTTTGAGGTCCTTTCTTTTTCTAATAAGTTGCCAGGTATTTTCACTTATCCACCCTTTCCATTCTTCTTCTTGATATCCTAAGATTTCCTAAGCATTTTGATGCACGGCAAGTTTAATCGATTCCCATTTCTCTTCTACACTTATCTGCATGTGATTTATGGTTTCTGCATTCGGTTTTATTTTATTACTCCATTCATTATAAGTTTCGCTATCATTCAATTGTTGTATGTTGTATTTCTTGCGTTTGTTGCGTTGCTTATTGCTTTTTTCGCCTTAATTTTTACTTTTATGGTGGTGGTTACTCCCTACATCTGCTGATCGCTTATTCCTTACATCCAGTAGACTGCTTCTCCATTTGTTACTAATCAGAATGTGGTCTATTTGATTTTCTGTTTTCTTTTCAGGTGATACCCAGGTTATCTTGTGACACTTTTTATGTGGAAATATCGTTCCTCCATTTACCATATTGTTTTCTAAATTAAATTCTATGAGTTTTTCTTAATTTTTATTTCTTTCCCCAGCCCATGTAGTCCCATACTTGCTTCTGCCTTATTATTATCCTGACCTACTTTCGCATTCAAATCCCCCATAACTATGATAATATCTCCTTTGTTTCTCTTCCTCATAACTTAATTTAATTCTTGATAAAAATTTTCTTTATCCTCTTCTTCACTTACTTCTGTAGTTGCATAGCATTGCACGATGGTTACCTTCCTTATAAGCGAGTTGAACTGGGCCACTATTATTCTATCTGACACTGGATACCATTTAATTAGGCCTCTTTTGTCCTCCTTGCTTATGCTGGCCACTCACTTACGGATATCGAAGAGGCCGTGGCATGCAGGCCAGGACTGAAGGCCGTTATTTGAGTAGTTAAGTTAATGAACTGCAGTTGAGATGTCATACACATGCAGTTTTGTGATCGAGCGTGCCAACGCCTTTACGAAAACTGCGCGTATGTGGTGATTTCGGCTTCAATTAACCGCCTGTCAGTCGCCCGGCCTCTTCGATATCCGTAAGTGAGTGGCCAGCTTTACAAGTATTCCGACTCCATTTCTTCGATCATTGGTTATGTCATATCCTGAGAATAGTAGTACACTGCCATTTGATGTTGTCTTCTCTCCTTGTCCAGGCCATCGTATTTCAGATAAGCCCAATATATGTAAATTTAACTCTGTCATTTCTTTTTCTACTTGAGCCAGTCTGGACGCTTCGAGCATTGTCCTGACATTCCAGGCTCCAATTCTACAGCGGTTTTTGGGATGGAAGGTTTTTGTGGTCTTGGTTTAGAATTTATAGAGATTTAAGGTGAGTGAGTTATCAGCTCTCTGCACCCGAGAGTCCGTTTCGTCGTCTTCTTCTTCTGCTTTTTCTTCCACTTCTGTTTCTTGCTTTTCTTTATCACTGTTTTGTTTTCGTTGCATTTCGTTCAAGTTTATTTTATGCATGTTAACTTGCTGTTCATTTTCCTTCTCATTTGTCCGTTTGCTTTGCTTAGTCGTCATCTTGGTTCCAGTTTCGTGTCCTGTTGTTAGTTTTTTGCATTGCTATCTTTCTCCTTCATTTCTACTAGCTTCTGCTGCATGTGATCCCATTTTAGTTGTCTCCCATTCACATCCACTTTCTGATAACCCACTTTCACCATATTTCCTTTTTTCTTCTCTTCTCTAGCAACATCTCTCATATTTTATGTTTCTGGATTTTTTGTTCATTCTTTGTAAGGTCTGCCTCTATGAATATGTCTTTCCCCCTTAACTTTGCTTTCTCTTTTAGTATCTTCACTTTGTGCCCCCATTCAGCCATTTCAACTATGTATCTTTCTTGGCCGGTTTTATGGGCCTTATTTATCTTGGTTTTCAGCATCAGTTCTTGTTCTATCATTTTTTCCATAGCTTCCTTAAGTATACTGTCATTTTGAGCATCCATTGTGATTCCAGTTATTAATAAGTTGTTTCGAATTTTTTGTTTTTCTATTTTTTCCATTTTGTCTTCAGCTTCTTTGATTCTGTTATATAATGCTTCTTTTTCTTTATCGCATTCCGCCTTTACTTGGGTGATCTCTTCCACCTTAGATCCCATCCTCTCGAATTTCCTTAATATCATTTTTAATTTCTCGTTTTATTTCGCACATATCCTCTTTAAGAGATTTATTAAATTCGCGTAACATTTCCTTTATTTCTTCCATACTAATTTCGGTTTGGTTATGTGTTCTCTCTCCTTGGGGTGATCCAGCAATTATTTTACTTTTTTGAAATACGTGTTGTTCCCACGGAGATGTATTGTCGCCGGTCCTTTCCCTCTTGCTTCCCCTTGGTGTCTGGGGTTGGATATTATTCATATGTCAGAACTCTCAGATCATTTATTTGTATGTAAAACCGGACCTGCGTTTGTTTATTGAGAGAAATTAACTGTTATCGCAAGCGATAAGGTCGCCAGTACCGGTCCACCCGTGAGATGCCCGCGGCCTTCTTTTGTACAGTTATTTTAATCGATTAAAATCGTTAAAAACGATTTTAACATAATGACCTAATTAATTGTTACCTAGTAACCCACTTACCACGTGTGGGAGTTATACTACATTCGCTTTCGCGAGATTTTTTTTGAGACATTCGGAATAGGAAACGTACAACACAAAAATTCCTACCTCACACTATTAACTGCTAAAATCAACTCAAATCAACTTAATCTTTCATTAAAAAAAGAAGAATTATTAGAAATAGTGGGAGTGTCTACTAATCTCATAAAATTTTGTGAAGTTTATTTCTACAAAATATTTTTATTTTGTACAATAAATAATTTTCTCATTTGCTATCAATACATTATAATGGTTTAAATAAATAAATATTGATTGGCGTAAGGTTTATGTTATTTTTATGTCTGTTTACTATTAATAATATTGGATATGAGCAGGTGCGTTGGTTTTGTAGTAATTTCCAGTCACTTCTGACAACAGATTTTTCAAAAAAGAAATTACTAACGTCAGTGTCAAAAAAAATCTCGCGAGAGCGAATGTAGTATATATGTTGTCCTAAGGCCATATCCATAGGATTTATATCCATCCTTTGGATTTTACTATGTTTAGACATATACAGAGAGGTCCTAAATTATGGAATAAATTCATTTTCTCTAAAATGGACGACTTTGGAGAAAAATCCTGAAACAAGTCGATTTTTATTTTTAAATTACAATTTTCTGGCATATATTTCATACTAGTGACGTCATCCATCTGAGTGTGATGACGTAATCAATGATTTTTTTTAAATGGGAATAGGGGTCGTGTGGCACCTCATTTGAAAGGGTGTTCAATTCTCTATTCAGTAATATAAACGATAATATCATTATTTATACAGGGTGACCAAAAAAATTATTTTTGAATTAAATTAATTGATCCAAAAAGAAGAATGTATGTAATTTATTTAACTCAAAATACATTGTACTGCTGTCAGTAAATAGAAAAAAATGTTTATTTAACAAATAAACATTTCTTTTCGCTTAAATCAAATCACAAACAGCCTCCCACCTACTTCTTGGCAGTTTGAACATTTAATTTAAGCGAAAAGCAATGTTTATTTGCCAAATAAACATTTTTTTCTATTTTCTGACAGCGACAGAATGTATTTTGAGTTAACTAAATTGCATACATTCTTCTTTTTTCGTCAATTAATTTAATTCAAAAATTATTATTTTGGCCACCCTGTATAAATAATGATATTAATGTTTATATTACTGTATAGAGAATTAAACGCCCTTTCAAATGAGGTGCCACACTACCCCTATTCCCATTTAAAAAATCCATCGATTACGTCATCACTCTCAGATGGATGACGTCACTAGTATGAAATATATGCCAAAAAATTGTAATTTATAAATAAAAATCTATCTGTTTCGGAATTTTTCTCTAAAGTCGTCCATTTTAGAGAAAATGAATTTATTCCATAATTTAGGACCTCTCTGTATAAGGCTTTTAGTCTATTTTTAAAAGGTTTTTACCTTTGTATTTTTGAGTGGCTCACCATGTTCTTGTAACACTGATGATGCTCTTGTTACAGAGAGAAAACGTTTTGTTTGTATGTTTGTAGCCCTATAGGGTTTTTTTTAAAACTAATATACCTTTTACCAGGACAAACATTTTTTATTAAATTTTACTTATTACAAAAATGGTGAAAGTTTTGTGCGTGTACAACGAACATTTCGTTTACACTACCATTTGCCGCCCCGCACTGCAGTTCCGTCTAACATGGATATTAAGACTTGGGTTAGGAAGTTTGAAAGTAGTGGTTCAATATCACATAAAAGAGAAGGCAGTGTCAGAACTGCTCGCACATCACAGAATATTGAAGTGGTGTCAAATTCATTACATGCAAGTCATCGCAGGGATGTTAGAGGACTCGCGTGTAATGAATTTGGCACCACTTCAATATTCTGTGATGTGCGAGCAGTTCTGACACTGCCTTCTCTTTTCTGTGATATTGAACCACTACTTTCAAACTTCCTAACCCAAGTCTTGTAACTTGGTCTTGTGAACGGGACGGCAAATGGTAGTGTAAACGAAATGCTCGTTGTACACGCACAAAACTCACCATTTTTGTAGTAAGCTTTTAAAGCAAATGAAATTAGAAACTAAACTTCCCACTCTCTAGATTGACAACGTTTACGTCGCAAGCCCGCGGCTCCTCTCTTTTATCGTCAGCAGCGTTGTCAAATCGTACCGTTTCACTGAATCACCCTTTAGTTTAGTTTTTAAAATTAGTAAAAGCATTGTTATAGGGATAGTTAGTCAGCCAATAGGAAAATTTGTTTGATTCAAATTGAGAGTCACCAGATGTCCCCACAATTTCTGTCAGGGTCGGAACGTCAGAATGCATAGACATGAATTTTTTTTTTGTTTTATGGCATAGACTTGGGTGTCAATTAGCCAGTCACAACTTTTTTGTTTTCTATTCATTCATAAACAAGGCAATGAGGTCCTTAGAGCTCCATAGCAAACTCTTCCACAGCTCTTTACTCAGTTCAAAAGCTGCAGCTGGCCGCTATGGACTATCCAAGTTGCTCACCACATTTTTCCATTATACATCTTCTTCTTCTTCTTTTTTCATATGTACATAATATATCAAATTATCAGGATTAATAAATTTAGAGGTTAATTTTAGTTTCACAGATAAATTTCATTAAACAATAATATACAGGGTGGAAGGCACTTATGGAATAAAATTATTTCTGTCCTTGTTTCAAAAAATTATAAAAAATGCTGAGACCCGTCGATTTTTAAATAAAAATGTGCACTTTTTAAACATAAATTTAAATGTACAGGGTGATCCTTGCAAGTCTAGCAGAGTCCATAAAATTTATTTTTAATGGAACACCCTCTATATTCTTATATTTTTAAAAGCTGCTTAACAACCTGATTTCAACGAACTATATCATGCAGGATGTATTATGAATAATACAGAGTGAAATTTTGAAAGTAACAAGTATGGAAACCACTTATGGAATAAAATTATTTGTGTCCTTATTTTAAAAAATTATAAAAAATACTGGGACACGTTAACTTTTAAATTCAAATGGGCGTTTTACAAACATAAATTAAAATATACAGGGTGATTCACGCAAGTACGGCATAGTTAATGATCTTTAGTTTTAATGGATCACCCTGTATATTTTTATATTTTTAGAATCTGCTAAACAACCTCATATCAAAAAAGTGTACACCTATTATGTAGGATCTATTATGAATAATACAAGGTGAAATTTTAAAATTATGTATAATTTTTTAAATTAGCTTAATAAAGGCATACATTTTCTAAACTAAGCATTAAATCTATTGGGTTTTGTATTTAATGTCCTGACAACATTTATAAATAATTTCAAAATTTCACCTTGTATTATTCATAATAGACCCTACATAATACACTTTTTTGAGATGAGGTTGTGTAGCAGATTATAAAAATATACAGGGTGATCCATTAAAACTAAAAATCATGGACTATACTGTACTTGCGTGAATCACTCTGTATATTTAAATTTTTGTTTGTAAAGCGCCTATTTGAATTTAAAAGTTGACGTATGCCGGTATTTTTTATAATTTTTTAAAATAAGAACACAAACAATTTTATTCCAGTGGTTTCCATACTTGTTAATTTCAAAATTTCACCCGGTATTGATCATAATACACCCTACATGATATAGTTCACTGAAATCAGGTTGTTAAGCAGCTTTTAAAAATATAAGAATATATGGGTTGTTCCATTAAAAATAAATCATATGGGCTCTGCTAGACTTGCAAGAATCACCCTGTATATTTAAATTTATGTTTAAAAAGTGCACATTTTTATTTAAAAATCGACGAGTCTCAGCGTTTTTTATAATTTTTTGAAACAAGGACAGAAATAATTTTATTCCATAAGTGTCTTCCACACTGTATATTTTTGCTGTTCAGACACAATAGATAGGATATATATTGAAAGGTGGAAAAACATTACATTTTATTAAATCTTCGATTAAATTATAGGTGTATGGAATGTATTTTGTGCACTCAAAGAAAGTGTGATTCAAATCACCCACCTTCTGACAATCAGTACAAAGATTTGAACCAAAAACTTTAATTCTTTAGATGTAGAGGGAAACAATCATGTCCAAACTTCATTCTGATTAATTTTGTTATATATCTTCGAGGTATTCTTGTTCTCATGATCATTTTTCAGTGCGTCACAGTTTTTCGATTTCTCTCTAATGCATTAAGTTTGATGAGACGGAAAAAGCGGTAGCTCCGTGATTAAACACAAAAATAATGCAGCATTACAATGGTTATATACATAAGATGTCTATTCCTAACCTACGTTTGATTCGTTGATATTTAGAATGCACGTTTTTTCTAGCCAATCAAATACACGTATTACGAACATTTGACGAAAACTTCGTCCATTTTGGCCATTTTTTAGAAGTGTCAAAGAGTCAAGTGACGGTTATTATTCAGGTCAGTATTTTGTGTACCTGTCATTTTGAAATTTCGAATTCGACTTCCCTTGTGTTTCACAACTTTTTTGTGCATTATTTTGTGTTTTGGTTTAGAATTTAGTTCGTTAAAAGTTAGTTTTGTATTTTGGTTTAGAATTTAATTCGTTAGAAGTTAGTTTATACTCCAGGTCATTATGGAAGAAAAATATCCATAGTAAGGAGACGTAACTCATGGCTGAAGAACCTTAGGAACTGGTTTGGATGTAATAACAATGAATTATTTAGAGCCGCGGTTTCAGAAATAAAGATAATGATGATTACCATCTGATGATTACCAACTTTTTAAGCGGAGACAGCACCTAGAGAAGAAGATAAAAACACAGTTATGGATAGTTTTGTGTAATTTTTTAATGTTTCCATATTTATAAATTTAATTAACAATATTGTTTACTTTTTAATTTTATTCTCCTTTATAAAAAATACCTACATGTTAATATATTGTGTAAAAATCAAATCTACTAAATTACTAATTAGTTTAATTCCACAAGCTTTTCATCTAAAGTACGATTCTGGCATCTGTCAGATTCGTCAATAATTACATGAAATAAGTCTCGACACACCCAATACAGTATATGACGTTATAATTAATGACGCACTGAAAAATGATCATGAGAACAAGAATACTACATAATTTTTAAACCAAATATATTTATTAAATGAATCAAACATATTTACCTATTGGGCTAACCAACTATCTCCCTAAATAAACAATGGCAAAAGCTTTTCTAAGTTTTTAAATTTAAATTAAACTAAAAAGAAAATGATATTATTTTTGTAAACAAACACATCTGACAGCTAAAGAGTTCTCAACCTCGTTTGGATTATATTGCGCAAGATAAGTGTAGACGAGTGTGCTTAGCCATACTCTCATAAGCAGCACCCGTGTTACACTTTTTTGCTACACTTTTTAATAGAATAGACTGGTGTACCATTACACCATGCAAAGGAACGACTTGAGGAACACTTCAGGGGCGTTCAAGTATTATGTAATGCAATTTTTGAAGATTTTTGACCCCTCTTCCCCCATGTAACAGACTGTAACGTTTTTCTGTACCGCTCCTCCCCTGCGCAAACGTTACGTAACACCCAAGTGACCATTTTTACCTAAAAGGAACATTTATTTTGCGAAAAGTATCAGAAAGTCGGTAAAATAACTTTGTTATTGTTTTACAATGACAAAGTTATTGTACAATAAAAGAAGCTTACAGTGCCTAAAAGTCTTAGTATTTTTTATATGTTATCATGACTTGGTCCCATTCTGACATACATTTTTGGCTTCATTCTTTATTGTTCTTCTCTTGCATTCTTCTATTTTATCTTTTTTTTTAATAAAGTCTTAAAATAAAATAACATATTTATGTCAACATTTGGCAATCAAATTAAAAATGGCAATCTAACAAATTAGAAACTAGACATGGATATCTAACATTTTATTTAATATATCGTATTCCTAATAAAAATTTAAATTAAAATCAGAGTTATCTTCTGCATTATCTTCATCATGCAATACAACCATTACTTCATCTAAAAACTTTCTGCAATATATTCATTATCTAAAAACTTTCTGCGATATATTGATCGTTGTCAAAATTATTCACTGATCCATGGGTTGAATCAACAATGTTGTATTTTTTGTCAAAAACATACAACTAAAGTTTCCGTCTTCTGAATGTAGAATATTTTCAGAAGGATGAGCAGGAGAGTTGTCTAAAATCAATAAACATTTCACCTCTTCTGGCGGTATGAAGAGATATGCACCATACAGTTTTCAGTCAATTATTGCTATTTACAACTGCATATATAGGCCAGGGTAATAACGCAAAAATATACCCTGTTCGTGACACTCGAGCAGCCAGGGTACTGAAGCGTTTTTTCGACAGGTAATACATATGAGAACAAATTGTAACTATTTCCTGCGTAGGATCTGGCGGCCATTTTTATTTATAAACAATTTAATGTCGAAAAACGGCATTTTTTCCGTTTTTTCTCAAATCAATGGAAAACAGTGTACCTTGTGGTTACATTAGTACAAACATCTTCGTGAGCATGGAAAAATCTTTAAAATGACGTATTACACAGATTGATATACTTATTTATTGTTAATATAATTGAGAAAAAAGGTCTAAATTGCAAAAAAATTAATTTTGCAATAACTATTGTAAAAATTAGTGTACAGCTTTGAAATTTTTGTCAAATGAGGGTTCTGTAGTGCGTAATATGTGACAAAAATTTCGAAGCGATTTATTCAATTGTTTATATTTTATTCAAATTGTTTATCCCAGAGAGCTTTTTTTTTGCAATAAAATAAGTCAGAAAAACAGAATGTTAGAACCATTCTGCCGGTGTCAAATAAAAGATCATAAGCTAAACTTTCAAACTTGTTTAAAAAAAGTTAATAAAAAGTGCATTTATTAGTAATAAATAATTATGCAAAAGTCTCGTCAATTTTTCCTTATAAACAATTTAAATAGCTTTTTTGTTATGGCCGGCACAAACATTTTTTTACATATTCTACAAGATGGTATTTTTACACGAACTGTAAAAAAAATAATTTAGCCTAGGTCAATTAGGGCCAAAGTTAGCAACATTTTTGTTTAAATTTACAGCTAATTTGTTTATAATAAATAAGGATCGAAAATAGCGCTTTTCACTTTTAAAGACACGAAGTATTCATAAAAAAATTTTGGCTCTATTTGCTTTTCAAGGAAGTCGTCAATAAAGCTTTAGAAATGAAGTATGTAAATCCATGCGACCTAAAATTGAAATATTAACTTCAAAATCCTACAGTTTTTTGTATCTTGGGAACCAACCCATGGATTTTAATGTTTTTTTTTAATTTGTATGTACTTTTAGCGTACTTTACAAGTATGGAGTCAGTTGATTTATAAATTATAATAACCAATTTAATTTATTTAAACAAAAAAAAAACAATTTATTTAATTTTTTACCGTGTTTTAGGTGCACAACTACCAAGTAATGTTATGTATATAATAATTGATAAAAAATTGTTATGAATATATATAATATATACAGGGAGGGGCTAAATTATGGAAAAAATTAATTTTCTCTAAAATGGAGGATTGTGGAGAAATCCCGAAACAGGCCGATTTTTATTTTTAAATTACAATGTTTTGGCATATATTTCATATTAGTGACGTCATCCACCAGAACGTGATGACGTAATCTATGATTTTTTTAAATAGGAATAGGGGTCGTGTGACACCCCATTTGAAAGGGTGTTCAATTCTCTATTCAGTAATATAAACATTAATATCATTATTTATACAGGGTAGCCAAAAAAATAATTTTTGAATTAAATTAATTGACGAAAAAAGAAGAATGTATACAGTTTATTTATCTCAAAATACTTTCTATCGCTGTCAGAAAATCGAAAAAAATGTTTATTTGGCAAATAAACATTGATTTTCGCTTAAATTAAATGTTAAAACTGCAAAGAGGTTGTCTGTGATTTAATTTAAGCGAAAAGAAATGTTTATTTGTGAAATAATTTTTTTTATTTACTGGCAGCAGTACAATGTAGGTATTTTGAGTTAAATAAATTACATACATTCTTCTTTTTGCGTCAATTAATTTAATTCAAAAATTATTATTTTGGTCACCCTGTATAAATAAGGATATAATTGTTTATATTACTGAATAGACAATTGAACACCCTTTCAAATGAGGTGCCACATGACCCCTATTCCTATTTAAAAAAATCATCGATTACGTCATCACGCTCAGATGGATGACGACACTAGTATAAAATATATGCCAAAAAAATTGTAATTTAAAAATAAAAATCGACCTGTTTCGAGATTTTTCTTCAAAGTCGTCGATTTTAGAGAAAATGAATTTATTCCATAATTTAGCCCCTCTCTGTATATATTATTATATAATAAAAGAAAAATTTCTATAAAAGTGACTTTTACTCTATAAGTTTACTTACAGTTGCAGTAATTTGAATTTTGTGATTCATTGTTTATCAAATCATTTTTATGTCTTAGATTTTATATTTATATGAATAAAAAATAATATTACCTGGGGAATAGTCCGATATTCCTCTACCAAGGCCATAACTGTACCAAATTTTCTGGAGGCCTGGGATAACGGCGAATAGCTCTTTTTAATTCATCCCATAAATGCTTAACAGGATTGAGATCTGGGCTGCATGCGGCCCATTCTAATCTTATCAATCCAACCTCTATTTTATGAGTCAATCAGTGTTTTACTTACAAAAAATGATACAGCTCTTACACGAAAAGAGATATTCGGATAATTCAAAAAACGAAATTTTAGTGATGTCTCTGGGATAATATGACAGGACTATGACACAAAATGAGCCCTTCCGTTTTTCCACAGAATTTTTTAAAAGAAAATACAACGCTTTCATTCACCCCTGTATACTGCCACGCAAGCAATTTTTTTTTGTTACCGGAAAAATACGAAACGATATCAATATACGTATCTACATATTGGTGCAAGAATCTTAAAAATCGGAGCACAAATAATAAAGTTATAAACTATTAAACTTAATCAAAAATTTTGGGTGGCCGAATTTTGTGCCGGTGAGTGTAGTAATAATATATTTATTACAATTTTTTATCAATTATTACATACATAACATTGTAGTTGTTCACCTAAAATACAGTAAAAAAAATGTTTTTTAAAAAATTTTTTTTAAACAAATTAAATTGTTTAATAAATAATTTATAAATCAACAGACTCCATCTTTGTAAAGTATGCTAAAAGTACATACAAATTAAAAAACCCTTTAAAATCCATTGGTTGGTTCCCAAGTTACAAAAAATTGTAGCATTTTGAAGTTGATATTTCAATTTTAGGTCGCACGGATTTTATGCTTCTACTTCATTTTTGAAGCTTATTGACGACTCTCTTAAAGAGCAAATAAATCCAAAAAATTTTCTGAATACTTCGTGTCTTTAAAAGTGGAAGAGCGCTATTTTCGATTCTTATTTATCATAAACAAATTAGCTGTGGATTTTTAAAAAAATGTTGCTAACTTTGGCCTTAATTGACCTAGGCTAACTTATTTTTTCCTAAGTTCGTATAAAAATGCCATCTTTTAGAATGTGCAAAAAAAATGTTTGTACCGGCCATAACAAGCAAGTTATTCAAATTGTTTATAAGGAAAGATTAACGAGACTTTTTCATAATTATTTATTACTAATAAATGCACTCTTTATTAACATTTTTTAAACAGGTTTGAAAGTTTAGCTTAAGCTCTTACATTTGACACCTGCAGAGTGGTTCTAACATTCTGTTTTTCTGACTTATGTTATTGCAAAAAAAAGCTCTCTGGGATAAACAATTTGAATAAAATATAAACAATTACATGAATCGCTTTGAAATTTTTGTCACGTATTAAGCACTAATTAACCCTCATTTGACAAAAATTTCAAAGTTGTATACTAATTTTTACAATAGTTATTGCAAAATTAATTTTTTTGAAATTTAGACCTTTTTTCTCAATTATATTAACAATAAATAAGTGTATCAACCTTTGTAATACGTCATTTTAAAGGTTTTTCTATGCTCTCGAAGATTTTTGTTCTAATGTAACCAGAAGGTGCACTGTTTTCCATTGATTTGAAAAAAAATCGGAGAAAATGCCTTTTTTCGACATTAAATTGTTTATAAATAAAAATGGCAGCCAAATCCTACGCAGGAAATAGTCACAATTTGTTCTCATAGGTATTACCTGTCGAAAAAACGCTTCAGTACCCTGGCTGCTCGAGTGTCATGGAAAAAACCTTATTACCCTGGACTAATATGAAAATATTAATGTGTGTGAAATTAGCACCAAACAGTGTTCATATGATTACATGTTCTTTCGATTCATGAAGTTAGGATTTAACATGACATTTGAGATAACACAATAGAGAAAAACTGTAATCACAAATAACCTAGTCTACAAATTAAAAATGATCAATTTCACTGGAAAATTTATTTCAGTATCAGCTTTAAGTCATAGGAAGGACATAGTTAATGAAATAGCTATTTGTATAACAAGGGAGGAAAGTGCTACTTTTCCTCCCGAGAATGAAGTTTACTGCCCGACGCGTAGCGGAGGGCAGTAATCATTCAAGGGAGGAGAAGGCACTTTACTCCCATGTTATACATATGGTTTTTCCACCTTCCTCAAATTAATAACAAGTCATTTTTCATTTTTACTTCATTTATTTATGTAACTAACCAACAAAGTTTATTAGAACTAAAACTGACAAGTAGGTACAATATAACTGTCAACTGTCAAATATAAGTCAAATTATTAATGTAAACATTGTTAAATCAAAATAACAATTTACTGTTTTTTACCATTCTTCAAAATACAGAGTGTTTTTAAATAAACGTTAAAATGTATAGATACGTACGTAATAGAAAATACATATTTTAGAGGGCGTCAATAAGTTATATTTCATGAATGAAATACCATGACGTCACTTTTACTTTTCCTCCCTAGGGAGGAAAAATATTTTCCTCCCTAGGGAGGAAAAGTACAACTTTGCTCCCTACAATCAGGTCCGGAAAAGTATACTTTCGGTAGAGGTGGGTGGAAAAATATGTATCGTGGTACTGTCAGAATTTTTGTTGTTTCAAAATTTTAAAAGTTCAAAAGTATTATTAGAAACTAGGCTAGTATAAGAAAAGGATAATATAATAATCAATAATTATAAACACAGTAAACAAAAGCAATAAATAAAAAAGTATACAGGGTGAGTCATGAGGAACTATACATACTCCTACCTCGTATAGAGGCTCCTATGGGGAATAACAAATGACCATTAAAAAGTGTCTGCTCCCATTGTTTAATAATATACAGGGCGAGTTTCGGATTTTGACAGAAATTTGTATTCGTCATAATTTTTGAACGGTCAGATCGATGTATCTCTTATTTTGGTCAATCGTTACACTATTACCACCCAATCAACTGATTTAGTCAAACTAGAAAAAATCAGGTCTGGCTTTAAAAAAATTAGTTCGTTTGGGTCTTAGAAAAAATTTCACCCTGTATACGCTTTTTTAAAACTCTAATATAAATTTTACAAATTAGACAAATAGGCAATTAAAATGGCGTATTTATTTTTTCCCCACACGATTACTTAATTTTTTATAAAAAAATCAAATTTGACTATGAATTAAAAATTTGGTAAAGTGAACCATAGAATTAAAAAAATTAACTTTTATTACAAAAATTAACTTTTTTTAAACAAATATTTAATTTATGTTACCACCCAATCAACTAATTTATTTAAACTAGAAAAAAATCAGGTCCGGCTTTAAAAAATTAGTTCGTTTGCGTCTTAGAAAAAATTTCCCCCTGTATACGCTTTTTGAAAAGTCTAATATGAATTTTACAAATAAGACAAATGGGCAATTAAAATGGCTTATTTTTTCCCCACACAATTACTTAATTTTTTATAAAAAAATTAAATTTGACTATGAATAATTATTAAAAGTTTGGTAAAGTGAACCATAGATTTAAAAAAATTAATTTTTATTACAAGAATTAATTTTTTTTGAACAAATATTTAATTTGTGATACCACCCAATCAACTGATTTATTCAAACTAGAAAAAAATCAGGCCCGGATTTAAAAAATTAGTTCGTTTTGGTCTTAGAAAAAATTTCACCCTGTATACGCTTTTAGAAAACTCTAATAATATGAATTTTACAAATTAGACATATAGGCAATTAAAATGGCATATTTATTTTCTCCCCACACGATTACTTAATTTTTTATTAAAAAATCAAATTTGTCAAAATCGGAATTTTAACCTAAAAATGAAAAAAAAATGAAATCACGGTAACTCGCTCAACTCTGTTCCATTTTAACATTTTTTTTTTCTGAAATTTTTACAGCACATATCTCTCACCATTGTGAAAACTATAAAAATTGTTGTAGACTTTCAGTCTTCTTCTCGTAAAAGTTATGAGTTTTGAAAAATAAACGGTGCAGATTCGTGAATTGCAAAATTAAATTGCAAAAATTAAGTGAAAAAATTTAAAATTTATTTTTTAATAAAAAATTAAGTAATCGTGTGGGGAAAAAATAAATATGCCATTTTAATTGCCTATTTGTCTAATTTGTAAAATTCATATTAGGGTTTTCAAAAGAGTATACAGGGTGAAATTTTTTCTAAGACCCAAACGAACTAATTTTTTAAAGCCGGGCCTGATTTTTTTCTAGTTTGAATAAATCAGTTGATTGGGCGGTAACATAAATTAAATATTTGTTTAAAAAAATTAATTTTTGTAATAAAACTTAATTTTTTTAAATCTATGGTTCACTTTACCAAACTTTTAATTTGTAGTCAAATTTGATTTTTTTATAAAAAATTAAGTAATCGTCTGGGGGAAAAATAAATATGTCATTTTAATGGCCTATTTGTCTAATTTGTAAAATTCATATTAGAGTTTTCAAAAAGCGTATACAGGGTGAAATTTTTCTAAGACCCAAACGAACTAATTTTTTAAAGCCAGACCTGATTTTTTTCTAGTTTGAATAAATCAATTGATTAGGTGGTAATAGTGTAACGATTGACCAAAATAAGAGACACATCGATCTGACCGTTCAAAAATGATGACGAATACAAATTTCTGTCAAAATGCGAAACTCGCCCTGTATATTATTAAACAATGGGAGCAGATACTTTTTAATGGTCGTTTGTTATTCCCCATAGGGGCCTCTATACGAGGTAGGAGTATGTACAGTTCTTCATGACTCACCCTGTATAAAATCTATCTTCTTCTTCTTGATGTGCCTATCCGTGACGAATGTTGGCGATCATCATGGCAATCTTCATTTTATCTGCAGCAACGCGGAAAAGCTGCACAGATGTTGAGTTAAACCAGGTTCTGAAGTTCTTTAACCAGGATGTTCTTCTTCTTCCTGGACCTCGCTTTCCAAATATTTTTCATTGCAGGATGGCTTGTAGGAGTGCATATCTGGATTCATTTTGCATATTTTTTTTTTATTTAATTTAAAAGTATTTTGCAATCTGTTGAGTGTCAACAATAAACAAAAGTAATGACATTGACTAAGGACAAGAAAGATTTTACCCACTGGTAAAATCAAAGTACAATTTTTATAAAGTTGTGTAGAAAATAATTACATTTTATAACTACTAACTAATTAGTTTAAAAGTTTACTCTAAATGGTAAATCCAGTGGTTTGAACCTCTTTAACCTACGCTGTTCTTGGGAATTGTCTAGGAGGTTAAGTGCAAACTGGTTTTCATGATCTTCCAACTTGGCAATGTATGCAGCGCTACGTTTTGTGATGACTTCTTGTACCATATCCATTTTAAGGTCTCGATTAATAATTCTGTTGTTGATGTACCAAGGTGCATTAGTGATGGCTCTGAGGGTTTTTGATTGGAAGCGTTGGATGATTTCGATGTTGGAGTGACTGGCCGTTCCCCATAGTTCCAACCCATATGTCCAGATTGGCATAAGTATTGCCTTATAGAGCAGCAATTTATTATCTAGAGATAGTCTTGATGAACGGCCCATTAACCAATACATATTTCTGAATTGGAGACCTAGTTGCTTTCTCTTGGTCCAGATATGTTTCCTCCATGTGAGACATCTGTCCAAATGAATACCAAGATGTTTTACGTCATTGGCTGATGGTAATTGGTGATTGTTTAAAGTTACAGAAGGACAAGTTCCTCTTCGTGTTGTAAATGTAACATGAATAGATTTTCCTTCATTGACTTTAATTTTCCATTCCAAAAATCAATCTTGTATTCTGTCTAGATACGCTTGAAGGAGATGCGAGGCATAAATAGGGTCAGTGTGTGAGGCTAGGATTGCAGTATCGTCGGCAAATGTTCCTAGCATCATTTCTTCTGTAGATGGTCTCTCCTCTAGTGGTTCCTGAAGAGTTGGAGGTATATCTGCGGTAAACAAGAGATATAGTCGATTCCCTAATCTGAGACACAACTGTCTACACCAGGGGTGGGCAAATACTTTTAAGCGCGGGCCAAAATGAAATTTTCAAAATGTTTCCCGGGCCGGAGGACTATATATCACGTACGCACTCTGCGCTGTGTACACGCGAATGTTTTTGGTGGAATTTTTTCACTACCAAGAAATTTTTTTGAAAAAAATTCTTCTTCTTCGTCTTTTTGTATAAGCAGGACTCTGTTTTTTCAATGTGCCTCCAGTAAGTTGTCGTTCCATTGTTTTCATTGTCTTCCCACTGATCGTCTTCCTATTGGGAAACCGTCTGTCGCTGTCCTCTATTTGTTGTAATTCGGCTTACGTGGTCATTCCATTCTACTCTTCTGTTTCGTATCCAGTTATTAATGTTCTCCACCTTGCATCTTGTCCTATTTCTGTACTTCTAGCTCCGTCCCATAGTGTCTTACCATCGATTTTTCGAAGGGTTTTCATCTCCACTGTTTCAAGTAATCTTTTGGTTTTCTCTGTGTCATGTGTTTTTACCGCGTATGTCATTATTGGTCTGATGAATGTTTTGTAAGTTCTGCCTGTCATTTCTTTCCGATATTTTTATTTCTCCATATTGTGTCATTCAGGCAACCTGCGGCTCGGTTTGCTCTATTCACTTGATCTTCCATTTCTGTTTCGAGCTTTCCGTAGCTAGATAGTGTGATGCCTAAAACGTCATCACTTGTTCTATTATCTGACCCTCCAGCTCTAATTTACCTCTTATTTGATTTGCTGTTATAACCATGCATTTAGTCTTTTTTGGGGAAATTAACATGTTAAATTTTCTGGCGGTTTCATTAAATTGGTGCAGCATATTGTTGTAAATCATCTTCACTCTGAGAGATTAGTATTATTTGCATAGCAGATTATTTTAAGTTATTTTTCTGCCATTTGGTATCCCTTTTTAGTTCTTACTATTTTTATTATTTCATCCATGATCAGGTTGAACATTAAAGGACTCGGGAAATTCTCCTGTCTTATCCCATTGCCAGCTTCAGTTGGGTCAGTTAGTTCACCTTCCCCTTTTATTTTTATTCTGGAAGATGTTTTCGATCGTTGACAAAAATACTATAAGTATCATTTTAAAACAAAGAAAGACTGTTAATAATAGATAATAATAGTAATAATACATTGTCTTACTATTGTGTACATGTACATGCAAATAATTTGTGCCGAGTAAAATATGTCACGTAATTTTTAAAGAAATATGGTCCATTGTATTATTCATAACAAGGATTCAGATACAAAATGAAGATATTGAACAAGTGGACAAACGGATTCTGTATTGCGGAAGAGTAAAGAGTTAAATTCGATCAAGAATACGGCATTCAAGAGCAGCCTTTTTGAAGATGAAATTTCTGAGTAACCAAAGACTCAATCTGCAAATTCGATATCGCATGGAAATCATTCTTTATGGTGCGAAGATTGGACTGTTAATGTTGACTTAACAAGAAAGCTGGAAGCTTTTGAAATGTGACTTTTTAGGAGAATTTTGAAAATACCATGGACATTACAAACGAAATGGTGCTACACAGAATGAAAAGAGACAGAGAATTTTTGACTATCTTTAAAAGGAGAAAGATATCATATTTTTAGCACAGAAATCATAAGTATGAGCTGTTGCAGCTGATTATAAAGGGTAAAATCGAAGGAAAAAGGGGTCCTGGTAGACGACAAATAAGCTGGCTGAAACCAAAACATCACTGCCTCGAAGAGTGAGAGTAGTGCCCATTCAATTATATATAGTAAAGTAGGGATATGGTTACAGCTGTTCGAAATTATTATACTCTCTATTATTTATATAATTAACTATTTAGATGGGAAATAAGCCACAATTAAAGTGAAAAAATAATTTTATTGATTATTTTTTGATGATTTTAACTTCCAATCGTATAGTAAGATATTTGATCACGTGTTTAATTCTGTCCAATCAGATTAAAATTATAGTGAGAATTATCTACTGTAGAAAATTACCGATAGAATTTTTTTAAGTAGATTGTTTCTGTTTAATGGCAACCCGTTTCCTAGTTTTGGCAACTGTCACATTTAAGAAAATATCCATAATATACGTATTAAAAAATAATCTTACGAATATCACACGACAGTAAGAATAAATAAGAAAATAATGTTTCATTTTTACTCAAATTTGTTGTCATTGGGCAATAGCCACTCGAGCCCTGCGGGCTCTCGTGTCTATTGCCAGACAACAAATTTTCGAAAAACGGTCGCATTATTTTCAATTTATTCTCACTCTCTTGTGATATTATACCCGATAATAATATTGATAATATTTTCACTTTAATTGTGGCTCATTTCCCATCTAAATAGTTAATTATAAAAATGCCACAAGGAAATAGCTTCAGAACAACATTATTTATATACTTCATTATTTATATGAACACTACGCACACTAATACCGGTAATTTCAACAAAATCTCATAAAAGAGATTAAAAAAAATCCTTGTATGTTTTTTCAACGGGCCGGATAAAGTAAGCGAAAGGGCCGGATGCGGCCCGCGGGCCGGCTTTTGCCCACCCCTGGTCTACACTCTACACTACAATCACGATAGAGATGCACTAGAAATAAACAAGCACGAGGAGCACTCCCAAATCATGATTTAGGAGTGCTCCTCAACCATTCAACGTGTCTTGGTTTGTTTATTTCTATATAGTGCATTTTTATTGTGATTGTAGTGTAGACAGTTGTGTCTCAGATTAGCGAATCGACTATACAAGGTAGGTCCCAGCACGCTACCCTGTGGTACGCCAGCTTTGATAGAATAGAGTTTGGAAATTGCATCTTGGTATTTAATAAAATAACACCTACCTGACAAATATGACTCAAGAAGAATGTAAAAGCTGTGCGGTAATGTCCTTTTTAGCTTGTATAGGAGGCCTTCATGCCATACCTTGTCAATTGCCTGCCTAACGTCAAGAAATGCCGCTGAACCGTACCTTTTGGCCTCAAAATCAGCATTTATATGTTTTACCACTCTGTGAACTTGTTGGATTGTTAAGTGATGAGGCCGAAATCCAAACTGGTGGTCTGGAATTAGATTTTTGATCCAGGGTTCGAGTTTTTTTACTAATAGTTTTTCGAAAACTTTAGACGTGATTGGCAAGAAGCTGATTGGCCTGTACGATGTAGTTTCTTCTTGAGGTTTCCCCGGTTTTAGAATGGTTATTATCTGAGACACTTTCCATTGATCAGGAAAGTAACCTAAGTTTAATATGGCATTGAATATAAACGTTATAAGTTTTATGCATTTGAGAGGTAATTCTTTCAACACTTTTCCACTGATCAAGTCGTACCCTGGAGATTTTCTATCGTTTAAATTATCTATTAATAGCTAAGATGACTTCGGACGATTTAAATTTCGGAATAGGCAAACTCATTTGATATGGACTTTGAAGAAATGAGAATACGTCTACTTCCACAGGTGAATTCATTTGATTGGGAGTAAATACTTCGGAGAAATACTCTGCAAAACAACTTGCTTTCTCTTGTGCACTACGAGCCCATTCTCTGTTCGATTTTCTGATTGGAGGTGACGGTTTCTGGGGTTGTTTCAGTTTTCTCGTGGCTTTCCATAGCGAATAATCGCTATCTTTAGTGGAATCTAAATTTTCCAAGTAGTACTGAAGTGGTTTTTGAGGTCTTCGAACAGCTTTTTTAATTCCCTTGATGCACTATTGAATCTACGCTTATCAGCAGGATCTCTGGTCTGTTGTCATCTTTTCCTCAATCTTCTCTTTAGCAAAATTTTTTCTTTGATTACTTGTGGGCAGTCATTTATTATGCATTTATCTTGTATTGTTGGTGTTGCTTGCCAGGGACTATGGCCTTGACAATTATCCAGTAACCAGGACCATATGATTGGCCAATATAATCAAAAGTGCGAATAAAAGTGCAGAGCGTATAAATAGGTGTCGCTTTTCCGAACTTGCACGATCCCAATAGTCCCCTGCTGCTATGAAGCGGCTCCCAAGTGAATTGTAATAATCTTTAAATTGTTCGTTTGTGATAGAGTGTCGTGGGGGGCAATACAGCGCAGATACTGTAAGTGGTCCATCCCAGTCTTCAACCACAATATTGGTCGCTTGAATATGATTTGTTTGGTACTCGCCAGCATTATGATGTTTTATTGTATTTCTAACTATAATAGCAGAGCCTCCATGTGCGGATCCATCTGGATAATTAGTAGTATATATAGTATAGTTTGGAATTTTAAGGTAACTTTTTTGTGTAAAGTGAGTTTCGGATACTAGCAGTGTATCTATTTTATGAAGGTGTAGAATGTATTTGATTTCCTGTGTACGTTGTGATAAGCCATTGGCGTTTCATGAAGCTAGTTTTAGAAACGCCGCCATCTTAGGGTTTTTTGGCAATGAGAGCGGTTGAGAGGTTTAACATTGTGCTCATTTGTTCTACCAATTGTTTGATCATATTTTTAAGTTTGAGCATGTCAGTGGATTGTTGAAGACTGGGAGCTGTATTTGATGGTATTTGATTACCAGCGGTTGCTACCTGAGCATCGGTTACATTCGGGACTACTAATTGTTGGTTTGATTGGACAGGTTGACTTGTTGGTTTGCTTCTCAGTTGTGGAAATACTCTTTTTGCAGCTCTTTGTGGACTAAGCACGATAGTTTGCTGTGTGATTTCCTTCACACAGCACGCATTTCACCTGTCTTTGTAAGAGCACTGATCAGATCTGTGGTTACCCGCGCATTTAACACATCTTGGAGAAAGGTAGCAAAAATTTTTGGTGTGGCCGTAGCTTTGGCATTTTATGCACTAAGGTACTACATGATTTTTTTTGGCGGTTCAAAAATTAATCTATAGTTCAACAATGAATCGATCTCATATATATCTTTGTTATTCTCGGCTTGTTTTAGTTCAACGTAGAACAGTGGTAATGGCTTTTTAGTACCTGATTGACGAATGTTATTGATGTTTATGACTTCGTGCCCTACGTTTTCGATTTCCGCCTTAATTTCGTTGATATCTGTAGATGGATGTACATTTCTTAGTACAACTCTGAATGAGCGATCTTCTTTGAGTTGGTAGGTATGAAATTCAGTATTTTTGTCTCCTATAGTGCTTTTGTTATGACAGAATAGACTTCATTATTTTGAGGCATTATTTTTACTTGGTCATTAGGGAGAGTTTTTAATACATAAGCATCTTTTGTAATCGTTTGCAGTAGTTTGGTAAGCGGAGTAATATTTTTAACACTGTAGACAAATATTGGTGGCGTTTTAGTAGTTGTATTTTTATTTTGGTTCTGCTTTTCTTCTGTAGTTGTATCCTGATTTGCATCGTTTTGTTCTTCTGTAGCTGTATCCTGATTTGCATCGTTTTGTACTTTTTGTAATACTGAGAATTTGTTGGAGGTCGATATTGGTGAGTTTAACCAGTAATCATCTATTTTGGATTGTTTTGCTGCTCTAATATATTTTTCCGGGCTCGATTCCGGGATTCGATTTCTTTTTTTGTTATGTACGTGTTTCCAATCATCTGGTGCAGATTCAACTTGGGATTGCGATTGAACAGGTACTACAGGATAATATTGTGCTGCACTAGTAGAAGGCTGCATCGATTGTGGAACTGAATGAGGTTGCGCGTTTTGAATACTCTGAGCTGTGTTATTATATAAGGACTGTTGAATTGGTACATATTGAATTTGCGCATACGCACAGTGGTCCAAAAACCCGAAAAGATGGCCAAAATATGAAACTGTTTCTTGATTTGCATGAAATTAGGCATATAGGGATTTTTGAGGTCGCTAATTACGAATCCGAAGTCTGAATTGCAAAAAACAAAATGGCGGATGTAATATGGCGGGTTTATGTATTTTAAATGTATGTAATACCGCCAAAATTTGATATCCGGGGGTTTTTGAGGTTGCTGATTACGAATCCGAAATCGAAATTTCAAAAAACAAAATGGCGGATGCAATCCGTTAATTTTTTATTCCAACGTTAAATTCGATTATTAATCATATGGAAGTCAAAACTAATTTTTAATTTATTTTTCAACAATACTGTACCTGACCCTTTTATCTACGATTTTACAATACCATACTGAAATAACTAAAGATCTACAGTCATAACAACTACTTAAATGTTGCGGCACGATCTGTTTATTCTGCGTTGTTAACGATTCATATTGAAAGTCATAGCGCAGAACGCTTGTACAAAAAATTCTCGCAAAACCAAAGGGGCAGATTGTGGCAGCTAATTTTTTTTGAATCTTAAAGAGAGGAATATAAGCTAAAAGATGATTGTAGTAACGTCTTGGAATTCGATGGAATATATAACTATTTGGCTATCTGAAAATTTAATTTTTTCAAAATATATACTTCTTTATTACTTAAATTCAACTTAAAATCTACTAAATATAACACATATACAAATATTTTGATATTATTGGCTTTTATTAAAGATGGCTCCACTAATATCCTCCATTTTGCAGAATTGAATTTGCACACTTCGTTTTCGAGATACACGCACAAGACTGTGCGTATAAAATATTCGTTATTCTTAACTGCGCTTTTGTTCCGTACGAAGGTCAACTTTGAACTGAACTGGAAATTCAGATATAGGAGATATATAGCTCTAGGGTTCCCAACACTGAATAGGGAATTTAATTCTCTTTTAGAAAATGTAACAATATTCTCGAAACGTTAAATTTTTTTTTTTGACTTTTGGCCAGCTTTTCGGGTTTTTGGACCACTGTGATACGGTCCTGCACATTGGTTTAGTGAATTTAGTGATGGATTTATAGTAATTTCCTGTTGTGGGTACTGTACATACTGAGTATTATAATTTTGACTCATGGTTTGAAGTCGTTAAGATCTGAGGCATATTCTTATGCGTTATTAAATAATATTTTTATCATCAAGAATTTTGAAGCTAAACACTAAACCTCTTATATCGCACCCTCAGTGCAAGACTGCAGTAACTCAAAATTTTACGAAAATGAAGTAATCATGGAATTCGATTGTAAACATGCATATCTATCCCCTGTGTGTGTGTGTGGTTGAAAAAAAATGACTGCGGATTACTGGATCCATTCGCCTAACCGATTTTTATATTTTGAGCTCATGAATTGCTGCACTTTATAATTTCTTTTTCATTTTTTTTATTGTGGTTAACAAAAGTGCTGGTTTTATATATTATATTTTTTCTTATGTATATATTTTTTCTTAATCAATTGGCGCCAAAAGTATCCACAATTCAACCTTTAGGATGGAAAACTTCTACCTATTGATATAATTAAATTTTTTTTTTAATTCTATTTTTTTATCCTTTTTTTTAAATTTTTTTTTTATTTTTTTTATTTTTCTATTTTTTTATTAATTTTTTTTATTTTTTTTCCTATTATTTTTTTCTATTTTTTTTATTCTATTTTTTTATTAATTTTTTTCCAAATATATGCATATAATTTACAATTTTAAACCTATGTTACAAATGTGTTTATACAGTGTTTTATATACTTTTATATCTTTAGATATAAGTAATTGGGCAAGATTGTATGGATTTTTAATACATTTGAATTTATTCAATTCATAATTTAAATGTTGTACCTTATCCTGTATGGTGTTACAATTTAAGATCATATGTTCCGTTGTTCCTATTTCACCGCAATCACATAAGGGATCTTGCCTTAATTTAATTTTAAAAAGATGTGATGGAACCAAAGTGTGATTAAATCTTAATCTACAAATCGTTTTGACGAATGCTTTTTCGAAAATGCCCTCTTTGAACCAAGTAGAAGAAGGAATAGAACTTTGTAAGTTTTTATAAAATTTTCCCTTGTGACTTTCACTATACCAACTTTCCCATTCCTGCTTCACTTGGTTTTTTGAAAATATATTTAAATCTGATGGGGTACATTTATAATTACTAATGTAATTTACATTTAGGGTCCCTTTTGCTAAGTTGTCGACTATTTCATTATGTTTCAAACCGCAGTGCGCTTTAATCCATGCTAGTTTTATGCTTTTTCCACTGTTCGTTAATTCCATAGTTTTTTTGGCAATATTTAGTTCAATATAATTTAAATTGGTTTTATTGTGGAGTTTATTTAATTTTTCTAGGGCGCTTCTGCTGTCAGAAAAAATAATGAAATTTTCTTGATGGCAGTTAGTTTCTATATATAATAATTCCTCAAAAATAGCTGTCAATTCTGCGGAGTATATTGAGAAATGTTCATTTAATCTTTTTGTTACTTTATATTCGATTAATCTTTACGCTGAAACAATCTTAAATGAAGTCTTGGAAAACGCAAAAGAGGGAATACTCATTAATGGTATGCTTATGAACAATATCAGATACGCAGATGACACCTTGCTGCTGACTGGATCAATTGAACATCTTCAAGCGTTATTGAATGGTGGCATTCTGCGCGATATATGGACTGAAACTCAACGCAAGAAAAACAAAGTTTATGGTTATTAGTAAACAGGCAGCCGTAAATAATAATAACTATAACGTAACAATCGGTAATGACTCTATTGAACGAGTAAGTAATCTTGTATATCTGGGTACTCATATTAATGAAAGCTGGAACCCTAGTACAGAAATAAAAAGTAGAATTGCCAAAGCAAGAACAAGTTTTATGAAATTTAAGAAAATCCTGTGCAGTCATGATCTAAGTTTGGAACTTCGCATAAGAATGGTCCGATGTTATATATTCCCAGTACTACTTTACGGGGTTGAAGCATGGACACTGACAGAATCGCTTTTAAAAAACCTAGAAGCATTTGAAATGTGGGTCTACCGCCGTATTCTGAAGATCAGTTGGGTAGAAAGAGTCACAAACGAAAGGGTTTTGCAACGTTTGAATAAAAGTTGCGAAGTAGTGAACACGGTTAAAAGGCGCAAATTGGAATACTTTGGTCATATAATGCGTCACCCAGAAAAATATGACATACTTCACCTTGTCATGCAAGGTAAAATAATGGGAAAAAGAAGTGTGGGCCGCCGTACAACTTCTTGGCTTAAAAACCTACGCCAATGGTTTGGGAAAACTAGCACTGAACTATTTCGTGCGGCTGTAAATAAGACAATGATTGTTAATATGCTGCGCAACATGAGAGCCAACGATCGACAAGCGGTCTCGGCACCTTAAGAAGAAGATATTCGATATTTGGATCTCAAACTGCACACGCTACTCTATTATCTTTTTTTGAGGCATCAGTATATAACTGATAACTGTTAAGTACTTGATCATTAACATCTGATACAAATAATTGGTTTCGAATGAGTTGAGGAAATTGAGAATAATCCCTAAAGAAAATTGGTTCAATGTTAATAATATCTTTTGAATTTAGTTCAAAATATGGTAATATATCGGTAGTATGTACTAATTCTTTAATACTCAAATATTGGTTGTAAGCTTCTACTATTAATAAAGATTTTTTACTTTTCCAGTATGTACTGGTAAGATCTGATATAAAAAGTTGATGAATTTTTTTTATTAAATTACTGTTTCTAGAAACAATTTTCCATAGAAATTTTTCGGTTAAGTATTTTCTTCTTAACTCCAGAGGTGGTTCGCAGCATTCAATCATTAAATTAGAATTTGGTGTACTCATCATGGCTCCAATGCATTTTTTGAAACTTTTAGTTACTATACAGTCGAGTTTGTGAAGGTGGCATTTCGCAGCTTGTGAATAGAATATAGAACCGTAGTCTAATATGGATCTAATATATGATTTATATAACAGAAGAGCAATGTTAGGGTCTGCTCCCCAGTTACAACCATTTACTGCTCTTAATACGTTTACGCCCTTTTCTGTTTTTGTTACTATCGCACCATCAATGCAAGACTATCACAACTCAAAAATTGCCATTTTTTGTTTTTTATGAATCTGTAATGGTAATGGGTAGTCTAACATAATGAAAGAGTATTATAACTCAAAATTTAATATAAGACATTATTAAACAATATTAATGTTAAGTTATAATACTCTTGCATTATGTTAGACTACCCACAATACCATTACAGATTCATAAAAAACAAAAAATGGTAATTTTTGGGTTGTGATAGTCTTGCATTGATGGTACGATGTGTTCTATATGCTCTTTCCATAGCAACTTCCTATCTAAATAATTCCAAGATGTCATATTAATGATGGTTAATAATGATGGTTATTAATCGATGGTTGAACTTGAAAAGTAATATCTTTGATTGTTACTGAATTCGGTATCTGCCGTTTTCTGGAGAAAATAACTAGCCTTGTCTTTTGACTAGAAATATTTAAACCTATGTAATTGCACCAGCTTTTTAATTCACTATACGCTTTCTCTACCATATTGCTTCCGGAGGGGATTTCGCATTCGTCTTTGTAAATTATGATATCATCTGCGTATTCTAATATTTTGACATAATTTTGAACTTTGCATATCTATCCCCTGTAAAACTTTAGTAACTTTCAAATGCTTAACCGGCTAAATATTACAACAACAGTTTAACTTTTTGCGTTTTTGAATATAAGTTCCGTGCAAAACTGTTGTAACTCTAATTTAACAGAGTTGCAACAGTTTTGCACGGAACATTGCAATGGCTTCGATAACAAGCAATGAAAGGCACGAAAAAAGTAAGATATTTGTTATTATAATATCTATATCTGTGGTGTTTAATTTTAATATACAGCGTGTCTACGTAATCCATTAACGGCCGAGACAATAAAAAAAGATTTACGAGACCAAACTATTCATGTAAATTTTATGTTCTTTGTGTGACATTATATTTTCCATAAGATGTGTGCGATGTCATTTGTCCATTTATTTGTTAGATTGGATTAAAAACACATAAATTAAGACTAATTATTTACGACCAAAAAGTATTTTTTCTCATGAAAGGAAAAATAGTTATCTTAAAACTTGTGTATTGACAATATGACAGGTCAAAAATATCTATTCTCAGAAAACTTGCCAAAGAACAGCCAAAAATTCAAATGGCAAAAAGAAAGATTTGGTATACTTATGCCATTCGGGTATGATACCAGAAGCCCACCATAGTTTTTATAAAAATATTTTGGCACAAGATGATATACGAGAAGAGGACAACAACTACGGGAAAACCTGTCAGTAACGGCCACTAAAAATGAAACTATTGGCCGATATAGAAAGGTGGCCGGTATTGCCAGTTTTTGTAGTCTAGATATAAATAATTGGTTTGGGGAATTTTTAAACTGGCCGTTAGTACAGGTGTCCGATGTTGGCAGGTGGCCGGTAACACAGGTTTTACTGTAAAAGTAAATGTGTCTACACTTTTTACAATTTTCTCCGTGCAAAACTGTTCTAACTTTGAAATTCTAATACTAAATGTGTGGTGATTAACAATTTTTTCCGTGCAAAAGTGTTGTAACTTTGAAATTCCTAATTTTTTTGCATTAATATTATTTTATTTAAATTTCTATTTTTGGTTAATGTAATATAGGCTGAAAAGCATGCAAAATCATAATTAAATGTTAATTTTTCTTAAAACTTGTGTCTTATTTCACCGATATTAGCACGAAAATAAACAAAATCGTCTTTATCTCGAAACTTACTTATTTTGACTTACTGCAGTCTTGCACTGAGGGTGAGATATACTGTTACCAGTTTGTAGTATAATAAAATATTTTTTTACTTTTCTTATTTATTTTTTTTTATTTTCCTTGATTTGATGTAAAAAAAACCGCGAGAGGGGTTAATTTCGGATCATCTCAGAAAATTAACCCCTATCGGTTTTTTAAATTTTTTTAATGCTTTTGTAATCTATAAATTTATAAAATTGCAATATTTATTGAAATAATAATAATGAAATAATACGTTACTTTGGAGCATTGATTCTCACCTTTATACTGCCGTCAACACTTACAACAAAACGAAGAATGTTTTGACACAAAGTTCGAGTTTTTTTCACTAATTAGCACAATATACAATATGTAGAATATAATGTTTTTTGCGGAACAAAAACACTCTTGAAAATAACATAAATGTTTCTTATGAAACTAAACGGAAGCCTTGCATGTTCAAGTAGGTACATCTAATTCTCGTGAAATTGATAAGTTCTCCAAACACTTAAAATAACACTCATGTGTTCAAAGTATTCCAACTCACGATACACTCAACCAGAGATAGGATGCTGCACATTTGTGGGCGGATCCTCCTTGGCGCGAACTACGTCACTCACAGAGTTGTTTTAAAAGTTAGCGTGCAGTACACATACAGTTGACAAACGTTTTCGCTTATAAATTCGTTTAATTATGTTTTTTTGAGGTTTTTTGGCTTCTCTTTTCATTAAAATGAGGTGTGCTGTGTGTACGTGTAATTCTGACAATCAGTCAAAGAAAAATCCGTGTGATAAAAGCGTTAAGTTTTACCGATTTCCCAAAGACTCTAGTTTGTGCAAGCAGTGGTTACATGCTACAAAAAGAAGAGACAAAGTGAACGTTAAAACCGCTGTTATTTGTTCCAAACATTTTCTGGAGAGTGATTATGACCCCAATTTAAGACATAAACTTCTTAGTTACACTCCCAAAAATTATCGTGGTTTGAAAGACGATGCAGTTCCTACCCAGAATCTACCCCTATCCCAAGTTTGTTTTGATAATCTCTAAACTGAATCGAAAACTTCTTGCCAAAAAGAGGCAAACGTCTCAACTTGCAAGTGAATTACTAGCCTCAACGCCCTCAACCTCAAGAGAAACGTAAGTTACTAAAAATGTTAAGGTGTCCCGTATTTAAAATGCCTATACAGAAATCTCATAAATTGTACGTAGAGGTCCATTCCCGGGAAATCAGTAAAAAATGTAAATCTTGATACCCGGGTATTCTCAAGGCCGCGTCTCACCATCAAATAATTTGATCAAACAGCTTGAGCAAACTCCGGAAGTACGTCAAAGTGACGTCACAATTGCAGTTTTTTTGAAATTCTAAAAATCTGTGCTCTCACTATCAGTCTAGTTTGATCAAATTTTTTGTATTGGGTTGTCTAACTTGTTTGTACTTTATTTAAAATTAAAATTTTTCATTATTATCCACAATGAACACTCAGGATGTGACGTCAATAACTGTCACTTTCAGTTTGCTCAAACCAGTTTGATCAAATTATTTGATGGTGGGACGCTGCCTTTACAGATTTCCAGGGATCTTTTTAAATATTTCATTTTAAATAGAACTTTTCCACACTTCTTATTTGTTGTGACCTTCCGTCATATTATGTCGTATATTAATATTATACACGGATTATACGACATATGACAGAAGCTCGAAACAAATTCCACTTACAATATTTCATTTTTTAGTTACATTTTTAAAGCATAAACATTCTATTGTTTATGCAAAAGATCTGATTCATTTTGAAGGGTCCAGGATATCCTAAATATTAATTTTGTAATTATATCTATTTTTTATGAAGAATGCGATGAAAAATTATAAACGGTCATTAAAAAAGAGGTCACGTTGTACGATAATTCAAATCAGCTGACCGGACATTTACAAAATTACTCACTGCACTAAAAAACATCAGATCTTCTGACCTTCATCAACAGAAAGCGAACGTGTGTTTATAATTTCAGCCTGTACAAAAAAGGAATCAACTGGAAAGATCAAATACTGAACAATTTATGTTTTCCTAAAACTTATTTCAATAATAAAAACAACGAAAATTCAGATTAAACACAAATTTATAATTTTCCTGTTTTTAAAAATTTCTTTTAAATTTTTAAATGTTTCTAAATATTATGTTCAATATTTAATCAAATGTATACGTTTTAATACTAATTGCATTGAAAAATAATGAAGATAAAATAGAAAAATAAAAAAGAGAGTGAAAAATAATTAAAAACCAATTTCATCTCTTCATTTTTAAATTTCCCGATTTCCGGGAAATCATAGGGGGCGGGAAAATGGAGCTCTAATTGTAAAAGATACAGAATCGATGACTTCAAAACCGGTACTAAAGTTTCAAGCTCGACTCCTCAATACGATTTGATTGTTATGTCACAGGTACTATTTCTGCGATTATATTATATGGCACTTCCGGTTAGAACTTTTTAACCGAAAATTATATAAGAACCAAAAGTATCTCTACATTTATTCTCGTCTTGCTAAGGCACGTCAAATAATATATCGCTTTAAAACGGTAGGTACTTCCGGTTGCAACTCTAAAACCGGAAGTGCGATGTCAAATGTCTGATCTTTGCCACCATCCCTGGGTTATAAGCTTTCATTCGACACCTCATTTGTCATTTTATCTGTATTAGTAACGGAGGAGTTATATTCACGGATGGACGGACAGACAGTCATGAAACCGGAAGTATATATTTGTTCTCGTCTTGCTAAGACGCATCGAATACTATATCGCTTGTACTATTCCGGTGACTTTAAAACAGTACTTCCGGTTGCAACTCTAAAACCGGAAATCCTAGGTAAAATTTCTCACCTTTAGTACCATCCTTGGAATGTAAGCTTTCATTCGACACCTCACTTGTCATTCTACCTGGTATAATGACGGAAGAGTTGTGTCTACGGACGGACGTATGGACAGACATCCGTAAATAATTCAACGTTTTCACATTTTTTTCAAAATTGGGTGAAAACAACATGCATATTGTATTTAAACTACTGCATATGCGCATATTTCATACGTTTTTATTAGCATTAACAAACGTTAATTCGAAAACAGCACTTATAGACCAGTAAGGATTTGCGAAAAAATGTCTATTTTTAGATGTGAGAGGTGGCATTCGGATTTTTGCAGATAAAGTTATGTGACACCTTCAGTAATAATAATTGACTTATGCTCCTTCTCAAATATGTCCGGAACATTATTAAAAAAATTAAAATATTTAAAAATTTCGAAAAACATCGATTTTTTTCTGCTTTCTTTGCTTATAACTTTAAAACGATTCGTTTTGGAATAAAGTCGTACAGAAGTAAAATAAATATAATTGAATTTTGTATGATATACGACTGGTGAAAGATGTCTTAAGGTATTACTTTTTCTGCAATATAGCAATAAATACAAAATAAGGGAGCAAAATAAGTCTGTTGTTATTCAATATTTTTAACCACTTTGGTGGCACTTAGAACCTTAGTTATTCACTTAGGAAATTCTTTGTAACATACTTAAATCGTGTACCAAATTTTATTAATATCGACCTAATAAATTTTGCATAATAAATTTGCAATCTAAATGTTTTTAAAAAAGTTCAAATTTTTTAAAATCTTTCTGAACAAAAAGTAGATCATTTAGAAGTTGGCTAATTTTTTTTACATATAAAGAGGTGCTCTACCTATCTAATACACTTTACAGAATTAAAATCGGATTATTTAAAGGGCCCCAGCAATGTTTTAAATTTATAAACAATTTTTTGGCTTATAAACAAATAGCTTTGTTTAGTAATAAAAAATTTAATTTTTAGCAATGCAAATAATTAAAACCGGTATAATTTAACTTAAACTTTCAAATGCCGTCAGCAGAATTGCTATTTTATTTTTTAATCAACGTTATTCAAAAATTGCAATTTCTCGATTTTTTGAAAGTTCCACCGCGTTTATCTCGAAAACTATGCATCCTACGAAAAAACTTGTAAGAACATTTTTTGCTTAGAATTACCCAACAAATACAAAAAAATGTTTTTTTTTTAGGGCACTCACACAATCCCATACTAGCTTAGATTTGACCTCTACAGAATTGAGTGCCTTAAGCGCTGCCTGACTATCTGTGAAGATGGCAACTGAACGGAACGTTCTTTGCTGTCTTTCTATTTCTTCCACGCAGTGATGGATTGCCGTTATTTCCGCCTGGAAAACTGTGACATCCTTTGATAGACTAACCGGGAACTGAATTCCTTGATTTGTCCCTACTATGCCAGCTCCCACACCTTCCGATGTTTTTGAGCCATCAGTGTACCAGGTAGCAACCGCCTGTATGGGTACACCTTCCTTCCAGTCTTCCCTGCCTGGTATATTAATTTTAAACTTATTGTCAAAGCTGTATCTCGTTGCTGTTGCATCGATAGGCTGCCCCATCACAATATCGGCTTTTAGCTCCTCGATTAGCTTTCTATTGTCAGCACCATGCACCTGGCTTATATGTGGCTGACCATGAATTAATCTGTGCATCACTGATCTGGCTTCGCCCTGCACAAAGATATGAAGTGGTGGTAGATTCAGTAGGACTTCCAGCGCTGCTGTAGGAGTGGTTTTTATGGCCCCCGTAATACACAGGCATGCTAGCCTTTGTGTATTACCTAGCAACCTTATTGCTCCCACTTGCTGCGTCTTTGTCCACCACGTCACCGAGCCGTATGTTATCATGGGCCTAATAACCCTTGTGTATAACCATAGAGTCATTTTGGGGTTAAGCCCCCAATTCTTACCACACATTCTTCTACATCTGCCCAAGGACATAGTAGCTTTGTGTGTGGTTTTTATGATGTGAGTATTCCATGTAAGCCTATGATCAAAATAAACCCCAAGGTATTTTGTTTCTTTGGCAAATGAAATCTCTTTTCCTCCCAGCACCGGTGGTTTTAGGCCTTGTAGTGCTGTCAGATTTTTGAGAAGATCATCTACCAAGGTTGCCCAAAGTAGAGGTGAAAGAACTCCTCCCTGTGGACAGCCTCCACCTACTCTTGCTTTGATGGTTTCTTTACCCAGAGTGGATATTACTATCCTATTCTCCAGGGATGCCCTTATCCATCTGCAAATTACCGCAGGTGCGCCTCGTCTACTCATAGCCCCTATCAAAGAGCTGGTAGTAACATTATTAAATGCCCCTTCAATATCTAAAAAAGCGGCCATTGCTATCTCTTTGTCCTCCATTGACTTTGAGATAAGCCTATTTAGATCATCCAATGCAGAGTCCGTAGATTTACCAGGTTGGTATGCGTATTGACGATTGCTTAGAGGATTATCTTTTAGCACTTCGTCCCTGATGTATCTATCCAGAAGCCTTTCTAGTGTTTTTAATAGAAAAGAGGATAGGCTTATTGGTCTATATGACTTTGGTGTTAAGTCTGATACTTTACCTACCTTAGGCAAGTATATAACTTTAACCTTTTGCCATATTTCCGGTATGACTCCCCATGCTAAACAGGCTTTGAGGAGCTTGCATAGGTGTGGTATCAATACCTTCAATCCCATATGCAACAGTATCGGATATATGCCATCTGTCCCAGGAGACTTATATGGCCGAAATTTATTTATAGCCCATCTAATTCTGTTCGGTCTTGTGATTGCTGTGGCTATTTCCCAATCTATAGATCTCGGCCTAATCAGCCTTTGGTCTATGTTGGTTCGCCTATCTGCATCATTCAGAAATGTTGAGCCCGGAAAGTGCGTGTTTATCAATTCTATAAGACTTTCTTCTTTGGTGTCCGTAAATTTGCCATTAGCTTTCTTTAGGAAACCTACTTCTTTAGTTGTAGCACCATCCTTTGCCAGGACCTTATGGATTCGAGAACAGGCCGGGATATCTGTAATCTCCTCGCAAAACTCTCTCCATGAATTCCTTTTAGCTTTCCGAATTTCTTTATTGTATAGCGTTAGCTTATACCTGTAGGCATCCCAATCTTGGTTACTTTTGGCTTTGTTAAATAGGCTTCGGACTTCCGACCTCATCCTCTTTAAGCCGTTGTTCCACCAGACTGTATTACTGCCCGTATTTTTCCTTGTTTTTTCTATACAGTTTTCCTGGTAAGCCGCCATAATAGCTTCGCTTACTGTTTCTGCCGCCAAATCTACACCATCTGCGCCTTTAAACAAGGTCATACTTTCCTCGAGATTTTTGCTGAGGGACTCCCTATATCCTATCCAGTTTGTATCTCTAGGATTTCAGTATTTAATTTCTGATGGAAATATATCCAGGTCAAATCGTATATGTCTATGATCCGAACATGAGGGTTCGTCAGACACACTCCAATTTGTTAGTATATCACTTATCTTGCTTGTGCAGAGTGTTAAATCCAACACTTCTTTGCGTGCCTTCGTGACAAAAGTTGGTTTGTTTCCTATATTGGATATAACCAAGCCTTCACATAAGATGAAATTCAAAATAGACTCACCCCTTGCGTTGATGTTTGTGCTGCCCCATATGGTGTGGTGTGCGTTGGCATCACATCCTATAATGAGCTGTAATCCTTTTCCTAGACAATATGCAACTATGTCGCTTATAATGCTTGGTGGACACAGAGCCTCATCACCAGGAAAGTAGGCTGAACAAATCGCCAGTTTCTTCTCTCCTATTTCCGTGGTTATAGTTAGAATACCTGTAACAATATCATCGGTGCAGAGCACCGGGATTAGTGTACAATCTACTCTATTACTGTGAATTATACACGACCTTGGCCTTACAGCTTTAGGTGTGTATAAAACCTTACCTTGTTTAGTTGATAGGCCAGCAATCTTTTCACCTATCCTCCAAGGCTCCTGTAGGAGGGCCACATCAATGCCTTCTTGTTCCAATCTTCTAACTAGCGTTGCCGATGCTGCTTTTGCGTGTTGAAGATTGGTCTGCAGAAGCCTTATTTTTCTCTTCACTGAGAAGAGATGTCCGGTTGTGGTTCTGTGGACTTTCCTTCCTCCGTGGGCCCGACGCACCCTTGGACATTAGTCCTTATGAGTGTGCCCGTTCCACCCGAAGAAGGTTGTTCCTCTTCTTGAACCTCCATAGGTAGGGAATTTTCCCCTGTTTCGCTGGAACGAGTTGCTACTGGCTTTTCGTTCCGTGTTTTTGTCTTCCCTTCTTTGGGTCGGAAAGTTAACCGTCCTACTCCGAAAAAGGGTGACATTTTTAATTTCTGGAGCTCTTCTCGAGATTCAGAATCCATTGAGAAGGTCCATAACACCCCTTTGTCCGAAGGTTTACTACCCCAGACTGTCCATAGATGTGTCTTGAGCCCATGGTTACTTATCCTTAGTCTATTAAGGATCCTTTTGGACTCAAGGCGTTCCCCATATTCATCCTGTACGAAGACAGTGCACGAGTGTGGCTTGGGTATATCTTCCCCCTCCACGTCCCTGAGAGATGCACTCTCCCAGGGCTTCAGGGATGGAATCACCTCCTTTAGCCACCGTGCACTTATGTCATCCGCACAATTTAGTTCTAGGAAACCCGGTCTGTATGTACTCTTCAGGAAGCGAACCTGTGGTCCTGCTTCCGGAATTTTTTCATACGCAGCCAAGATGGCTATTTCGACTGCCTTAAGCTTATTAACATCCATCTTGGCTTCCGGGAATCCTGTTAGTACTGCTACGACCTTAATAGATGCGGCAGCTTCGCTGAAAGTCACACCCTCGGTTCTTGGCCTTTTCCCTTTGCGTTGGCTTTCGGGTGGTGTGCTTCCGTCTGACCTTAGCCTTTTTGGGCCTTCGGCCTTCTGGGTTTGGTTTTGTTTTGTCATGACCTCTAATGGCTTTGACGACATCTCTTTTGCCCTTTCAGCAGCCTTGATGAAATTGGCCTTTATTACAGCAATTTTGGCTTGTATGTATTATTGGCCTTGTTTCACCCACTTACTGATTTTGGCTTTAGAGATGCCAGATAGCTTTGCAGCCCTAATCTCTTCGTCTGTCATGAGATCAACGTCTTCCAACGCTGTTACCCTGACAGCCTTTCTTGTTCCTTGCCTATCAGCTTGGGAGATTTCTGTAGAATTTCCGGGCCTTTCGGCGTTCGGATCTTCTCTAGAAGCTCCCTGCCCTTCGGCTTTAGGAACTGTGATTTTGGCTTTAGAGTTCCCTGGGCCTTGGGCCTCAGGAACCCTTTGGCTCTGAGTTGTTACTTTTTTTGTTTTGTTTTGAGATTCCATATTGGTCCCACGAGTAGCTAGGGAAGGACAGTCACCCCTCGCAGAGCCCCGCTTGCGAGGGTAAGGTCTAAATACTAAGGGGTGCGACCTGTTGCCCCAAAGGAACCGTTTGCGACACTGTCACCCCAGTGCCTTCCAGCCTTCACCACGGTGTCTCACGGCTTGGCTTGGGGATTGTTTATCGACTATCTGGTCTAGATCCGCTGAGTTTTGTTTCAACAGGGCCACCACGAGAAGGGTGCAATCAAAGATTAATTACACACCCCCAATCATTGTTGGGAGTACCCAGCGGTCTTGGGATGGTTTAAGGAGGTGCAAAGTCCGAAGACTCTCCGTGCAAAACTCGTCCCCTGAGATTTGTTCTTTTCCCGCTCAGCTTTACGCCGATTAGAAAAAGAGCGCATCCCTCGGCCCCAAGATAGACTAACTGATGAAAACAACGAATTAAAACATCAGATTATAACTAACCAATTGAACCAATGTACAACTGACGGTAGGAAAGTTAATACCGTTGAAAAATCTTTTGCTTGTCAAATTTGTTTTAAAAAGTATGCATTGAAGAAAAGTTTAAGACATTTGATACAGCAGCATACTAGAGAAAAATCTGTCACATATGAAACCTGCTCGGATACTGGAGAAAAACCATTTGGATGTGAAAAGTGCACAAAACAGTTTTCACGAAGTACTTACTTAAAAGTGCATATGAGAACACACACTGGTGAAAAACCATATGGATGTAAAATATGCACAAAACAGTTTACACAATATGCTCACTTAAAAGCACATATGGGATTGCACACTGGTGAAAAACTATTTGGATGTGAGATTTGCACCAAAGAGTTTTCGCGAAGTTCTGATTTAAAAATACATTTTAGATTTCATTCTGGAGAAAAACCATTTGGATGTACGATATGCACAAAGCAGTTTGTAATACGTAATGATTTAAAAAGACATATGGCGGTGCATACTGGTGAAAAACCATTTGGATGTGAAATATGCACAAAACAGTTTTCACGAAGTGCACACCTAAGACTTCATATGAGAACACACACGGGTGAAAAACCATTTGGATGTGAAATATGCACAAGACAGTTTACACAAAATTCTAGCTTAAAAGTTCATATGAGAACGCACGCTGGTGAAAACCATTTAGATGTGAAATATGCACAAAACAGTTTGTAACGCCCTACGAGTTAAAAAATACATTTGGTGATGCATACTAATTAAAAACTATTTGGATGTGAAAAAAGGCTAGTAGAAAGCCTTTGGGATGTAAATATGCACAAAACAATTTACACAAAATGCTCACTTGGAGGCTCACACGCACATTGGTGAAAAACCATTTAGATGACAAATATACACAAAACAGTTTGTAACACAATGAGGTAAAAATACACAATATAGTGGTGCATCCTGGTGAAATACTATTTGGATGTGAAATTTTCCCAAAATAGTTCAAGTCTCAAATCTCAAATCTTCAAATCTCAAGTTCTATCAACAACCATTTGTGAAATTTGCGGCAAACTGTTTATTGTAGCAAATAGAGATTTAAAAGACATGTCAACACATTCTCAAACAGAACTATTTGAACGTCAAATATCCAATTAACACTTTTCTGACAGTATTTCTTTAAAATTACATAATTTGCAAATACATACTGGAGATTATTCCATTCATAGAGATTCTGACCAATAGAAAGCTACAGAAATAAAAATTAAAGTATTACGTCAGATACCCTTCGTTGTACATTCAGTGACATTAATGACAATTCATGTGACATGTTTGGTACAAAAACACTTATGAGCCCAAAACAAATCTTTAATTGACTACATATCAAACACAACTGGTTAATTCTTTTACCTGTAAACTAACTTAAATATGATGCGATAATTAGCAATACATGAGCGTCGCGAGTGGGGTTTATAATTACATGGCCAATACATTACATCACCCCACCCTAAAATTCTAGTTATAACTAAAGTTAGGAACACAACAAAACTAAACTTTTAAATACTACATTTCGAATCCAAAACGTTTTGGTTCTTTTCTAGATCTTACTGGACGTCTATGTGGGATGCATGGCTCTTGGATAACATCACTATCATTTTGAGAGTCTAGCTGAGGCTCCCCACTTAGATTTCCTGTTGAGTTTGTAGCGGCTTGTATAACATTTTCTTCGTTATTTGGAATATGTTCTTCTACCTAAAATTCGTAATAGCTTTGCTTTGCACCACGACACCTTGGTGTTTCTATAATCTTTAACTAAAACGATATCCCCCACTACAAACTCTACCTGTCTCCTCCCCCTATAATATTTCTTATTATTTTCTTGCGCTTGCATCAAGTTATGTCTAATTTCTGTTAAATTAACTGGGTTCGATTGTTGTTTTTATAAATCATCAGGTTTAATTAAATCTAGACGCGTTCGCAACGCCCTTCCAAAAATATCTTAGCGGGAGAAGTACCTGTCGACAGGTGCACTGTGTTCCTATATGTTAATAAAAATTTAGACAATGATAAATTAATATTTCTTTGATCAATATCTTTTAACAAAAAATGCTTTACTGTTTTAACGCTATTTTCAGCAGCACCGTCGCAATGTGCTGAAAAGGGGGTATTGTTATAGGATTAATACCATTAATTAAAGTAAAATGTTTAAATTCTTGCGATGTTAGCTGCGGGCCGTTATCGCTGATAAGTACTTCCGGTAAACCGTAACGAGCCAAACACTCCCTAAGTTTAGCAATCGTAGCCATGGAGGTGATTGAAGACATTGGACAAACTTCCACCTATTTAGAAAAAGCATCCAAAATTATAAGAAAATTAGTTTTTCGTGTTTCGGCAAAATCTATATGCACGCGTGACCAAACATTTTGCGGAATGCTCCAGCCTTGCAAAGGAACCTTAGGTGGATCTGCCTGCATGCTCTGACAAGGAATGCAATTCTTGCTGAGAACTTCAATTTCTGTATTTAATGATGGCCACCAAATATAAGACCTAGCTAATATTTTCATCTTAACTATACCAAAGTGAGCTGAATGCAATTAATTCAGTAATTTATTTCGTAGTTTACTAGGAACAATTACTCTGTCCCCACAATAAGACGCCATCTTCAATAGAATTTCATTTCGTTTAAGGAAGTAGGGTTTAATTTCTAATTCAACATTTGTTGGCCATTTGGCCATAACATATTTAGTTACACGAGACAAAATCGGATCTAATTCTGTTTCTTTCCTTATATCACTCACATTAATAGGAATTTCTTCGCTTTTTGCTAAATAATTTAAATTAACAGTTTCCTCTATACTATATTAAACTTAGAAGAATCTAGCCTTATCGACTTATTTGAAGGCAACTTAAGTCTGCTACATTTTTTTGTGTCTATACATGCTTTGTATTATTGAAACCACTTAAAAATACTGCATATCTCTGCAATCTATTGGCCGCCGTAACCGGTATCCCATTTTTAGGGCCAAAAATGGATATTAACGCCTTGTTATCTGTGATTAAATTGAACTTCTTCCCATATAAAAATTGGTAAAAACGTTTGATTCCCCACACTATAGCCGTTGCTTCTTTATCTAGAGTCGAATAAACTTTTTCGGTATCGCTGAGCGTTCTATGCAAACTATATTGGTTTTTCGCTACCATCTTTAAAACTATGTGAGAGAACAGCCCCGATCCCATAATCTGACCTATCAACAGTCAAATTTAATTCTAGGGTTGGGTCGCAATGGGGGTGATAATGGGGAGTCGTAATTAGGGTGGGGTGATGGACTAATACTAGATCTGACGCTAACATTTGTTTAATAGTGTTAAAAGCTAATTGACATTCTTCATCCCAGTGCCAAACTACATTTTGTTTTAAAAGCTTATATAAACAATGAACAATGTTTGGGAGATTTGGAATGAATCGATGAAAACGTACATTTTTCTGTCTTTACTGTAAGATCACATTCTTGTAAAATCGCTAAAACTCTACACAAATTCTTAGCGTGTTCTTCCCTATTCCTTCCTGTAATTAGAATGTCATCTAAAAAAATAGATATACTTGGCATATTGAGAAATATTTGTTCCATTATGTGTTGGAACTGGGATGGACCTGATACAACTCCATACGGTAGACGATTAAATGCAAATAATCCCTTATGAGTACTAATAACCGTATATTTCCGAAAATCTGGATGAATCACAACTTGCTGATAAGCTTGACTCAGGTCAATTTTAGAAAACTCTTGACCACCCTGTAACTTAGCAAATAAATCATCGATCCGTGGTAACGGATATTTATCCGCTTCGATAAAAGGATTGATAGTTATTTTGAAATCACCACAAATCCTAACACCTCCATCATTTTTTAAAATCGGTATTATGGGCGTTCCCCATTTCGAAAATTCAACTGCAGATATAATGCCCTCCTGGCAGTGGCGGCGCCTGGTGTAAAATATTGGGGGTGCACACATAATGTTAACATATAAAAAGACCTTGAGACCCTATTTCCGTAGGTAAAGGTTTTTGAGTGTCTTCAAATTGTAAAAATCAAAGGACCTTATTAAAAATTACAATAAATAATGTATTTTATTGACTTAAAATTATAATTTAGTGTTTAAATGTTACAAGCAAGTTTTGTAACGAAAGTCAGTCGCCTGTTATTTTTTAGATATTATTCACAAACAAATTCAGTAAAATTTGGAATTTCTTGAATAATTTTTTTTTATTGAAAACATTGCGAGTGCAGTTAATCGATCCTGGTCCATATTAGCTATTCTAAGGAAAGTTTTGATACGTTTCAATGCAGAGAGACATCTTTCTGTTTCTGCAGTTGTCACTGCCATCGTAACAAGTACATAATTGGAGAATTCCAATCTGGAATTCCAACTGGATAGTTAAAATCGTATCTTCTATTTTATTCATTATGCTTCCTCTTCTCCAAATATGTGCTTCACACCTACACAATTTGTAAGTTTTTACACAAATCTCCATTTTAAATAATCATTTATAATCCCGACGTTTGCACTTTGGTACATTCTTAATTAACAAATTTGGTTTCGGCATTTTTAATTTTTCTTCTAAATATAATGAAGAAAATTTAATTGATTTTAAATATTCCACGCTAACATTTACGTCCACAAATCCTTCCATTCTTAATATAGTTCCGAAATTCGAACTTCATGAAAGCAAAATTTAAACATACGTGTGCCGTGCACGTTGAAAACACCAAAGATCATGCCATAAGATCACATCCAACTTGTGATCCTGTGGCCATCTAAACTTGTGGGCTATAGCGGGTAGCGGGGTGGGTGGTGACTGGTGAGTTGTATATTGTCGTATGAAATGTCATTGGTATAGGAACCACTGTGAGAGCGGTGAACGCGGGGTTCTGTCTAAGGCCTCGCATCCGTGAACTTTCTCCTTTGAAATAGAATAAAAATAATTAAATGTTACCTATTAGATACTTATAAACTCCTTGGATCTGTTATTTCGAATTTCAATTACTGTATAGTTAGATTAAAATGATACTTATAGAATGATAAATATTACATATATGAATGTTGGTGTGAAAATAATTTTGGGGGTTCACGTGCACATGTGCACTTATGGAGAAACCGCCACTGCCTCCTGGACCATTTTATTTAATTCCATCTCTACCTTGTTCCTTAAAAAAAAGGAACCACTCTGGGTTTAAAAAATTTAGGCCTGGCATCTATTTTAATATTAAATTTTAACTGAAATTTATTAAAATGTGCCCAATTTGTCAGAAACTACAGTGGGAAAATCTTTCATTAACCACCCCATTATTTCATTATTTTTATCTGCTTCAATAAAATTTAGTTCCCTGAAACCCATATTATAACACCTAATAAAATTTCTACCTAGCAAGGCTGGAGTTTCTCGATGTATAACATAAAAATCTAAATTATTTGTTTGTTTTGAAAAAGTTACTGGTAAGTTAATTTTGCCCTTAGGATGAACCTTACCTCCCGAAAAATTAACTAACGATAATGGTTGTGTATTAAAATATTTGTTATATAGGGTGTCCCAAAAGTAGTGAACGGTCGAATATTTCGCGAACTAAACATCGGATAGAAAAACTGAAAAATACGTGTTCAATCATTTTCAAAAATCTATCCAATGACACCAAACACCAACCCCCACTACACCCCCTGAAGGTGGGGTGGGGGGTAACTATAAAATCTCAAATGGAAACCCTTAGTTTTTCTTGCAGATTTGGATTCGTTACGTAAAAGTAAACAACTTTTATTCAAGACATTTTTTCGAACTGTGGATAGATGGCGCTATAATTGGGAAAAACGATTTATCCTGATACCATAGGTAAATTATAGAAACGGTCTAATATCTCGAGAAATACACTTCCAAATGAGAAACCAAAAAACAGGTTTTTAATGTTTTTCGAAAACCTATCGACAAACACCAAAAATGACCCTCCAACCCACCTCCTGGAGACGAGGTGGGGGGTAAATTTAAAATCTTAAAAAGCAACCCCCACTTTTTATCGCAGATTCGAATTCATGTTCAATTCTAAAAAATGTTTCGAATAAATGTTGCTTAATTTTTCATGACGAATCCGAACCTGTAATAAAAAGTGGGGGTTGCTATTTAAGATTTTAAAGTTACCCCCCACCCCACCTCTAGGGGGTGGGTTGGTCTTTTTGATTTCTTATTTGGAAGTGTATTTCTCGAGATATTAGACCGTTTCTATAATTTACCTATGGTATCAGTATAAATGGTTTTTCTCAATTATAGCGCCATCTATCCACAGTTCAAAAAAAGTCTTGAATAAAAGTTGCTTACTTTTACGTAACGAATCCAAATCTGCAAGAAAAACTAGGGGTTTCCATTTGAGATTTTAAAGTTACCCTCCACCCCTCCTCCAGGGGGTGTAGTGAGGATTGGTGTTTGGTGTCATTGGATAGATTTTTGAAAATGATTGAACATATATTTTTCAGTTTTTCGAACCGATGTTTAGTTCGCGAAATATTCGACCGTTCCACTACTTTTGGGACACCCTGTATATATAGCGATACGCTTTATATTATTTATTATTATTTATATATTACAGAGAACTATTAGCTATATATCTAGCCATAAAACACTTCAGACATATGGATCGAAGGCAATCAAGGAACGATATACACAGACCAGAAACCAATCACCTTCGCCTTTACTCAGAAGCTAGATAAATGTAGTCCTAGACAGTTCAGATATTTAGACTATATAGGACAGTTTTGCACTAACATTCAGCACATTTCTGGATTAACAAATATTGTGGCAGATGCACTATCTCGAGTCGATAGCATCAAGAAAGATATCGACATCATGGACTAAGCTCTCGCACAAGAAACTGATCCAGAACTGCAAACTTTTTTAAGTGAGAAAACGTGAGTTTGTACTGTGACATATCAACATCTACAGCCAGACCATTTGTACCGAAACCACTTCGAATGGCAATTTTTTAACACATCCCGGAATCAACAGTTCTGTGAAGATGATCACACAGCGATATGTTTGGCCATCCATTAAATCAGATGTGAGGAAATGGACTCAAGCGTGTATACAGTGCCAAAAATCGAAAATATCGCGCCACATTGTTTCACCTACTGGAAGTTTTCTACCATCTTCCAGCCGATTCGAACATGTCCACATAGACATTATAGTGAAGCCGGTTTCAGAAGGAAACAGATACTGTCTAACATGCGTCGACCGTTTCACACGTTGGCCAGAAGCTTTCCCGATGCCTAATCAAGAAGCAGACACATTAGCCAGAACATTTTTTTCTGGTTGGATAGCTCGTTTCGGCATCGCATCTCTTCAAATCAATCTGCAAATTAACTGGAACTACCCATTTAAGGACAGCCGCCTATCATCCTCAAGCAAATGGTATGGTAGAAAGGTTTCATCGACAGTTAAAAGCAGCAATTCGATGTCATGAAAACATCCGATGGACCGAAAGCCTACCCTCAGTGTTACTGGGCATACGAGCAGCGTGGAGAGAAGATTTAGGTACTTCAGCCGCCGAACTCGTGTACGGAGAACCATTGTGTTTGCCAGGTGAACTATTGCTTTCGTCGCAAAGAAACACCGACGACAGTGCTCACATATACCTAAAAACGCTTCGAAACCATTTCGAAAACCTCCGTCCTACGCAACTGTCGCATCATGGATCCAAAAGCACCTTCATTTTCAAAGACATGAAAACCACCTCTCACGTTTTCATCTGCCATGATGCAATCAAAAGCAGCTTATAAAACCCATATCACGGTCCTTTTCCTGTAGCCAAACGAGGTGACAACACTTTTGTCGTCCGTGTAAATGGAAAAGAAACAACAATTTCCATAGACAGATTGAAGCCAGCGTACGAGCTTCACGAAAGTACCCATCACGAACCAGAAAAAATGACAGTATCCAGCAAAACAAACAGCAGACCTAAGAGGAAGGCAATATTTACCGGAAGTAATCAAGAAAGTGTCGGTTAACAGTGAATTCAGCGATTTTTCTTTCTCCTCGTATAAACATTGCGTTGTTTTATTTCCTGTTATTTTCAATTTTCATCATATGTATATATTATGTTTTATCTATCGTCTTAGTCTCTCGGAGGGGGTATATAGCGATACGCTTTAATTACTATTTTTGCTAATTTTAATTTTAATAATTTTTCTCAAAACGAAATAATATGGGTCATATAAAAGTCACAGTTAATATACAAACCAGATGCTAAGAAAGACACGGTTTTACGATACGAAATGCCTCCCTAACCATATGGTTTTTGGTGTGTTCAGTTTAACAAAATGAATTCCCCATAAATTAATTACCATATCAGACCATATGTGTCAACTCACAAAGGACATGCATTCGAGACGTTTCTTAAAACTGCAGATGTGTTCTGTTTTTAAACGCCAGATCTAAATAATTTATTGTCCTCTTCGGGCCATATTGTAGAAAGCCATAACATCGGTATAATAGTGTTGTGGTCTTAGTTAGTCTCTTCACACCCTGCGAACAACGCAGACACGCCCGCACTCTCGCTAACAATCGACCCTCTTCCAAGATATAGGCAAACACCTTTTTTTGTTACCAAAATAAATAAATATTTTACTGGTCGTTTGTTACACTTATTTTTATTATTTCAAATAATTGTTTCCGTCAACATACACCAACGGAACATTATACAGTGAGCACGTAAAGGTTGGAATAAATTCATTTTCTCAAGAATGGACGATTTTGGAAAAAAATCCCGAAACAGGTTAATTTTTATTTTTAAATTACGACTTTTTGGCGTATATATCATACTAGTGACGTCACCCATCTGGGCGTGATGACGTCATCGATGATTTTTTAAATGAGAATAGGGGTCGTGTGATAGCTCATTTGAAAGGTAATTCAATTCTCTAATCAGTAATATAAATATTAACATAATTATTTATACAGGGTGTCCAAAAAAAATTTTTTGGATTAAATTTATTGACATAAAAAAAAGAATGTATGTAATTTATTTATTTAAAAATACATTTGACTACTCTCAGAAAACAGAAAAAAAATGTATATTTGAAAAATAATCATTGCTTTTCGCTTAAATTAAATGTTCAAATTGTCACGAGGCTGGCGAGTGGCTGCTTTAATATTGAATTTAAGCAAAAAACAATATTTATTTGCCAAAAAAACATTTTTTTTTTTGTTTTCTGATAGCAGTAAAATGTATTTTGCTAATTATAGCTCTTTTAATATTAACATCTGTAATTTCTCTAACGATGTAATATTGTTCTAGCCTTTTAATAAAAACATTCCATTCACAAATTCTGGGATTAAATTACAAATTTAACGTTAAATCTAATTTTCCGTCTTTCGACATTTTGTTTTCACTTACAAACAATTCAAAAACGTTTTTATTCTCGTTGTCAATGGGTACAAAAACACTTATGAGCCCAAAACAAATCTTTAATTGACTACATATCAAACACAACTGGTTAATTCTTTTACCTGTAAACTAACTTAAATATAATGCGATAATTAGCAATACATGAGCGTCGCGAGTGGGGTTTATAATTACATGGCCAATATATTACATCATGTTTTACAACTTGTCAAACAGAACACGAGAAACAGGTTTAGCAAATATTAGTTAAAATTATTTAAAAACAGTTTCATTCATGAAATAATCTCAGCGAATTACACTCGACCTCTAAAATTATTATCGATTTGTTGCCCTCGTGACACTTTAACGAAATTTCACTCCCCTTCGGGTCGTGAAATTAAAACTGTCAAAGTGTCACTCGGGAAACAAATCGATAATTTTACAGCTCTCGTGCAATTACTACTGATAATAATTTTGTGTAAAATTTGCACCAAACAGTTTCTAAGAAAGCCGTCATTTAATAATACAGTTGAGAATACACAATGAAGAAAAACTATTTGTATATGAAATATTACAAAACGGTTTTCACAAAATGCTCACTTAAAATATGACAAGATATTATAGAAAGAGACAATTTAGCAGTATTTAGCTCAAGTAGATAACGTTGGCATAATCATGTTTTAGATTTAGTGCTGTGAATGGATAATCAATAATTATAAATAATGTAAAGAGCAGAAATAAACTAAAATCTATAATTTAACAAAAATTATTTTTCCATAACTAGTTTGGAGTATTGTGGAAGGCGTTCTAGATAATTCGAGTGAAATGGTGAGGTATTGCCAGAGTTCGGCGCGTATGGTTCATGTTGAAGTTTTGAGTGACAAGTATCTAGTAATCGTTATGGTTAACATATCTTTGTCTTGAATTGGGTTGTGATGGGTGATGCTGAAGTAAATTTTGTGCAAACGAGCGATTGGTTTGTATTGTGACATTCAATTTACTATTTTTATTTGGAAAATAACTACAATTTTAATTAAAAATACATTGATTTTGACTTTTGATTCCATTTTGGAAATCATTTTCAAAATACAAAGTATTCTGTTTTGTTGCTAAGGACCGGTATTTCCAACATCACTTAAGCCAAAGCTTACTTTAAGCCTGAGCTTAAGCTAAGATGCCTGTATTTTCACTTCAATTTGAGGCTTAAGCATAGGTTTAAACCAAATAATTTTAAGTTCGCGCGGGAGTTGGTTTAAGCCTTTGCTTAAAATTTTTTTTTCTGTTTTTTGATATTATTTCTATAAATTAATAATTATAGAGTTATTTTGAAGACCAACTTTTGCGTAATAATGTTATTATGGGATTAATAACGATTATTAAAATAAAATTCTTACTCCATTTGGAAGGTGTAGGCAAAAGAAAATTATTTATTTCTACAATGCTTGGTATAAGTATTTATTTTACAAAAGTAAACTTACATTCCAATTTGAAGTTTTTAGGAATATGTCCAATAATCAAAATTACGAAGACGGAGTTTCTACAAAATAACAATAAAACATATAACCAGAGAAAATATAGACAATATATGTACTAACAACACATGTATGTACCATGTACACAAAATTAAGTGAAGTAAAAATAAGACAGATGCAGGTGACAAGATAAAATTAAATGTCAAAAGTAGTGGTTTTTACCTCAGAACAGGTTGTTCTGGCACTTTGACGTATTCAGAGGTACCAAACCAGTTAACTTGACGAGTTTAGTTAAGGAAATGATGGAAATACGGCACCCAGCTTAAGCTTCTCCTTAACTTTTGACACAGGCTTAGCTAAACAAAAGCTTAAGTAGCCGTTGAAATACCGGCCCTTAGTATTACAAAAAATTCTTCTAATTAGTTTTATTTGACTTATATTGACAATTGATATATATTTTAAATAAGTGAAGCGCTATTATAACCACGTCACTTTGGTTCACTGTTAACAACAAAGTCATCATAGCCGGAATGATCGCCAACGTTCGGAACGGACAGGCACCCTAAGAAGAAGAAGAAACGCTATAATGTAAAGGTTTCCACGCGGATTTTGCCAAGTGTAAGTGTTGGAAGAAGCTTGGTTCTAGAAAACATAGAACCTTCATTTTTGTTTTCTTTTACCTGACATCTTAACTAGAAAATTTTAATTTCTCCCAAAAAATCGGATAATGCTGGAAAAATCACAATCTCTCTTTACCTTCTCTCAAATTACTATTTTTGTGTTTATCGATTAGATGATATTTTAACAGATTACTATGATTTTAGGTTTCAAATATGAAGATAGACTAACTGATGAAGACAATGAATTAAACCATCAGGTTATAACTAACCAATTGAACCAATGTACAACTGACGATAGGAAAGTGAATACCGTTGAAAAATCTTTTGCTTGTCAAATTTGTTTTAAAAAGTATGCATTTAAGAAAAGTTTAAGAAGACATTTGATACAGCAGCACACTAGAGCAAAATCTGTCACACATGAAACCTGCTCGGCTACTGGAAAAAAATCATTTGGATGTGAAATATGCACAAAACAGTTTTCAAAACCTGTACACTTAAAAAAACATATGATGGTGCATACTGGTGAAAAACCATTTGGATGTGAAATATGCACAAAACAGTTTACACAAAGTGCTCACTTAAAAGTTCATTTGAGATCTCACACTGGTGAAAAACCATTTGGATGTGAAATATGCACAAAACAGTTTTCACGAAGTGAACACCTAAGACTTCATATGAGAGCACACACTGGTGAAAAACCATTTAGATGTGAAATATGCACAAAACAGTTTTCACGAAGTGCTCATTTAAAAGTGCATATGAGAGGACACACTGGTGAAAAACCATATGGATGTAAAATATGCACAAAACAGTTTATACAAAATGCTCACTTAACAGTACATATGAGATTGCACACTTTTGAAAAACTATTTGAATGTGAGATTTGCACCAAAGAGTTTTCGCGGAGTTCTGATTTAAAAGTACATTTGAGATTTCATTCTGGAGAAAAACCATTTGGATGTGAAATATGCACAAAACAGTTTTCATTAAGTGGTAACTTAAAAACTCATATGAGAACGCACTTCGGTGAAAAATTTGGATGTGAAATATGCACAAAACAGTTTGTAACACGTAATACTTTAAAAAGACATATGGCGCTGCATACTGGTGAAAAACCATTTGGATGTGAAATATGTACAAAACAGTTTCCACGAAGTGCACACCTAACACAACATATGAGAATACACACTGGTGAAAAACCATTTAAATGTGAAATATGCACAAGACAGTTTACACACAACTCTAGCTTAAAAGTTCATATGAGAACGCACTCTGGTGAAAAACAATTTAGATGTGAAATATGCCCAAAACAGTTTGTAACACGTAATACTTTAAAAAGACATATGGCGGTGCATACTGGTGAAAAACCATTTGGATGTGAAATATGTACAAAACAGTTTTCACGAAGTGCACACCTAACACGACATATGAGAATACACACTGGTGAAAAACCATTTAAATGTGAAATATGCACAAGACAGTTTACACACAACTCTAGCTTAAAAGTTCATATGAGAACGCACTCTGGTGAAAAACAATTTAGATGACAAATATGCACAAACAGTTTGTAACACAATGAGTTAAAAATACACAATCTAGTGATGTATCTTGTAGTACGGGATCCGAATATAGGTCGACCTGCACCCATCTGCTTTTCGGATGAAACATTTTTTTTATTAAATTTCATACATAGACAAATATTTCTAGCATTTTATTTATTTATTATATTATATGTATACAAATATTATTTATTATTAAAAAACTTTGACATCGAAGTAAAACAACTTCTATGTAATAGTAGGCTATTGATTATGTACCATAGAAAAAGGAACTACAACGTTAACGGGGTTTTATTATTTCATATGGTAATCGAGTATTCATTTGGCTTTCGACAAGTAAACAAGACATCGTATCGTTAGCAAATGAATTAAGCCATAATTACAGTAATTAAGGTGATAATTAAAAACCGATTGTTATTAAAGTTAGAAAGTTTTTATTTGCAAAATTAAAATTCGACTGTGATAAGATACAAAAGTTTTATCTGCACAAATAAATAGTTACACTGTTAAATATTTCATGGAATATATGGCCTGGAATAGTCCAGGCAATCTCGGGCCATAGTGTGAGATGGGTGTACTGAAATATGGAAAAAGCCAATATGGTTTCCCTACCGACAACATCAAGTGAAACATTACTTTTTCAACAAAATCAAGTGCTCTTTACTGAGAATCAAGCCAGAAGTCAAAATGAGCAGATGTTATACAACGCCTGGTTACAGGAAAATCAAGAAAGAGAAAATCTACATATCGTCATACAACAAATGAAAATCCAAATAGATACCCTACAAAAGAAGATAGGCGAAGAAAAACAACAGCACAATGAAGATATAGAATATCGCACAGACGACGAAGAACTGAGTAAAGAAACGGAATGGATTCGAGTCCAAAATTCAAAAAAAAAGGAAGATAAGCAACTCCCCAAAGGAAGTACAGCCCCACTCCCACCAACAGAGAAGTAAACCAGATGAGACACAAACGGCACGTAAACCACCACCAGTCATTATAAACAAATTGGAAAAATACGACACCCTAGTCAGCCACTTATCAGGTAAGCAAATATCTTATCAAACTAGCATGCTTGCAGGTGGAAATATAAAAATTAATGTCAAAGACGAAAATAGCTACAGAAACCTAACCAAGACTCTAAATGACACAAATCTCGAATGGTATTCGTTTGAAGATAAACAAAATAGACCTCTAAAAGTGGTTGCAAGAAAACTGCACCAAACTTGCCAAGTTAAGAACATAACGGAAGACCTAAAAAATAAGGGATATAAAATAGAAAACGTAACCCAATTACTAAGAGGAAAGGACAAATCGCCACTGCCACTTTTTGCACTTACTTTTAGTAAAGAGGAAAATACAAAAAAAGTGTATGAAATTACCGAAATTTTAAACATGAAAGTGACGATAGAAGCTTTCAGAAAACCGAATTTGATTCCACAATGTAAACGGTGTCAAGAGTACGGACATACACAAACTTATTGCAGAAGAGAACCGAGATGCGTAAAATGCATCGGGAAACATTTAACAAAAGATTGTAAGAAGCCAAAAGTCTTCTACTTTAAAATGTATCATATGTATCTGAATTGCCGATATAAATGAGTCAAATTAAATAAATTAGAAGAATTTTTTTACTAAGCAACAACATTTTTGTTTATGTTAGTAGTATTTTGTATTTTGACAACGACACCCGATTTGGGCGTCGAAACGTTAATAAAAATCATTTTTTAATAATATTGTGGCTTATTTCCCATTATAAATAGTTAAAATTGTAAAAATGCCACAAGAAAATAGCTTCAGAACAACAGCACTCTTATCGACGATTTCACCTCTTGTTAGAGGCTCTTCAGAGAATGCATAGGTTGCTTTCTCTAATCCTGTAAATTTTTCGACATATATTAGTCCCACACTGCAACTGACGTGAATGGATTAGGTGACTAGCGTCATCTGGCAATTGAAAGATAAAGTTTTTCAATCCTAATAGCAAGATTAAAAATATTACTAAAAGATTTTTAAATTGAAAACTTATTGGTACATTTCCCTGGTGACACCTCCAAGGCTTCTAAAATTTGCAAGCCAAATGGATGCTACAGTGAAGACAAAAGGGAAGGAATTCTACACTATGCAATTCACAAACCCCGTCTGCAGCTTGGTAAAGTTCCAACGGAAAATGCACCTAGTTACTCCACGGAGTAATACTACTATAAAATAAAAATGTATACCATTTTTATTCAGTTGCAATGCGAGGCCAAAAATGTCTTAATTTTTTTTTCGCTCTCTAATCTAAGTAAAAATTAAGACATTTTTGGCCTCGCATTGCAACTAAATAAAAATGGTATACATTTTTATTTTATAGTAGTATTATTCCGTGGAGTAACTAGGTGCATTTTCCGTTGGAACTTAACCAAGCTGCAGACGGAGGTTGTGAATTGCATAGTGTAGAATTCCTTCCCTTTTGTCTTCACTGCAGCATCCATTTGGCTTGCAAATTGTAGAAGCCTTGGAGGTGTCACCAGGGAAATGTACCAATAAGTTTTCAATTTAAAAATATTTTAGTAATATTTTTCAATATTATTAATGTTGCTATTAGGATTGAAAAACTGTATCTTTCAATTGCCAGATGACGCTAGTCACCTAATCCATTCACGTCAGTTGCAGTGTGGGACTAATAGATGTCGAAAAATTTACTGGATTAGAGAAAGCAACCTATGCATTCTCTGAAGAGCCTCTAACAAGAGGTGAAATCATCGATAAGAGTGCTGGTTGCGCTCTCTAATATATAGTATATATAAGTATTGTTGCGCTCTCTATACTTTAAAAAAAATTGCTTGAAATGTTGATTTCAAACCCTACGCCCCTCCTTTACGTATAGCTATGACACGATTTTGATAAAAAACCCATGCAAGAAATATTTGTCCAAGTATGAAATTTAATAAAAGAAATGTCCCTAATAGCACAAGGACGTCCATTGGACGTCCTTCACGGACTTTAGGGACGTCCATTGGACGTCCGTTTTCGTCCGAGGAACGTCCTTTATACGTCCTATTTTGGTCCAAATGTCGCGCTACCGAACGTCCATCTAAGGTCCGAGGGGACGTATATTGGACCTTAATCGGACGTAATTTGGACCTTGATCGGACGTCCTAGGGGACGTAAATTGGACCTTAATCGGACGTAAATTGGACCTTAATCGGACGTAAATTGGACCTTAATCAGACGTAAATTGGACCTTAATCGGACATAAATTGGACCTTAATCGGACGTAAATTGGACCTTAATCGGACGTAAATTGGACCTTAATAGGACGTAAATGGGACCTTAATCGGACGTAAATTGGACCTTAACCGGACGTAAATTGGACCTTAATAGGACGTAAATTGGTCCTTAATCGGACGTAAATGGGACCTTAATCGGACGTAAATTGGACCTCTATCGGACGTAAATTGGACCTTAATCGGACGTAAATTGGACCTTAATCGGACGTAAATGGGACCTTAATCGGACGTAAATTGGACCTTAATCGGAAGTAAATTGGACCTTAACAGGACGTCCAATTTTGGTCCAAATGCCACGTTGCCAAACGTCCAATGGAGGTCCACTTAACATCCGAAGGGACGTTCGGTGGACGTCAATTGGGCCTTCATAGGACGTCCCAGTTTGGTCCAATGTCTTGCTGCCGAACATCCATCTAATGTCGTGGGAAATAAAAAATATATTTTTTAAGGAACTTATATTACATCTTATATTAAATTACAATTATTGGATATTACATTATTTACATTAAATTACAATACACTTCTCCAAGAAATTAACGCACCACCTTAAGTATGGGGTATTTTTGATGTCTCGTATTTCCTAAACCTGTTGTTTCATCTAAGTGATTTTTTTATAATATTATAGCCTAGGCTATAGGTTACCTCCTTAAGCTTGTCATGCACAGGGAGCTATGCTGTAATATATGTACATTATATCATATCACTCTCTATAGTAATGAGTGAGCCTGCAGACAGGAAACAAATGGTTCCGTATGTGCAGGCTCAATCATTACTATAGAGAGCGATGTGATATAATATATATTACAGTATAGCTCCCCGTGCATGACAAGCATAAGGAGGTACTTAACCTATAGCCTAGGGCCTAGGCTAGAATATTATAAAAAAATCACTTAGATGCAACCACAGGTTTAGGAAATTCGAGACATCAAAAATGCCCAATTTTTAAGGTGGTGCGTAATCGGCTGTATATACAGGGTGTAACAAAAATACAGGTCATAAATTAAATCACATATTCTGGGACCAAAAATAGTTCGAATGAACCTAACTTACCTTAGTACAAATATGCACATAAAAAAAGTTACAGCCCTTTGAAATTACAAAATGAAAATCGATTTTTTCGATTATATCGAAAACTATTAGCGATTTTTTATTGAAAATGGACATGTGGCAGTATTATGGCAGGAATATCTTAAAGAAAAATTATGGTGAAATTTTTGCACCCCATAAAAATTTTATGGGGGTTTTGATCCCTTAGATCCTCCCAAACTTTTGTGTACGTTCCAATTCAATTTTATTATTGTGGTAGGTACCATTAGTTAAATTCAATATTTTTGTTTCTTAGTATTTTTCAGATAAGGCAGTTTTTATCGAGTTCCGACTTCTTTTTTAACATGTCTACATAAAAATTTTTTTGGGGGTTTTGTTCCTTTAAACAACCCAAATGTTTGTGTATGTTCCAATTAAACTATTACTGAGGTACCATCCCTAATAGCACAAGGACGTCCATTGGACGTCCTTCACGGACTTTAGGGACGTCCCTTGGACGTCCGTTTTCGTCCGAGGAACGTCCTTTATACGTCCTATTTTGGTCCAAATGTCGCGCTACCGAACGTCCATTGGACGTCCATCTAAGGTCCGAGGGGACGTATATTGGAACTTAATCGGACGTAAATTGGACCTTAATCGGACGTCCTAGGGGACGTAAATTGGACCTTAATCGGACGTAAATTGGACCTTAATCGGACATAAATTGGACCTTAATCGGACGTAAATTGGACCTTAATCGGACGTCCTAGGGGACGTAAATTGGACCTTAATCGGACGTAAATTGGACCTTAATCGGACGTAAATTGGACCTTAATCGGACATAAATTGGACCTTAATAGGACGTAAATTGGACCTTAATCGGACGTAAATTGGACCTTAATCGGCCGTAAATTGGACCTTAATCGGACGTAAATGGGACCTTAAGCGGACGTAAATTGTACCTTAATCGGACGTAAATTGGACCTTAATTGGACGTCCTAGGGGACGTGAATTGGACCTTAACAGGACGTCCAATTTTGGTCCAAAGGCCAAGTTGCCAAACGTCCAATGGAGGTCCACCTAACGTCGGAGGGGACGTTCGGTGGACGTCATTTGGGCCTTCATAGGATGTCCCAGTTTGGTCCAATGTCTTGCTGCTGAACATCCATCTAACGTCCTGGAAGGACATTCGGTGGACGTCTAGCGACGATATTTAGACCTGTGGAGAATGTATTGTGGGAAATAAAAAATACATTTTTAAGGAACTTATATTTCATCTTATATCAAATTACAATTATTGGATATTACATTATTTACATTAAATTACAATACACTTCTCCAAGAAATTAACGCACCACCTTAAATATGGGGTATATTTGATGTCTCGTATTTCCTAAACCTGTTGTCCCATCTAAGTGATGTTTTTATAATATTGTAGCCTAGGCTATAGGTTACCTCCTTAAGCTTGTCATGCACAGGGAGCTATGCTGTAATATATGTATATTATATCATATCGCTCTCTATAGTAATGTGATATAATATACAGGGTGATTCATCTTATTCGCCTCGGTCTCTGTACGGAAAACCACTTAATATTTTAAAAAAATTTCTTCACAGTAATATACAGGGTCTTTAATACTACAACCTAAAAATAATGTGAATTATACAGGGTGTTCCAAAAAAGAGTGGTATATCAAAGTTATATTTTTTCTTATGGAATGCCCTATATCTGATGACATTATTGAATTGACCCTAAAATATAAGCTATAATTTCATAAGGGTTCCCTATACCTAAATACAGGGTGTTTTGATTTATTTCGATTTTTATAAAAATGTAAGGTTTTAGAAAAAAATAAATATCTACGAATCTAAGAAGCAGTAACAAATTCTTTCTTGGATCTTAATAATAGACTATTTAGTATACTTAAACAGATGCTTATTGCAACAAAATTTCTTACAGGGTGGTCAAAATATGAGATTGTTCTATTAACAAATTCAAGCTGTAATAACTTACTTATTTTAAATGGAACACCCTGTATCTTACTAGTCTATCGCGTAGAAAATTTACTTAGCTTTCAATTTGTATTAGGGTTTCCTATACCTATCTTTTTACAGGGTGGTCAAAATATTAGATTGTTCTATTAACAAATTCAAGCTGTAATAACTTACTTATTTTAAATGGAACACCCTGTATCTTACTAGTCTATCGAGTAGAAAATTTACTTAGCTTTCAATTCTTATTAGGGTTTCCTATACCTATCTAGCTTCATTTTTTAAATATTTGAAGATTTCCTAATTTGTAAGCTTTAAAAATTAGAATTAAGTACCTATGTCGTGGTTATGTACAACACATCACCAACACCGGCAATATACTTAAATATCTTAGTCAAGATAGTTTCATTAATAAAATTCACATTTTTATCATTTAATCACACAGAGTGTTCTTATTTTAAATGACATACTCGATATTCTATTCTTTATAATGGAAGATATTTAAAATCTCTTCAATTCCATGTTAACATTCTCAATACACATGTTATTCTGTAAACATAAATTCCCATGTTATTCTTTATATACCCATTTTTACATATTTTTGTACAATAGGCTCGTTTTCGTCAAAGTAGCCATTGCATTTAATTGTTTGTAATTGCGATTTAAAGATTCAAACAAAAAGTGGCGTTCTTAAATTTACTTAATAACCGTTGGGTTAAAATATGGAAAATACTTATACGGAATGAAATATAATTTAAATATCTTCCAGAATACTGCATCTAATATAGGGTATGCAGTTTAAAATAAACATATTATTCAATTTCACATGTAGGCCAAACTCAACTAAAATAATACAACACTCTGTGTGATTACATGATAACAATGAAAATTTTATTATTAATGACAGTATCTTGTTTAAGTATATTGCCGGTGTTGGTGATGTGTTGTACATAAACACGACAAAGGTACTTATGTAATTCTAATTTTTAAAGCTGACAAATTAGGTAATCTTTAAATATTTAAAAAATGAAGGGAGATAGGTATAGGAAACCCTAATAAGAATTGAAAGCTAAGTACATTTTCTGTTTGAATGTCCCATTTACAGTTCAATGAAACCGGTTAATATGGCCCCCCTTAATAATTGCACCGACCTTATTGGTTGTCTTAATAATGTAACTATAATATCTCTGAAAGCAATTTCAATATATATTTGGAATATCATAAAACTTAGATCTTTTGTTTTAAATGAATAAGCTTCAGTTTCTCCTTCATTGGTGTTTATTTAAGAAAACAAGTCTCCATTTCAGTTAGTAATAGCGATTAACTTTTGTTTAAATTTGTTAATAGTTACTTATGTTCTAGACTAGTTGTTAGTTATATTCTGTACTTCAGTTTCTCCTTCATTGGTGTTTATTAAAAAAACCAAGTTCTCCATTTCAGTTAGTGATAGCGCTTAACTTTTGTCTAAATTTGTTAATAGTTATTTATGTTCTAGACTAGTTGTTAGTTATATTCTGTACTTACTAAACTCATTGTTATAAAACTGTAGTTTTTAAAAACAATAAATGTCTATCTATCTATCTATCTAAGTATGATAAATAGTCTATTATTAAGATCCAAGAAAGAATTTGTTACTGCTTCTTAGATTCGTAGATATTTATTTTTTTCTATAACCTTACATTTTTATAAAAATCGAAATAAATCAAAACACCCTGTATTTAGGTATAGGGAACCCTTATGAAAGTATAGCTTATTTTTTAAGGTCAATTCAATAATGTCATCAGATATAGGGCATTCCATAAGAAAAAATATAACTTTGATATACCACTCTTTTTTGGAACACCCTGTATAATTCACATTATTTTTAGGTTGTAGTATTAAAGGCCCTGTATATTTCTGTGAAGAATTTTTTTTTAAATATCAAGTGGTTTTCCGTACAGAGACCGAGGCGAATAAGATGAACCACCCTGTATATTACAGTATAGCTCCCTGTGCATGACAAGCATAAGGAGGTAACATATTCTAGGGCCTAGGCTAGAATATTATAAAAAAAATCACTTAGATGCAACAACAGGTTTAGGAAATACGAGACATCAAAAATGCCCAATTTTTAAGGTGGTGCGTAATGGGCTGTATATACACGGTGTAACAAAAATACAGGTCATAAATTAAATCACATATTCTGGGACCAAAAATAGTTCAAATGAACCTAACTTACCTTGTACAAATATGCACATAAAAAAAAGTTACAGCCCTTTGAAATTACAAAATGAAAATCGATTTTTTCGATTATATCGAAAACTATTAGCGATTTTTTATTGAAAATGGACATGTGACATGTGGCATTATTATGGCAGGAATATCTTAAAAAAAAAATTATGGTGAAATTTGTGCACCCCATAAAAATTTTATGGGGGTTTTGATCCCTTAAATCCTCCCAAACTTTTGTGTATGTTCTAATTCAATTTTATTATTGTGGTACCATTAGTTAAATTCAATATTTTTGTTTCTTAGTATTTTTCAGATAAGGCAGTTTTTATCGAGTTGCGTCTTCTTTTTTAATATGTCCACATAAAAATTTTATGGGGGTTTTGTTCCTTTAAACCCCCCTACCATTAGTTAAACAGTGTTTTCAAAACTTTTTTGCCTCTTTGTATTTTTTCGATAAGGCACGTTTTATCGAGTCTGGCTTCTTTTTTAACCCGGCACCTGACACGTGGGGTGCTACCAGCACCCCATAACACATGTTTATCAAATATTTGGTATTTCAAGTTTGGTAACGGAGCTGTGCGTCATAGTAGCTTTCTATAATATTATATAGCATAGATGTGTTAGTGTTTGAAGTGGTTGTTTAGTGTTATTCTGAACTTATAGCACTAAAATCGAATTGGGGTATCATCATCTGGCACTTTAAGTTTTAAATTTTTTTTGTATTTTTGATAAACAGGTCAAATTTACATTTTTTATTGAAATAACTGATTTAAATTATTAATATAGACCCTATACTCACTAAATCTTAATTTTTTTAGATATTTTACTTAACTTCATTTATTGTGGCTTGGTACTTGCTAATTTGCTTATAACACCTTTTTCATTTTATTTTTTAACTTTTATAACATATTAGTGGCTAATAAGTTAATAAAACATGTTTTTTTATATTCTTGTGTTACTCAACACATTATTTGTTTTTTTAAACAAGTAGATCACAGAAAATTTTTAAGGGGTGCTGTGAGCACCCCACGTGGCAGTTGGCGCCTTGCAAAGCCACGTGGCAGGTACCGGGTTAATATGGTTCAAAATATACCTAAAAATGTAAAGCATAAATAAGTTTGCATATTATTACCAAGTCTCCATAATCGTAGATAGATAGATAGATAGATTTATTTAACTACTTTACAAAAAAATTGTTTGTAGCAAGTCAAAATTACAAAGAAATATAAACATTACAAGGTATATAAAATCACAAGGTATATAAAACACAACTTATAAATATGTATCACAAACAAGAATATAGATTAACAAAAAATATTTTGTGTCACGGTAAGTATTTCAGTAGATGTTCTGCAATGAGTCATATATTCTTCCGAGCAATAAAAGCAATGTTTCAACAGATACCTTTTTATGACTTTTTTGAAACTGTTACAGCTTAGCTGTTTAATATCTTTTGGTAAAATATTGTAGTAGTTATAATTAAGACAATTTTTATCTGAAAGACGCAATCTAGAGCGATTTGTTCGTAAATAGTGAGAGTTTCGCGTATTGTGAACGTGAACATCAGACTGCTTTGTTAAATGGGACCTTTTTCTGTGAATTTCAGTCAGAACTTGATATATCAACAGAGTAGGTAGCGGCATAATTTTTAATTTGATGAAGAGAGGTCGGCAATGTTCCAGATAACTAACCCCTGCTAAAATCCGGATAGCTTTCTTTTGCATCCTGAAAATTTGAAGAGCATTTGTTGAATTGCCCCATAAGATTAATCCCTAGCTTAGGTGTGAGTGAAATAAAGAAAAATATGTCACCTTCAATGTCTCAAAGTTGACAACCCTTGCTAGTTGACGAATAAGAAACAATGAACTAGACAGCTTCCCCTTTACTCGTGAAATATGAGCCGACCAGTTCAATCGATTGTCTATGGTTATTCCTAACAGTTTAGCAGTGTCTTTGTCATCTGGATCGCCATGTAAACCACTTGCAGATATAATCAAGTCCTGCGTTTTTTCAGTATTGAGTTTTAGTTTGTTCGCAGCAAACCATGTGCTAGATTTATCAGAGACTTCCTCGTAAGCCATTTTTAAATCCTCATTTTTATTACCTGATATTATTATGTATGTCGTATCATCCGCAAATTGTACTGATTTGTACGGAGATATGAAATGAGGCAAATCGTTGACATATATAATGAATAAAAGAGGTCCCAAGACCGAACCTTGTGGGACTCCATGTTTTACGGGTCGAAAATCGGAGAGATAACCTTTAGACACTACAGCCTGGTGTCTACCACATAGGTACGAAGAGATAAGCTTAAGAGGGATGCCTCTGATTCCATAATAGTTTAATTTGTGGAGCAAAATGTTATGTGAAACGCAGTCAAAAGCCTTCGACAAATCGCAGAGAGAAATTGCCATGCGATTGCCACGTTCAAGCCCCTCAATCACCTCGCTCACAATATTATACACCGCGTTTGTAGTAGAACGAGCACTTCTGAATCCATATTGCGAGTTGCTAAAATAACTTTTAGACTCAAAGTAAGAATATAATTGTTGTTTGATCACCTTTTCAATCACTTTCCCGAATGTAGAAACAATGCTTATGGGTCTGTAATTGTCAGCTTTCGAGGAATCACCTTTTTTATAGATAGGTAGTACCTTTGAGTACTTTAGTGCTCCTGGAAATACTCCAGTTGATAAAATTAAGTTAATAAGATGAGTGAAAGGTGTTAAAACTATTTGGTAAGTTTCTTTTAAAATTTTGCTATTAATTTCGTGAACGTCCTTACAATTGGAATTATTAAGAGATTTAATTATTTGTATTATCGTACTTAACCATATACAAATATGTGGTGGATTTGACAAATATTCAAAATATTTCGATAAAAATTGACTTTTCGAAAAAGCAATAAGAGGCAAAAAAGTTTTTAAAACGTTGTTTAAATGGTAGGTACTACAATAATAATTAAATTGAAACGTGCACAAAAGCACATTGTTTTCGATATATTGGAAAAAATCACTTTTCATTTTGTAACTTCAAATGAGTGATAAAGGCACAGAGACTTAGATCACGAGGTCACATTGAAAGGATGCCAAAAACGAGGACTCCGAAAAGGGTACTAAACTACACTATAGCTTCAAGAAAGAGAAGAGGAAGACCGGAAAATAGATGGAAGCAAGAGGTCGAAAAAGATTTGGAAAGAATGGTGCTACAGGGTCAGAAAAGAAAAAAAGGAATGGACAAAAATCACATATCAAGCCAGAGAAGATCTCAGTACATAAAGAAACGTGAAAATGAAGAAAAAAACAAACTTTTCAAGCCATGGGCCTCTAAGGCCCTTGGTGCTATTAATATATAACTTCAAAGGGCTGTAACTTTTCTTTTGTGCACATTTGTACTAAGTTAAGTTAGGTCCAATCAAACTATTTTTGGTCCCAGGATATGTGATTAAATTTATGACCTGTATTTTTGTTACACCCTGTATATATATATATATATATATATATATATATATATATATATATATATATATATATATATATATATATAAAGGTTATATTTGGTTCTTGGGACATCAAAGTATATTTTTTAGACATTCCCTGGATATAGTCACTGATGTGACATACCTCCGATTTGTTTTTTCATGAGTTTTGTAAGAGAGACTAAAAACTTTTTTTATGGTCACCTCCTGTTTTCATATATTTTTTGACATGTTTTGTAGTAAATTCAACTATCTATTTACTACAAGACATGTCAAAATTTACATGTAAAAGCAGGAGATGATCCTAAAAATGGTTTTTCGTCTCCTACAAAATTCATGAAAAATCAGATAGGAGAATTTGTACATTACAATTCTCTGATGTTTGGGAAAAAGGGCTTAAGTCAGAAATGCACATCGATAATGTTTTGATGATTTCTGGACCAGAAAAATCGGCTCTTTTTATTGGTACATACAGTTTACGTCTACAACAGTTTTTTGCTGGTCCAGAAATCATCAAAACATTAGCAATGTGCAATTCTGACTTAAGCCCTTTTTGGCAAACATAAAAAAAAAACAATCTGGTCATAACTGACCAATGAGCAATTTTAATTTAACCTAAATTACTACTGTTTCTTAAAATGAAGAGCTTACCCCATAGCGTCTCTAATCTAACAAGATCGTGCACTATTCTAACATACACAGCCACATCACGCACTATGCTCTGCTTTTCACTATCACCTATGACTCAAACTAGTTCAAAAGGCTTTGTCCTCTTCAATCTTCTAGTTTGCCCAGTAGTATCGAGGAGCTGGATTTCCTCAATATTCTTGTACTTATTTAAGTTGTTTGTCGGGACCCTAATAACACAAAACATTCCAGGAATGTTCCTAGAATGTACTCACAGGACATTGAAAACATTCCTGGAATGTCCCCAAATGCACACGAATGTCCCTGGAAAGTCCCAGGAAAGTGCTGTGTCAGCATTTTAAATATTCTTAGAATGTTCTGTTGGAACATTCCATGAATGTCTACGAATGTTCTTTGGACATTCACAGTATATGTTTTAGACTGAATGTCTTGTTGGAACATTCCATGAATGTATACGAATGTTCTTTGGACATTCACAGTATATTTTTTAGACTGAATGTCTTGTTGGGACATTCCATGAATGTTGGAACATTCCATGAATGTTCTTTGGACATTCACAGTATATTTTTTAGACTAAATGTCTTGTTGGAACATTCCATGAATGTCTACGAACGTTCTTTGAACATTCACAGTATATTTTTTAGACATTCTCTGAAATATATCGTCAGTGATGTGACAATACCTCCTATATCTTTTTTCATGAGGTTTGCAGGAGACGAAAAACATTTTTTAAGGTCACCTCCTGTTTTCATACGTAAGTTCTGACTTGTTTTGTAGTAAATAGATAGTTAAATTTACTGCAAAACAAGTCAAAAAATATATGAAAACAGGAGGTGGCCCAAACAAGTTTTTAGTCTATCTTACAAATCTCATGAAAAAACAGATAGGAGGTATTGTCACATCACCAACGATATGTGGCCATACCAAATAATACATCCTTGATAAATATAAACATTTTTATTGCAAAAAATCTTTTCATACATTTTTTTTAATGTAATTTACTGATATTCCTATAAAAAAAATGTGTCACATTTGCTTTGTAAACCTTTCTTTTGCCTTTCATAGCCACATATTCCATTTCCTTCCTGATTTTTTGTAGACCACTTCTCTCAGCTGTTTCTAAAAGAAAATAAAATAAATGGTAATTTTTCTATCCTTTACAATTAACAATCAGAAAAAATATTTACAGGTAATAATATGCATAAATAATAATAATAATATTTAAACAAATAATAAATAATCTTTAATAAAGAAAATAATAAAACATTTTGTATTTTGACAACAACGTCCGATGTGGAAGTAGAAACCATAATAAAGTTATTTTTTCAAGTAAATTGTGGCTTATTTCCCCATTAAAATAGTTACAATAATTACAAAAATGCCACAAAGAAATAGCTTTTTCACAAACAAATAAGTATTTTGTTTTATTATATTTATTGTTTTTATTATTTACTTCAACTTAAGATTATAACTTAATTCTTGTTTTCTATTTTGTTTTTATTTATCTTTTGTCTTGATGTTTTTATTTATTTACATTCGATATTAATCTGTTTTCTTGTATAATCTACTTCGCAATAATTATGTGATATATTGGACTTAAAATGAATTCAAAAATTTTTTGTAATTGGGCAACAATGTCAACTTAGATCTCTGATGTAGATAATGAAGAGCAACAGTATCTACAGTTGGAAAAATGAAAGAATAGGGCTTTTCATCGATTGTCATTTGTTTCGAGCTTCAGTCATGTGTCACATAATATTAATATATCTACGTCATATGTCTTTGGTTTGTATTATTGTATATACCAATAACGTATGTCGTAGATATATTAATATTATGTGACACATGACAAAAGCTCGAAACAAATGACTGTGAATGAAAAGCCCTATACGCTGTGAGCTTCGCTGGTGTCGCTCCTAGCGGATTACTAATCAACTTTCACTGGTAATTTTTAAATTTATTAATTAATTGTTATCGCTTATTATTTACAACGCAAAAAAGTAATTAAATTATAATCGATTTTTTTAAGATTTTGCTAATCATTTTGACGTTCTATTGATAAAATATGAATTTCTTACTTCGTATACTTTCACAATTATCGTGTATATGGCGGTAAGATTAATATATTAATTTATAATTAGATATTACGGAACATTAAAAAAACTTAAATTCAGTATTTAAAATGTAAGTATATTTAAAGTAAAAATATATAACACAGCTTTCACAAACTAATATTTTTTATAATTAATGTTTTTAATTTTAATTTTAAATTAATCACTTTGACATTTATGTCAAATTTCCAGTAATCGTTTGCAGACTTGTCACTACTGGCGCTCACGAATTTGTAAATATCCCTTCTACGTACGAGCTCACAGCGTATACCCATGAACGATCACATCAATCACTTATTTTGTATTTGCTATCTTTTTCTATTTTAGAACAAATAGAAAATGATATAAAAACCTTAAAAATAAAAAACTGGAGAAAAAAAGCACGAAACAGATCAGAGTGGAGAAGAATCCTGGAACAGGCCAAGACCCAGAAAGGGCTGTCGAGCCAATGATGATGATGATGATGATCTTTTTCTATAACAAACGTTTGTGATTTATAGAAAAAGACAGCAAATACAAAATAAGTGATTGATGTGATCGTTCATGGTTATAGGGCTTTTCATTCACAGTCAATTGTTTCGAGCTTCTGTCATGTGTCACATAATATTAATATATCTACGTCATACGTTATTGATATAACCAATGATACAAACCAAAGACGTATGACGTAGATATATTAATATATGTGACACATGACAGGAGCTCGAAACAAATAACAATGAACAAAGCCCTATAGGGCTTTTCATCGATTGTCATTTGTTTCGAGCTTCTATCATATGTTATATAATCTGTGTATAATATTAATACAACACGGATTATACGACATATGACAGAAGCTCGAAACAAATGACTGTAAATGAAAAGCCCTATTCTTTAATTTTTCCAACTGTATATTAGTAATTGTATTATTAATTGGGTTAAGCATATTACCTGTGTGATATAAGCTATTGGAACAGCACAGTCTCTCAAACGAACAGTTGAAAGTGAAGTTCTGTCAATATCTTTTTCTAAAAAATGTTTTGAACATACTGCTCTATTAACAAATCTGATCAATACTTCATGCCTTCTTCGCAGGATCTTCTGGAAAGCTAAAAATACAAAATATATGCATTACTGAGCATTATTAACAAATTTTAGTTTTAAATAAAAAATATGATTAATGAACTCACAAAATATTATACAAAGCAGCTTAGAAATTGTTTATTAGTATAGTCCTTTCCCTAGACACAACTGGCTAGTGATTTTAGTAGGTAATTTTTTTGTTTTTGGCCAATTTTGCCAAAATTACTAACTATTTAGTTATTATTTTTTTGCCAATTGTACTAAATTGTCAAAATTATTTACTAAAATCACTAGCCAGTTGTGTCTGAGACTAAGTTTAGCGAACCGACTATACTATTCATACTGTGTATTCATTAGTTGGTACTATTATAGTGTGTGGTCTACCATCCTGTTTATAAACGCATACATTAGCAAAAACGCAAAAAAAAATTTAATTTTACAAATAATCCGTTTGTTATTATCTCTATTTACTATTTTGGTTAGGAATAAGCAAGTTTGTGGCTTATTCGCAATTATTAAAATAATAAATGGATATTTTCTGAAATAGGGGCATGCCTTTGTTTATATATTTGCATACTAACCTTTGAATGAAATGTTATTCCTGTAATTTTTTATCTACATTGCTTCTGCTACTCCAACTGATTTTATGCACTATGTTAATAATACTATTAAAGTTATTATAAAAGTATCCGAATTAAAAAAATATTCTTAAAAAGCACAAATAAAAACAAACAACGATCACACACGGCAAGGTGGCCAAGGCCAAGATGCATGCCAAGCCAAGATGGCCGAAGCGCCGAGGCCGAAGTCCGAAGTGAGGTCATTGGTCGTTTTTAGTCACGTGATGCCCTCTCTAAGCACCATGCACAAATACATGCGCCGTGAATTTGAAAATGAACATAGGAACATTGGTAGTATGTTCACAGAATGTCTTATGGTAACATTCCAGGAATAATTTAATCAGATGTTCACCGAATGTTCCCTAAATGTCCAGGACATTCAAATATTGATAGAACTTTGGTAGTACATTCCTGGAATGTTGTGTGTTGTTAGGGGATTCCTGCTATCTTCTTGATGATTATATCCAGGTTCCATTCCTAGGTCTTAATATTTGTTTATAAAGTAATAACTTATTATGCATGGACAATGTGGAGTTTCTTCCAATTAGCCAATACACTTTTTATATCTTTATTTTGGTTATATCTGGTTTTTTGTAGACAACTTTCAGCTGATTCTAAAAAAAAATTAAAATGAACGGTAATTTTTCTATTCTTTACAATTAAAAATCAAAAGAAATAGGTACCTAGGTACTATTTACAGGTAATACATGCATAAATGATTCGTTTCATAAAGAAAATTGAAAACGGATTTTATAATACTTACATAATTGTTTAAGAGATCCAGCCAGAGCCAAAACTAGTATACTAAACAGTACAGTTGAGTACAGCAAAAAAAGCCACTAATTTCCATTTTTCACCCCCTTATCCATGCATTTTTTTCCAATCAAAATTTTTACTAAATTTTTAGGTTATCTTATGATGAAAATGAAATAATTGATGACTGGGGCTTTTCATTCACAGTCATTTGTTTCGAGCTTCTGTCATGTGTCACATAATATTAATATATCTACGTCATACGTTATTGGCATATACCAATGATAGAAACCAAAGACGTATGACGTAGATATATTAATATTATATGACACATGACAGAAGCTCGAAACAAATGACAATCGATGAAAAGCCCTCTTGATGACCAATGACCACGCGACGCTACATAGATACTCGCGCGGCAAATTTGAAAATGAACGCAAATTGAATAGTAAATGGCCTCTCTTTAGAGTATGGAAAATTTTACCCCTCCAGGAGGACATTGTACTCTTTTCATAGAATATCTTGTGGTAACTTTCCAGCAATAATTTAATCAGATGTTCACGGAATAGAACTTTGATAGTAATACCTACATTCCTGGAATGTTTTGTGTTGTTAGGGTAAACTTTTATTTTATTAAGGCCGGCCATTGGTAATGTTATAAGTATAGGCGATCCCATCACCTTTATAAAGTACACCACTCATAATCTAGAGCATATATGTATACCGAAAAATGCTTAACCTACTAACAATATATCTCGCTAATTACAGCCATATTTTTGCTATCCTACCTGTTGTGTACTGTTTATAAAAAAATGTGAAAGTTTTGCTTTTTTCTCAATAAATATAAGAGCGTTTATATCTAAATTACTCAAGTATTTAAATGAATTTCATGATAAAATTTCGTCTAGCACTAATATATATGTAATGGAAGGAAGTAACGTTAAAAAAATGTGAAGTAATAAAGTACTTTTTGCGTGGTGTACTTTTAAAATAAATTTCTTCAATTAATAGAAAATGGCATGTGAAACGTAAATCTTGGACATATAATACGAAAAGAATATAGGAATCTGTAAGAATCTAAGCTCTGTTAATGTAGCCATTATGTATAAGATGGCGCTACGAAAAAAATTATAAAAACCTAAAAAATTCAGGAGCGTAATGGCCCGTTTGAAACTTTCCTTTGGAAATTTCGGTATTTGACGAATATGAGTTTACTAGGGGTCCGGACAAATAATCCCGGACAAAAAATCCCCACAAATTATACCGGACAAAAAATCCCCACAAATAATCCCCACAAAAAATCCCGGACACATAATCCCCACAATTTTTTTTGGCAAAATATCCCCGCAAAAAATCCCGGACAAAAAATCCCCAAGAAATATTTTTGCCGAATAAAGTTGTCAAATGAATGCTTATAATCCAAGAATGCTACTAAAGATGAGAAATTTATACTGTCTGGCCGTCGGTACGTCCGACCGCGCATATAACTACTCGTCATTATGCCAGGTAGAATGACAAATGAGGTGTCGAATCAACGGTTATAATCCAACGGTGGTACTAAAGATGAGCAATTTGGTCCGTCGGTCTGCCTGACCGCGAATATAACTCCTCCGTCACTGTACCAGATAGAATGACAAATGAGGTGTCGAATGAAAGCTTGTAATCCAAGGATGGTACTAAAGATAAGCAATTTGGTACGTCGGTCTGCCTGACCGCGAATATAACTCCTCCTTCACTGTACCAGGTAGAATGACCAATAAGGTGTCGAATGAAAGGTTATAACCAAGGATGGTACTAAAGATGAGAAATTTGACCAATGATGTCTGTTCATCTGTCCGTCCGACCGCGAATGTAACCACTCCGTCATTATGCCAGGTAGAATGACAAATGAGGTGTCGAATGAACGGTTATAATCCAACGATGGTACTAAAGATGAGCAATTTGGTCCGTCGGTCTGCCTAACCGCGAATATAACTCCTCCGTCACTGTACCAGGTAGAATGACAAATGAGGTGTCGAATGAAAGCTTATAATCCAAGGATGGTACTAAAGATGAGAAATTAGACGAAGGCTGTCTGTCCATCGGTACGTCCGACCGCGCATATAACTACTCGTCATTATGCCAGGTAGAATGACAAATGAGGTGTCGAATCAACGGTTATAATCCAACGATGGTACTAAAGATGAGCAATTTGGTCCGTCGGTCTGCCTGACCGCGAATATAACTCCTCCGTCACTGTACCAGATAGAATGACAAATGAGGTGTCGAATGAAAGCTTGTAATCCAAGGATGGTACTAAAGATAAGCAATTTGGTACGTCGGTCTGCCTGACCGCGAATATAACTCCTCCGTCACTGTACCAGGTAGAATGACCAATAAGGTGTCGAATGAAAGGTTATAACCAAGGATGGTACTAAAGATGAGAAATTTGACCAATGCTGTCTGTTCATCTGTCCGTCCGACCGCGAATGTAACCACTCCGTCATTATGCCAGGTAGAATGACAAATGAGTTGTCGAATGAACGGTTATTATCCAACGATGGTACTAAAGATGAGCAATTTGGTCCGTCGGTCTGCCTAACCGCGAATATAACTCCTCCGTCACTGTACCAGGTAGAACGACAAATGAGGTGTCGAATGAAAGCTTATAATCGAAGGATGGTACTAAAGATGAGAAATTAGACGAAGGCTGTCTGTCCATCGGTCCGTCCGACCGCGAATGTAACTACTCCGTCATTATGCAAGGTAGAATGACAAATGGGGTGCCGAATGAACGGTTATAATCCAACGAGGGTACTAAAGATGAGCAATTTGGTACGTCGGTCTGCTTGACCTCGAATATAACTCCTCCGTCACTGTACCAGGTAGAATGAGAAATAAGGTGTCGAATGAAAGCTTATAACTCGGGATGGTACTAAAGATGAGAGATTTAACCAAGGCTGCCTATCTATCTGTCCGTCCGACCGCGAATGTAACTACTCCGTCAATATGCCAGGTAGAATAACAAATGAGGTGTCGAATGAACGGTTATAATCCAACGATGGTACTAAAGATGAGCAATTTGGTCCTTCGGTCTGCCTGACCGCGAATATAACTCCTCCGTCACTGTACCAGATAGAATGACAAATGAGGTGTCGAATGAAAGCTTGTAATCCAAGGATGGTACTAAAGATAAGCAATTTGGTACGTCGGTCTGCCTGACCGCGAATATAACTCCTCCGTCACTGTACCAGGTAGAATGACCAATAAGGTGTCGAATGAAAGGTTATAACCAAGGATGGTACTAAAGATGATAAATTTGACCAATGCTGTCTGTTCATCTGTCCGTCCGACCGCGAATGTAACCACTCCGTCATTATGCCAGGTAGAATGACAAATGAGGTGTCGAATGAACGGTTATTATCCAACGATGGTACTAAAGATGAGCAATTTGGTCCGTCGGTCTGCCTAACCGCGAATATAACTCCTCCGTCACTGTACCAGGTAGAATGACAAATGAGGTGTCGAATGAAAGCTTATAATCGAAGGATGGTACTAAAGATGAGAAATTAGACGAAGGCTGTCTGTCCATCGGTCCGTCCGACCGCGAATGTAACTACTCCGTCATTATGCAAGGTAGAATGACAAATGGGGTGCCGAATGAACGGTTATAATCCAACGAGGGTACTAAAGATGAGCAATTTGGTACGTCGGTCTGCTTGACCTCGAATATAACTCCTCCGTCACTGTACCAGGTAGAATGAGAAATAAGGTGTCGAATGAAAGCTTATAACTCGGGATGGTACTAAAGATGAGAGATTTAACCAAGGCTGCCTATCTATCTGTCCGTCCGACCGCGAATGTAACTACTCCGTCAATATGCCAGGTAGAATAACAAATGAGGTGTCGAATGAACGGTTATAATCCAAAGATGGTACTAAAGATGAGCAATTTGGTCCTTCGGTCTGCCTGACCGCGAATATAACTCCTCCGTCACTGTACCAGGTAGAATCACAAATGAAGTGTCGAATGAAAGCTTATAATCCAAGGATGGTACTAACGATGAGAAATTAGACCAAGGCTGTCTTTCCATCGGTCCGTGCGACCGCGAATGTAACTACTCCGTCATTATGCCAGGCAGAATGACAGAGGAGGTGACGAGTGTACAGTGAACGGTTATAATCCAATGATGGTACTAAAGATTCACGCACGCGTGCGGGAAAGTAAAATACCTTGTCATATGGCATTATAATATATTATAATACATGCAATAAACTAATATTTAGATATTATTTACTAATTTATTTCAAATTAGCTTATTGTGCTCATGTTTTAATGAAATTAGCGCGATAATTCGATAAAATAAAATTATTTTGACATAATATTGCTCATCTTTAGTACCATCGCTGGATTATAACCGTTCATTCCACACCTCATTTGTCATTTTACCTGGCATAATGACGGAGTAGTTACATTCGTGGTCGGACGAACAGATGGACAGACAGCCTTGGTTAAATTTCTCATCTTTACTACCATCCTTGGTTATAAGCTTTCATTCGACACCGTATTGATCATTCTACCTGGTACAGTGACGGAGGAGTTATATTCGCGGTCAGGCAGACCGACGGACCAAATTGCTGATCTTTAGTACCATCGTTGGATTATAATCGTTCATTCGAAACCTCATTTGCTATTTTCCCTGGCATAATGACGGAGTAGTTACATTCGTGGTCGGACGAACAGATGGACAGACAGCCTTGGTCAAATTTCTCATCTTTACTGCCATCCTTGGTTATAAGCTTTCATTCGACACCTTATTGGTCATTCTACCTGGTACAGTGACGGAGGAGTTATATTCGCGGTCAGGCAGACCGACGGACCAAATTGCTGATCTTTAGTACCATCGTTGGATTATAATCGTTCATTCGAAACCTCATTTGTTATTTTCCCTGGCATAATGACGGAGTAGTTACATTCGCGGTCGGACGGACTGATGGACAGACAGCCTTGGTCAAATTTTTCATCTTTAGTACCATCCTCGGTTATAAACTTGCATTCGACACCTTATTTGCCATTCTACCTGGTACAGTGACGGAGGAGTTATATTCGCGGTCAGGCAGACCGACGGACCAAATTGCTTGTCTTTAGTACCATTGTTGGATTATAACCATTCATTCGACACCTCATTTGTCATTCTACCTGGCATAATGACGGAGTAGTTACATTCGCGGTTGGGCGGACAGATGGACAGACAGCCTTGGTCAAATTTCTCATCTTTAGTACCATCCTTGGTTATAAGCTTTCATTAAAATACATAGACATTTTCATTCTAAAATAGACAATTAGACATATTTGAGTGATATAATTGTTCTTCCCTGGTATAATTTTATAATATTGGGACATGAGAAGTAGGTAACAAACTATGATGAACCAATATGCGAAATAGATTTCTCCAATACTTTTGGTTTAGATTTTACGACGAGATACAAGCACAGTATTTATCCGAGTAAAATTTTCAGCGAGACCACCTAGAAAATTAAAAGTTCGCACCTGATATATAAAACGATTTCGAGTCGTCTTAGCGAGGCCGCACCTGCATACCTCTCTGTACTGAGTAAGAACCAAACTAAACTATATATCGGCCGGCTATGCGGCCTCACTTAGATATCTATTGCGTTATTTCTCCGATAGAGGCAGCATATCTCGGGAAATAATCTTTTCTGTCTGTTGCACCGAAAGTCGGGGACCTCTCTTTCATACAACGGCCGGCCTTAAGGGCCAGTTGTTCAATCAGTAGTTAACTCATGGATTAAGTAAACCGTAATTAAATTTAATCTAAAGATTATTTTTTAAGTTGTTCAATGTTAGTTAACTTTCGGATTTATTAAACCCGAGTAGTGAAGCGGCGACAACGTTGCCAGTTATTAATTAACGACTTGGAACAAACTTTATCATGAAACTTGTACATAAAAATGTGTTCTGTGTTATAAAGTTAATGATTTTTGACATGTAGTGTTTAGTACATGTCATGTCAACTACTACTGACAGAGATTTTAATTTACATTATTAAACATATTTAAAATGGAAGAAAGTATTAAAAGTACAACTGCTAACTTAAAAAAACATCAGCAACAACAGCGTAAAAAAACATGTTTAAATAGTAATGTTAATTTTTTAGCTTATAAAAATAATTCCTATTCTTTCACAAAAATTTCATTAAAAGTTTTTCCAATTTGTTTTTACCTGATTTTTACACATAATGAAAAAAAGCCAAACTTCTGGAAATATACTGAGAGATCTAATTTATTTTTGTACTGGCTATATGTGCATGTCACTGGGTTATAATAATATAAATTTTTTAAGAAACACATTTTTTTGAAGTCAAAATATTATATTAAAAACAGCTAAGAAATATTCGTCCTCTGTCATATCTCTGTCATCAAAATAAAAGAGAAATAGCCATTATTATTAGAGACACGAAATTGTAATAGATTATTACTGCAAATCTTATCTACGACTGAAAATATATAGAAAAAACAATTCAAAATACATACATATACCTAGCTAGTGCAATAACTATGATTGTTCCAATTTGGAATTTTCTTGAAAATATTTAATTTAAAACCAGAAAGTAAGGTTACAAATCGTTAGTTAACACCGTTAATCCTTCGTTTTTGAGCGATTAAGATAATCTCTTGTTAACAGATGGTTAAGTGTTAAACTTGCATTGAACAACGCAATATTAAGTTTAATTGAAGATTATTTTTAATCTGAAGATAATCTCCAATTGAACAATCGGCCCTTATTCTTGAATATTTCCTATTGTTAAACATTGTAACCAATAATTTACAAATAAGATTTTCATTACATTACATAAAAGCAAAAACATGTTTTGGATATTAAACTATATATGTAGTTTATAATTGTAATAATTTAATATGCAATTTTGAATTAAGATTTAATCTTTTCGATTTAAACTACAGTAAAACTTGTGTTACCGGCCCCCTGCCAACACCGGCCACCTGTACTAACGGCCAGTTTAAAAATTCCCCACACTAATTACAGTAAAACCTGTCAGTAACGGCCGCTAAAAATGAAAAGCTATTGGCCGATATAGAAAGGTGACCGGTATTGCCAGTTTTTGTAGTCTAGATATAATTGGTTTGGGGAATTTTTAAACTGGCCGTTAGTACAGGTGGCCAGTAACACAGGTTTTACTGTATATCTAGGCTACAAAAACTGGCAATAACGACCACTTTTCTATATCGGCCAATAGTTCTTTCATTTTAGTGGCCGTTAGTGACAGGTTTGACTGTATTTCATTAACGTAAAGTTAACGCAAGGTAATATTTTATTGAATTATTTTGCTATTTGATCCCGTAATTGGTATAATGTGTCCAATATAAGCGTTCATAAAACGTCCGTATTTCGTCCAGTATGGACGTCCAAAGGACGTTCAACCTCGGACGTCCAAAGGACGTCCATATTTATTCCGTCCGAAGGACGTCCAACGTCGGACGTCCATATTTATTCCTTCCGAAGGACGTCCAAAGGACGTCCGTTTATAGTCCATGGACGTTAGGACCAAAAATGGACCTATTTTGGACGTCCAAAGGACGTCGTGTGCTATTAGGGATTAGTTAAACAGAATGTTTTTAAAACTTTTTTGCCTCTTTGTATTTTTTCGATAAGGCACATTTTATCGAGATCTGGCTTCTTTTTTAATATGGTTCAAAATATACCTAAAAATGTAAAGCATAAATAAGTCTGCATATTATTACCAAGTCTCCATAATCGTACTTAACCATATACAAATATGTGGTGGATTTGACAAATATTCAAAATATTTCGATAAAAATTGACTTTTCGAAAAAGCAATAAGAGGCAAAAAAGTTTTTAAAACGTTGTGTTTAAATGGTACTACAATAATAATTAAATTGAAACGTGCACAAAAGTTTGGGGGGGTTTAAAGGAACAAAACCCACATAAAATTTTTATGGGGTGTCCAAATTTTACTATAGTTTTTTCGTAAGATACTGCTGCCATAATAATGCCACATGTCCATTTTCAATAAAAAATCTCTAATAGTTTTCGATATATTGGAAAAAATCACTTCATCTTGTAACTTCAAATGAGTGATAATGGCACAGAGACTTAGATGGCGAGGTCACATTGAAAGGATGCCAAACACGAGGACTCCAAAAATGGTACTAAACTACACTACAGCTTCAAGAAAGAGAAGAGGAAGGCCGAAAAATATATGGAAGCAAGAGGTCGAAAAAGATTTGGAAAGAATGGTGCTACAGGGTCAGAAAAGAAAAATGAATAACAGGAAGGAATGGAGAAAAATCACATATCAAGCCAGAGAAGATCTCAGTACATAAAGAAACGTGAAAATGAAGAAAAAAAAATTCAAGCCATGGGCCTCTAAGGCCCTTAGTGCTATTATATATATATATATATATATATATATATATATATATATATATATATATATATATATATATATATATATATATATATATATATATGTATTGTTATATTTCTATTTGATATGAAAATTAAAATTTGATAATTATAAACAAAATTCAATTTAATATAAAATATTTTCAATTTTCTCAACCACGGGCATATAAATTTAGAACAACCTGTATACAACAAATTGTTATATTTAATTTTAAGAAGTGATTAGAAGGAGCGTACGAAACTCGGGACAATGTGCTTAGAATAAACAAAGTGAATGACGCGTACCATTATCGTTCTTCGCGGAAGGTTCGATCATTAGCCTATGCTAAATAAAACTCAGTGAAATAGATGATAGTTCATTATCGTTTTTCGCGGAAGGTTCGATCATTAGCCTATGCTAAATAAGACTTAGTTGAAAGAGATAATAGGTAATTAAATTTTGTAAATAGTAGAAAGTAATTTTAGAATGGGAATTAAATATTTTCTTTTGAAATCCATTAAGCATATTTAGAAAGATTAAAAATTGGTTTTGAGGAATACTGCGAATGAGAGTTGGTGGTGGAAGATTGATTTGTGAATCTGGAAGGGATATTTAGAAAGTAGGTGAATGAATGACAAAGTGAGATCAGAATGTTTTGAGCTGTCGAGTAGTAGACGGTAGTGTACGGAGAGTGAGAAAGCCGGTGTAGTTCCGTGAGTGTGGAGTATCTATCGTGGAACGAGAGGTAGGCCAGGTCGAGAGTAAAAGAACCTCCTTGAGCCAAGAGTGTCCCGGTAGCTGATAGCAGTTTCGAAAAAGGTAGAACACAGCATCACGACAGAAGCAGGAACGAGAGCTATTCGAGCTAGTTTTTCAAAGGAGAACATTACTGGAAGCCAGGACGAGGTTTGATCGCAGCCAAGGATAGCAGGAAACAGGTCTTGTGTGAGGACATTCTCAGTTCACCAGGAAAAGGCCAGTCTCATTTGTTTGGACATGAATGTATGGGTTTTTCGTATTAAATTCCACATAAAAAATTGAAGAACATAATCAATAATATCAGAAAAGCTTCATCAAACTTAAATAGAGTTGTTGCTAATAACTCCTAATAGTTAAATGTTGATAAAAACTTTCAATTGAAAACCAAAAGGAAATAAGATTCCCATTTGTAAATGTTATGTTTAAGAATAATAAGAAATAGCAAATATTAAGCATTGATTGCCTTTTAGATAAAATAAAAAAATATATTTTGATTATAATTGTAACCCATATGTGTGTATTGTTTTACTCTTTTCTTTTCTATCCCGATTAGGAACCATTAAGAAATATTTAGAAGCCACGAAAGTAAGTAATTAATTTATAATTCGCCCTGAGATTGAAAACATATTGATATGTGATCTGGTTAATTAATTAGATTAGTATTAATACATTGATTAAATTAAGTGACATATAAGAATATTATCTCATATCAATAATCAAGATCACATCAACTGTCGTCCAACGTGGAAAGCATTGAAAAGTATTTCTGGTGGAAAATTTGAAGGATAGAAAGAGTAAAGCCGGTATTTGAAAATTTATATGCCTGTGGTAAAAAGTGAGATACTTACATTTGATAACATAAAATTTTAGATATCTTTAGGTACAAATTTTACATAACTGATTTAATATTTTATTTTACGATATTTACATTTGATATATTTATTGACAATTTATAATATTTGGGTGAGAAAAAGTCGTCTTGGTAACATACTAGTAAAATTTCATATTTGGCGGGGACAGCACTTCTTGAAAACAAATGTCTGTAACAAGAAGCCAAAGCAAAGACAACAAAAAACAAAAAGAACATTCAGATCAAGAGGAGAATTCAGACCAAGAAGATACTTTAAACACAACAATCATGGAAACAGGAATAGATAAACTATTACCACTGATGCAACTCCAGTCACAAAAACTGGATGACAATCAAAGAGAAACAAAACAAGCAATGGATGAAGCAAAAAGGACAATGGATAAAAATCAGGAGGAAACAAAACTAACAATGGATAAAAATCAAGAAGAAACATCAAAGAAAATGGATAAAGTGGATAAAAAAATGGATGAAACACAACAAAAAATGGTTGAAACACAACAAAAATTGGATCAAAAAATGGATGAAACACAACGAAAAATGAAACAAGCAATAGAAGAGAACAACAAGAAAATGGAGGAACGCATAGGAAAGTATGAAAAGGAAGTAAAAGGATGTTTGACAATGATCAAGAACGATATGGGACAACAAGAGACAGAGATTAAAGAAATCAAAAGCAAAATAAAGGAAATAACGAATTGCCAGAAAAAGGAAATAGAAAGTTTGGAAAACAAGTTGCAAAACGCTATTCAAGCAGACATAGAAGAAGTGGAAAGAAAGATTGCGGAAATCAATACTCAACAAAATGTCGGAGAAAGAAGAGAAATGGTTATACATAGCACAGATGACGTGAAGATAAGGTTTGGCGGGGACGTAAGAAGATTACACCCAGTGCCGTTCATAAATAGCCTGAAAAAGAAAATACAGCACATCGGAAATTTCGAAACAGCAAAAGAAACTATCAGAAACCATCTCAAATATGAAGCAAGCCTATGGTTCGATAGTAAAGAAGAAGAATTCGGCAATTGGCAACAATTTGAACAAAAATTTTTGAATTATTTCTGGGGAAAAGTCCAACAATTGGAAATTAACAAGGAATTGCAAAATGGGAAATACAATGATAGGATGGGTATATCAGAAAGGACATATGCTTTGCAAATTTACAATAATGCAAAACATTTACAATATAATTACTTATCGGAACAATTAGTCGAACTGATTGCAAGACATTTCGAGGAAACGCTGGAAGACCATATCACATTGCAAAATTACAAAGACATAGATAGTTTATGCCAATTCCTACAAATAAGAGAATCACGTCTAAGAGAAAGAAAATCAAGAAGGTCGCGAGAAGATTACAGGCCCCGAGAAACACAAGATTACAGAGGTAGAAATCAAAATAGGAGGGACTATACAAGACGAGATTTTAATCCCAGAAGGGAAAACGAAAATAGAGACAACGGAAGAGGAAATTATGAACAAAGAAATAGGCAATGGAATGAGGACAGAAATCGAGAATACCAGAATAGAAACACCACACGCTCAAATCAAGAAAACAGAAATAATGGTAGACAAAATGAACAGGGATATCGAGAAAACCGAAACAGATCCGACAGACCAAGAGAAAATAGAAGAGAAGTAAATAATACCCAGACAGATGAATATGACGGAGAGAGACATTATGACGAAAATATAAACAACGATGAGCAACCGGCGTCTTTTCACGACGGCGCTCACTAAAAACCAAAAATCAAACAGGAATCTTTTGTCACCCCAAGGAGTTTATTAAATTGGTAGGAAACAACGAAAAGAAAAATGGAGTTAATTTAAAATTTGTGGATGGATTTATCAACGAGAAACCAATTAAAATTATGATAAGACACTGGATCTGAAATAACATTGGTCAACAGAAAACTAATAGAAGAAGTTAACTTAACAAATTTAATTTATAAAATACCTAGGGTAAATTTAGTGGGCGCAAACAAACGGACATTGGCAACTATAAATGAAGGCATACGAGTAATGGTACGACTGGGCAAGAATATGTATGCACTACAATGTGTAATAATGCCAAACATGTCACATGACATGATAGTAGGAGTGGACGAATTGGCAGAAAAACATGTAGTGATAGATTTTAAAAATAATACGATGAAACTAACAAGAAAAAGAAAAAGAACAGGACAAGGAACATGAGAAACAAAATACGGACGAATCAGGTAAAGAACAAACAGTGGAAATGAATTTGGCAGCGAAGCAAGGACAAAGAAAAAAAAAGGAGAAAAGGTCAGAAAAAGATAAAAGAAAATGAAACCTGTGGCTCCTCAAAAGAAGAGTTGAGCCCAGAAGAAGAAAATTTGAGAGTATCAGAAACAAAGGAAACCTGGGATTCCTCAAAAGAAGAGACGGGCTCAGGAGAAGAAGAAATAAAGCTAAAAAATGAAAGTGAAAAAAGACAGAAAAGTGATATGTGGAGAAGGGAAAGAAAAAGAATTGCGGTTGATGTTAAGAAACTACGAAAATTTGATCAATGAGGAAAACAGAGTGGCTAAAAAGTACGAACATTCATTTGAGGTGAAAAACTTGGGAAATTTTCGATCAAAGACTTACCCGATTCCATACAAGTATCGACAAGAGGTGAAAGAAGAAATAAATAAAATGTTGGAAGATCAAATCATCGAAAGATGTGATTCACCGTATGTTAACCCGATTGTGATAGTAAAGAAAAGCAGTGGAGAATTGAGATTATGTTTAGATGCCAGGAATATCAACCAGCACACTGTATCACAATATGAATCACCTCTAAACATCGAGGCCATTTTTGGAAGAATCACGGGGTCACACATATTTTCGAAAATTTACTTAAAACACAGTTTTTGGTTGATACCGTTAGCTGAAAAGTGTAGAAACTACACCGTTTTTTCTATTGATGGTATTGTCTACCGGTTTAAGGTAGTGCCGTTTGGATTGCAGAGTGCTTGTGCTGCACTCGTCCGAGCTCTACATACCATTTTGAATCGCCACGAAGATTTCATAGTTCATTATATCGATGATTTATTAATTTTTTCACAAGATACTCAGAGTCATCTGAAACACATAGAAATAATTCTGGAAGAATTGGACACAGCGGGATTGAAATTAAACATTGAAAAATGTCAATTTTTTCAAAAAGAAGTCATTTATTTGGGTTTTCAATTGGACACCAAAACAGTAAGATTAGCCGAAGACAGAGTCAAGCTCATAGATGAATACCCAAGACCAACGAATTTGAAAACATTGAGAGGTTTTCTTGGCACGATTAATTATTTTAAAAAACTGATTCCCGATTTGAGCCAAAAGGAAATCCCTCTGATAAAGTTGCTTAAAAAAGGAATAAAATGGAATTGGAAAGAAGAACAGGAGGAAGCTTTCGAAACATTAAAACGAGAATTCGCAAAAGGAACGAAAATATACCACCCCATTTACAATTTACCTTTTATACTCCGAACTGATGCGTCCATACAAAAATTTGCAGGAGTTCTGTCTCAAATACAAAACGACCAAGAAGTGCCGATATGTTTTATATCGCGAGTGACTAAAACACATGAGAGAAAATATAGTGTTACAGAATTGGAGTTTGCCAGTGTACTATATTGCGTAAACAAATTGAGGTTTTACTTATTGGGAGCAAAATTCACAATCGAAACAGACCATGCAGCTTTAGTACATATCATGAAGAATAGATTAGTAAATAATAGAATACATAGAGGCATTCTATTATTACAGGAGTATGATTTTGAGTTCCGATATATAAAAGGAAAAGACAACATAATAGCCGACGCTCTAACACGGGATGAGGACACGGGAAAAAAGGAAACAATTACTCTACAGGTGGGACTAAATAGATTAATACAAGAAGAAGGGATATATTCGTTAAATGAGATAAGGACAAACCAAGAAGACCTAGAGGAAAGAGAGAAAAGAAGAGCGGAAGTAGAAAATGACATATATTTTAAGAGAATAGACGGAAAGGAACTATATTTAGTGACACAGACATTGGCCGAAAAGATAATAAAGAAATTACATGAGGACAATGGGCATATCGGTAGCAGAAAAGTTTGGCTCGTTTTTAGGGAAAATTACATCAGCCGACAGGATTACCGCATTGCAAAGGAAATTACCCAGAAGTGCGATGTATGTCAAAAATATAAGAGTCGGAATTTCAAAAACGAAAATGTTGCCAAAAATATTGAAGCCCGAAACAAACTAGACATTGTAGCAATAGATATGTTAAGCGATCTAATTATGACCACTAAAAGGAACAAACATATTCTGGTAATGGTGGATGTGTTTTCAAAATACGTAAAATTATATAGTTGCCGCACCACAAAGGGGGAGGAAATATTAAGAAAAATCGACAATTTTATAGCCATAGTAGGAACACCAAAAAAGATCCTACTGGACAATGCAACGTATTTCCGAAATGAGCGTTTCAAGGGACATCTTCGAGAACGAGGAATAGAGACAAATTTTGTCAGCATCAGGCATCCACAGAGTAATCCGTCGGAACGATTCATACAGGAAGTGACGAAATTTCTTCGCATTGCAACAGATGGTCAACATCGCCACTGGGACAGGAAAATGGCGGAAATAGAAAGGTATCTAAATACAATTCCGAGCACAGTAACAAAAGAGACCCCAGAATACATCATGAAGGGTGTACTGCCGATAAGGCCATGGGAAGACCAAGAGCCAAAAGAATATCAACAGGTGATTGAAACCGTACAGAGAAGATTACGGCGAAGCAACGAAAAATATATCCAAAGACAGGAACAAAATAGAAAAAGAAGACCAGTGACTTTCCAAAAGGGTGAAAAAGTACTCGTGAGGGCATTACGAGTATCAAATCTTCCTGGGGGCATTTGCGCAAAGTTGATGCCTGTTTTCGAAGGCCCGTACATCGTGAATAATGAAAATGGGATAAATAGTTATGAGTTGAGGCACAGGAACTCGGAAAAGATCCGAGGAATTTATAATATTCACGATGTATACAAATATCACGAATAAAAGACAGAATTACATGAAGTAGATAATAAGTTAGGGTATAAGACATAGATTAAAGTAAGGAAATATACAGGGAGTTGGTTTTGCCTCGAGAAAATTTATTTAAAAAAGCAGATAAATTTTATCTAATACAAGGCGGGGATTTGTTATATTTCTATTTGATATGAAAATTAAAATTTGATAATTATAAACAAAATTCAATTTAATATAAAATATTTTCAATTTTCTCAACCACGGGCATATAAATTTAGAACAACCTGTATACAACAAATTGTTATATTTAATTTTAAGAAGTGATTAGAAGGAGCGTACGAAACTCGGGACAATGTGCTTAGAATAAACAAAGTGAATGACGCGTACCATTATCGTTCTTCGCGGAAGGTTCGATCATTAGCCTATGCTAAATAAAACTCAGTGAAATAGATGATAGTTCATTATCGTTTTTCGCGGAAGGTTCGATCATTAGCCTATGCTAAATAAGACTTAGTTGAAAGAGATAATAGGTAATTAAATTTTGTAAATAGTAGAAAGTAATTTTAGAATGGGAATTAAATATTTTCTTTTGAAATCCATTAAGCATATTTAGAAAGATTAAAAATTGGTTTTGAGGAATACTGCGAATGAGAGTTGGTGGTGGAAGATTGATTTGTGAATCTGGAAGGGATATTTAGAAAGCAGGTGAATGAATGACAAAGTGAGATCAGAATGTTTTGAGCTGTCGAGTAGTAGACGGTAGTGTACGGAGAGTGAGATAGCCGGTGTAGTTCCGTGAGTGTGGAGTATCTATCGTGGAACGAGAGGTAGGCCAGGTCGAGAGTAAAAGAACCTCCTTGAGCCAAGAGTGTCCCGATAGCTGATAGCAGTTTCGAAAAAGGTAGAACACAGCATCACGACAGAAGCAGGAACGAGAGCTATTCGAGCTAGTTTTTCAAAGGAGAACATTACTGGAAGCCAGGACGAGGTTTGATCGCAGCCAAGGATAGCAGGAAACAGGTCTTGTGTGAGGACATTCTCAGTTCACCAGGAAAAGGTCAGTCTCATTTGTTTGGACATGAATGTATGGGTTTTTCGTATTAAATTCCACATAAAAAATTGAAGAACATAATCAATAATATCAGAAAAGCTTCATTCAAGATTCCCATTTGTAAATGTTATGTTTAAGAATAATAAGAAATAGCAAATATTAAGCATTGATTGCCTTTTAGATAAAATAAAAAAATATATTTTGATTATAATTGTAACCCATATGTGTGTATTGTTTTACTCTTTTCTTTTCTATCCCGATTAGGAACCATTAAGAAATATTTAGAAGCCACGAAAGTAAGTAATTAATTTATAATTCGCCCTGAGATTGAAAACATATTGATATGTGATCTGGTTAATTAATTAGATTAGTATTAATACATTGATTAAATTAAGTGACATATAAGAATATTATCTCATATCAATAATCAAGATCACATCAGTATATATATATATATATATATATATATATATATATATATTGTTATATTTCTATTTGATATGAAAATTAAATTTTGATAATTATAAACAAAATTCACTTTAATATAAAATATTTTTAATTTTCTCAACCTCGGGCATATAAATTTAGAACAACCTGTATACAACAAATTGTTATATTTAATTTTAAGAAGTGATTAGAATAAGCGTACGAAACTCGGAACAATGTGCTTAGATAAACAAAGTGAATGACGCGTACCATTATCGTTCTTCTCGGAAGGTCGATCATTAGCCTATGCTAAATAAAACTCAGTGAAATAGATGATAGTTCATTATCGTTTTTCGCGGAAGGTTTCGATCATTAGCCTATGCTAAATAAGACTCATTTGAAAGAGAGAATAGGTCATTAAAATTTGTAAATAGTTAGAAAGTATTTTAGAATGGGAATTAAATATTTTCTTTTGAAATCCATTAAGCATATTTAGAAAGATTAAAAATTGGTTTTGAGGAATATTACGAATGAGAGTTGGTGGTGGAAGATTGATTTGTGAATCTGGAAGGGATATTTAGAAAGTAGGGGAATGGATGAGAAAGTGAGATCAGAATGTTTTGAGCTGTCGAGAAGTGAAGTCGAGTAGTAGACGGTAGTGTACGGAGAGTGAGAAAGCCGGTATAGTTCCGTGAGTGTGGAGTATCTATCGTGGAACGAGAAGTAGGCCAGGTCGAGAGTAAAAGAACCTCCTTGAGCCCAGAGTGTCCCGGTAGCTGATAGCAGTTTCGAAAAGGGTAGAACACAGCATCACGACAAAAGCAGGAACGAGAGCTATTCGAGCTAGTTTTTCAAAGGAGAACATCACTGGAAGCCAGGACGAGGTTTGATCGCAGCCAAGGATAGCAGGAAAGGGTCTTGTGTGAGGACATTTTCAGTTCACCAGGAAAAGGTCAGTCTCATTTGTTTGGACATGAATGTATGGGTTTTTCGTATTAAATTCCACATAAAAAATTGAATAACATAATCAATAATATCAGAAAAGCTTCATCAAACTTAAATAGAGTTGTTCCTAATAACTCCTAATAGTTAAATGTTAATAAAAACTTTCAATTGAAAACCAAAAGGAAATAAGATTCCCATTTGTAAATGTTATGTTTAAGAATAATAAGAAATAGCAAATATTAAGCATTGATTGCCTTTTAAATAAAATAAAAAATATTTTGATTATAATTGTGACCCATATGTGTATTTTTTTTACTCTTTTCTTTTCTATCCCGATTAGGAACCATTAAGAAATATTTAGAAGCCACGGAAGTAAGTAATTAATTTATAATTCGCCCTGAGATTGAAAACATATTGATATGTGATCTGGTTAATTAATTGGATTAGTATTAATACATTGATTAAATTAAGTAACATATAAGAATATTATCTCATATCAATAATCAAGATCACATCAACTGTCGTCCAACGTGGAAAGCATTGTAAAGTATTTCTAGTGGCAAATTTGAAGGATAGAAAGAGTAAAGCCGGTATTTGAAAATTTATATGCCTGTGGTAAAAAGTGAGATACTTACATTTGATAACATAAAATTTTAGATCTCTTTAGGTACAAATTTTACATAACTGATTTAATATTTTATTTTACGATATTTACATTTGATATATTTATTGACAATTTATAATATTTGGGTGAGAAAAAGTCGTCTTGGTAACATACTAGTAAAATTTCATATTTGGCGGGGACAGTACTTCTTGAAAACAAATGTCTGTGACAAGAAGCCAAAGCAAAGACAACAAAAAACAAAAAGAACATTCAAATCAAGAGAATAATTCAGACCAAGAAGATATTTTAGACAAGACAATCATGGCATCAGAACAGCAAGAATTATCAGGAATAGATAAATTATTACAAATGATGCAACTCCAGTCACAAAGAATGGAACAGAAAATGGATGAAACACAACAAAAACTGGATGACAATCAAAGAGAAACAAAACAAACAATGGAGAAAAATCAGGAAGAAACATCAAAGAAAATGGATAAAGTGGATCAAAAAATGGAGGAAACACAACGAAAAATGGATGAAACACAACAAAAATTGGATCAAAAAATGGATGAAACAAAAAGAATAATGCAAGAAAATCAGAAGGAAACAAAACAAGCCATAGAAGAGAACAACAAGAAAATGGAGGAACGCATACAAAAGTATGAAATGAAAATTCAAGATAAAATAAAGGAGTTAACGAATGGCCAGAAAAAGGAACTAGAAAATTTGGAAAATAAGTTGAAAAATGCTATTCAAGTAGACAGAGAAGAAGTGGAAAAAAGAATCACAGAAATAGAAAAACAAGTCACCGAAAACTGGACGCAACAAAATGTCGGAGAAAGAAGAGAAATGGTGATACATAGCACAGATGACGTGAAGATAAGGTTTGGCGGGGATGTAAGAAGATTACACCCAGTGCCGTTCATAAATAGCCTGAAAAAGAAAATACAACACATCGGAAATTTCGATACAGCAAAAGAAACTATCAGAAACCATCTCAAATATGAAGCAAGCCTATGGTTCGATAGTAAAGAAGAAGAATTCGGCAATTGGCAACAATTTGAACAAAAATTTTTGAATTATTTCTGGGGAAAGGTCCAACAATTGGAAATTAACAAGGAATTGCAAAATGGGAAATACAATGATAGGATGGGTGTATCAGAAAGGACATATGCTTTGCAAATTTACAATAATGCAAAACATTTACAATATAATTACTCATCGGAACAATTAGTCGAACTGATTGCAAGACATTTCGAGGAAACGCTGGAAGACCATATCACATTGCAAAATTACAAAGACATAGATAGTTTATGCCAATTCCTACAAATAAGAGAATCACGTCTAAGAGAAAGAAAATCAAGAAGGTCGCGAGAAGATTACAGGCCCCGAGAAACACAAGATTACAGAGATAGAAATCAAAATAGGAGGGACTATACAAGACGAGATTTTAATCCCAGAAGGGAAAACGAAAATAGAGACAACGGAAGAGGAAATTATGAACAAAGAAATAGGCAATGGAATGAGGACAGAAATCGAGAATACCAGAATAGAAACACCACACGCTCAAATCAAGAAAACAGAAATAATGGTAGACAAAATGAACAGGTATATCGAGAAAACCGAAACAGATCCGACAGACCAAGAGAAAATAGAAGAGAAGTAAATAATACCCAGACAGATGAATATGACGGAGAGAGACATTATGACGAAAATATAAACAACGATGAGCAACCGGCGTCTTTTCACGACGGCGCTCACTAAAAACCAAAAAGCAAACAGGAATCTTTTGTCACCCCAAGGAGTTTATTAAATTGGCAGGAAACAACGAAAAGAAAAATGGAATTAATTTAAAATTTGTGGATGGATTTATCAACGAGAAACCAATTAAAATTATGATAGACACTGGATCTGAAATAACATTGGTCAACAGAAAACTAATAGAAGAAGTTAACTTAACAAATTTAATTTATAAAATACCTAGGGTAAATTTAGTGGGCGCAAACAAACGGACATTGGCAACTATAAATGAAGGCATACGAGTAATGGTACGACTGGGCAAGAATATGTATGCACTACAATGTGTAATAATGCCAAACATGTCACATGACATGATAGTAGGAGTGGACGAATTGGCAGAAAAACATGTAGTGATAGATTTTAAAAATAATACGATGAAACTAACAGAAGAAAAAGAAAAAGAACAGGACAAGGAACATGAGAAACAAAATACGGACGAATCAGGTAAAGAACAAACAGTGGAAATGAATTTGGCAGCGAAGCAAGGACAAAGAAGAAAAAGGAGAAAAGGTCAGAAAAAGATAAAAGAAAATGAAACCTGTGGCTCCTCAAAAGAAGAGTTGAGCCCAGAAGAAGAAAATTTGAGAGTATCAGAAACAAAGGAAACCTGGGATTCCTCAAAAGAAGAGACGGGCTCAGGAGAAGAAGAAATAAAGCTAAAAAATGAAAGTGAAAAGAATATGATTGAAACAGTGGTATTTGAAGAGGAGGTATATGCAAACGAGGATGCAGAATGCACGGTAAACTTGTGTGAAGAATCTGAGAAAAAAGACAGAAAATTGATATGTGGAGAAGGGAAAGAAAAAGAATTGCGGTTGATGTTAAGAAACTACGAAAATTTGATCAATGAGGAAAACAGAGTGGCTAAAAAGTACGAACATTCATTTGAGGTGAAAAACTTGGGAAATTTTCGATCAAAGACTTACCCGATTCCATACAAGTATCGACAAGAGGTGAAAGAAGAAATAAATAAAATGTTGGAAGATCAAATCATCGAAAGATGTGATTCACCGTATGTTAACCCGATTGTGATAGTAAAGAAAAGCAGTGGAGAATTGAGATTATGTTTAGATGCCAGGAATATCAACCAGCACACAGTATCACAATATGAATCACCTCTAAACATCGAGGCCATTTTTGGAAGAATCACCGGGTCACACATATTTTCGAAAATTGACTTAAAACACAGTTTTTGGTTGATACCGTTAGCTGAAAAGTGTAGAAACTACACCGCTTTTTCTATTGATGGTATTGTCTACCGGTTTAAGGTAGTGCCGTTTGGATTGCAGAGTGCTTGTGCTGCACTCGTCCGAGCTCTACATACCATTTTGAATCGCTACGAAGATTTCATAGTTCATTATATCGATGATTTATTAATTTTTTCACAAGATACTCAGAGTCATCTGAAACACATAGAAATAATTCTGGAAGAATTGGACACAGCGGGATTGAAATTAAACATTGAAAAATGTCAATTTTTTCAAAAAGAAGTCATTTATTTGGGTTTTCAATTGGACACCAAAACAGTAAGATTATCCGAAGACAGAGTCAAGCTCATAGATGAATACCCAAGACCAACGAATTTGAAAACATTGAGAGGTTTTCTTGGCACGATTAATTATTTTAAAAAACTGATTCCCGATTTGAGCCAAAAGGAAATCCCTCTGATAAAGTTGCTTAAAAAAGGAATAAAATGGAATTGGAAAGAAGAACAGGAGGAAGCTTTCGAAACATTAAAACGAGAATTCGCAAAAGGAACGAAAATATACCACCCCATTTACAATTTACCTTTTATACTCCGAACTGATGCGTCCATACAAAAATTTGCAGGAGTTCTGTCTCAAATACAAAACGACCAAGAAGTGCCGATATGTTTTATATCTCGAGTGACTAAAACACATGAGAGAAAATATAGTGTTACAGAATTGGAGTTTGCCAGTGTACTATATTGCGTAAACAAATTGAGGTTTTACTTATTGGGAGCAAAATTCACAATCGAAACAGACCATGCAGCTTTAGTACATATCATGAAGAATAGATTAGTAAATAATAGAATACATAGAGGCATTCTATTATTACAGGAGTATGATTTTGAGTTCCGATATATAAAAGGAAAAGACAACATAATAGCCGACGCTCTAACACGGGATGAGGACACCGGAAAAAAGGAAACAATTACTCTACAGGTGGGACTAAATAGATTAATACAAGAAGAAGGGATATATTCGTTAAATGAGATAAGGACAAACCAAGAAGACCTAGAGGAAAGAGAGAAAAGAAGAGCGGAAATAGAAAATGACATATATTTTAAGAGAATAGACGGAAAGGAACTATATTTAGTGACACAGACATTGGCCGAAAAGATAATAAAGAAATTACATGAGGACAATGGGCATATCGGTAGCAGAAAAGTTTGGCTCGTTTTTAGGGAAAATTACATCAGCCGACAGGATTACCGCATTGCAAAGGAAATTACCCAGAAGTGCGATGTATGTCAAAAATATAAGAGTCGGAATTTCAAAAACGAAAATGTTGCCAAAAATATTGAAGCCCGAAACAAACTAGACATTGTAGCAATAGATATGTTAAGCGATCTAATTATGACCACTAAAAGGAACAAACATATTCTGGTAATGGTGGATGTGTTTTCAAAATACGTAAAATTATATAGTTGCCGCACCACAAAGGGGGAGGAAATATTAAGAAAAATCGACAATTTTATAGCCATAGTAGGAACACCAAAAAAGATTCTACTGGACAATGCAACGTATTTCCGAAATGATCGTTTCAAGGGACAACTTCGAGAACGAGGAATAGAGACAAATTTTGTCAGCATCAGGCATCCACAGAGTAATCCTTCGGAACGATTCATACAGGAAGTGACGAAATTTCTTCGCATTGCAACAGATGGTCAACATCGCCACTGGGACAGGAAAATGGCGGAAATAGAAAGGTATCTAAATACAATTCCGAGCACAGTAACAAAAGAGACCCCAGAATACATCATGAAGGGTGTACTGCCGATAAGGCCATGGGAAGACCAAGAGCCAAAAGAATATCAACAGGTGATTGAAACCGTACAGAGAAGATTACGGCGAAGCAACGAAAAATATATCCAAAGACAGGAACAAAATAGAAAAAGAAGACCAGTGACTTTCCAAAAGGGTGAAAAAGTACTCGTGAGGGCATTACGAGTATCAAATCTTCCTGGGGGCATTTGCGCAAAGTTGATGCCTGTTTTCGAAGGCCCGTACATAGTGAATAATGAAAATGGGATAAATAGTTATGAGTTGAGGCACAGGAACTCGGAAAAGATCCGAGGAATTTATAATTCACGATGTATACAAATATCACGAATAAAAGACAGAATTACATGAAGTAGATAGTAAGTTAGGATATAAGACGTAGATTAAAGTAAGGAAATATACAGGGAGTTGGTTTTGCCTCGAGAAAATTTATTTAAAAATGCAGATAAATTTTATCGAATACAAGGCGGGGATTTGTTATATTTCTATTTGATATGAAAATTAAATTTTGATAATTATAAACAAAATTCACTTTAATATAAAATATTTTTAATTTTCTCAACCTCGGGCATATAAATTTAGAACAACCTGTATACAACAAATTGTTATATTTAATTTTAAGAAGTGATTAGAATAAGCGTACGAAACTCGGAACAATGTGCTTAGATAAACAAAGTGAATGACGCGTACCATTATCGTTCTTCTCGGAAGGTCGATCATTAGCCTATGCTAAATAAAACTCAGTGAAATAGATGATAGTTCATTATCGTTTTTCGCGGAAGGTTTCGATCATTAGCCTATGCTAAATAAGACTCATTTGAAAGAGAGAATAGGTCATTAAAATTTGTAAATAGTTAGAAAGTATTTTAGAATGGGAATTAAATATTTTCTTTTGAAATCCATTAAGCATATTTAGAAAGATTAAAAATTGGTTTTGAGGAATATTACGAATGAGAGTTGGTGGTGGAAGATTGATTTGTGAATCTGGAAGGGATATTTAGAAAGTAGGGGAATGGATGAGAAAGTGAGATCAGAATGTTTTGAGCTGTCGAGAAGTGAAGTCGAGTAGTAGACGGTAGTGTACGGAGAGTGAGAAAGCCGGTATAGTTCCGTGAGTGTGGAGTATCTATCGTGGAACGAGAAGTAGGCCAGGTCGAGAGTAAAAGAACCTCCTTGAGCCCAGAGTGTCCCGGTAGCTGATAGCAGTTTCGAAAAGGGTAGAACACAGCATCACGACAAAAGCAGGAACGAGAGCTATTCGAGCTAGTTTTTCAAAGGAGAACATCACTGGAAGCCAGGACGAGGTTTGATCGCAGCCAAGGATAGCAGGAAAGGGTCTTGTGTGAGGACATTTTCAGTTCACCAGGAAAAGGTCAGTCTCATTTGTTTGGACATGAATGTATGGGTTTTTCGTATTAAATTCCACATAAAAAATTGAATAACATAATCAATAATATCAGAAAAGCTTCATCAAACTTAAATAGAGTTGTTCCTAATAACTCCTAATAGTTAAATGTTAATAAAAACTTTCAATTGAAAACCAAAAGGAAATAAGATTCCCATTTGTAAATGTTATGTTTAAGAATAATAAGAAATAGCAAATATTAAGCATTGATTGCCTTTTAAATAAAATAAAAAATATTTTGATTATAATTGTGACATATGTGTATTTTTTTTACTCTTTTCTTTTCTATCCCGATTAGGAACCATTAAGAAATATTTAGAAGCCACGGAAGTAAGTAATTAATTTATAATTCGCCCTGAGATTGAAAACATATTGATATGTGATCTGGTTAATTAATTGGATTAGTATTAATACATTGATTAAATTAAGTAACATATAAGAATATTATCTCATATCAATAATCAAGATATATATATATATATATATATATATATATATATATATATATATATATATACAGTATGTCCCTGTAAGTTGTATCCATATGGAAAACTTTTTTATTATTAATTTTACGAAAAAAAGTTATTCTTTATAAAAAGCTCTGCATGGTCCAGAACCTAAGATTTAACCATCAAATATCAAATTTTTTGAATATTATACGGGGTATGTCAAAAAGTTTGAATTTCACTCAAGAGTAAAGTAGCTTTATTTTTCACAATATAGAAAATTGCTATTATGAAAAGTTGTTTGGAATTAAAAACTGTATTCTAGTATGCAATTACATCCTTCTAATTGAAAATTTTTTTTTTGAAAAATTATGGATAACTAACATTATTTTCAGTTATTTTAATTCAGATAACTCTTTTGTTATTAATTTTACGAAAAAAAGTGATTCTTAATAAAAAGTTCTGCATGGTCTAAAATCTAAAATACAACCATCTTTTGTCAAATTGTATCAATTTTATACGAGGTATGTCAAAAAATATGAATTTCGCTCAAGAGTAAAATACGTTTATTTTTCACAATATCGAAAATTGTTATTATGAAAAGTTATTTAGAATTAAAAACTATGTTTCAGTATGTAATTACATCCTTCTAATTGAAATATTCTGAACTATAAAGGGACTTTATTTTTGATCTAAATTTATCTTTTTTGACATACCTCGTATAAAATTGATAAAATTTGATATAAGAATCGTATTTTAAGTTTTAGATCATCCAGAATTTTTTATTAAGAATCACTTTTTTTTCGTAAAATTAATAATAAAAGGGATATCAGAATTGAAATAACAAAAAAATAATGATAGTTATCCATAATTTCTCAAAAAAAAATTTTTTCAATTAGAAGGATGTAATTGAATATTAGAATATAGTTTTTAATTCCAAACAACTTTTAATAATAGCAATTTCCAATATTACGAAAAATAAAGCTACTTTACTCTTGAGTGAAATTCAAACTTTTTGACATACCTCGTATAATATTAAAAAAATTTGATATTTGATGGTTAAATCTTAGGTTTTGGACCATGCAGAGCTTTTTATAAAGAATAACTTTTTTTCGTAAAATTAATAATAAAAAAGTTTTCCATATGGATACAACTTACAGGGACATACTGTATATATATATATATATATATATATATATATATATAAGAAATACTGGATATTAGTGACTGTCGATATAAACAAACAACTAGTTTATTAGGGTTGCAGTCAGAAGGTTGGCCAGGATGTTAAAGAAACACTCTTTTGACTTTTTGTCTAGCTTTCGGAATGGTTTTATTCCTTTTTCAAGACTCTGTAATATAGATAAAAAGAAATATGTAAATTTTTATAAAATATCACAATTCGTCAGTTCAACTTACTAGTCGTTGAGATTATTTAAAAGCTTTATGACCCTCAACAATACTAACACAAACATAGAATACAGAAAATAATGGACAAAATACATTCTAAAATTTGGTAAGGATGGTAAATTTTTATATTTATTCTATGACATCTTTTGATGGTGTGTTTTAACTCTGATACATAGAGAACAGAAAGAAAAAACAGTCAGATTAAAATGTAATTAGGTGTTTTTAATATTGTATTTATTTTCAAAAAACCAATAGGCCCATACTGGGTAATTTTTATTTTTAAATCTGTCTTAATGGTATGCAACCTGTTATGCACACAGATGTATTGTGTAGTGCATATGTATAAGAAATATTTATTTTATTTTTGATGTTTTTCCAGTAAGTAACAATAAATATTGCTCAGTTTATCTATGTCAGACTTTTTATTTATGCAAGACTTACTGGATTTTATCAAACACATTTCCAAGAAAACACGTTTTGAATGGTTTGTTTCTTTGGCCAAAATACATGAATCTTCGAAATTAAACTCATGTTTCAAAGTTAATGCATGTTCTGTAAGTGCACATGCATTTATTTTATTGGTTTTTATATCACTACGATGTGAGATCACCCTACTGTGGAAATTGCGAGATGTTTCCCCGATGTATACGTTGTTACAATTGGAACACGGTATGGAATAAACAACATTCGAAGACTCTTGTCTTGTGAAGGGATCCTTTGTTTTTGAGTATAACTTAGATACCGTTTTCACGTTCCTAGTTGAAATTTTTAAGCCATTAACATTTCTGAAAATGTTAATTAGCTTAGGTGTCAGAACTGGAATGTAGGGCAAGGAACCAAAAGTTATTTTAGGTGGTATTACTGATGTGTTGTCGCTGTCTGTCAATGTCAATTGTCGGACCTCATTATTATGAAAATTTTGTTTACCAGAAAATTGAGAAGGAAAAGGAGAACCGAAAATGAGTTTATTTAAAAGCCCTATGGGATATGAGTTCTCTAGTAGTATAGATCTCAACTTTTTTAGTCCCTTGTCCCTGAAATCAATGTGCGACAAGTTTGTAACCCTACTTTTTAAGGCCAAAACCAAGTTTGTTTTCATCCTAGATGGATGTTGAGAATGAAAATTTATGAAACGGTTACTAAAACAAGGCTTACGATACCACTCCGTCCTCAGAATGCCATCACTGCCACGATGAATAAGCATGTCCAAAAAAGGAATCATATTATCAGCCTCCCTCTCAACTGTAAACTTTAGGTGTTCACATTGGGCATTGAAGGTGTTTAAAACATCAGATACTTTGTTTTCAGGGACCGACAAAATCAAATCATCTACATATCGCTTAATAAAAGGTATGTGAAACGGTATCTTTTCTTTACAAGTTGTTATAAGTTCATCCAAAACAAAGTTACATAGGATGGGGGATATTTTGCTACCCATTGGAGTGCCAAAGATTTGTTTAAAAAAAATTACCATTGAACAAAAAGATGTTGGAGTCAAATATGAACGTTAAGATTCTTATGAAATCCTCTAAACTGATCTTGGTATGCAGAGAAATGCTGTTCCAGTTGTTTTTGATGCTGTTAAGGATAGCATCTAGTGGTAAGTTTGTAAACAGTGACACAACATCTAAACTAATCAATATATAATTATTCGGAACTTTAACATTGTTGATGAAGTTACTAAACGTGAAGGAATCTCTAATATAGAATTCATTGGATTCGTTGTAGGAAATTGTGAGAATATCTGTGAGGTGTTTAGCAAGTTTACTATTGGGAGCATCAATTGAAGAGACAATAGGCCTCATTGAAATAGTGGGTTTGTGAACTTTAGGAAGTGTATAAAACCTGGGTGCAACTGCATTATAGATTTTCAAGGATTTTGCAGCTTCTGTTGTTATGGATTTGGAAGAACTGGTTTCGGATTTAGCTTCTTCCAAATCCATAACAACAGAAGCTGCAAAATCCTTGAAAATCTATAATGCAGTTGCACCCAGGTTTTATACACTTCCTAAAGTTCACAAACCCACTATTTCAATGAGGCCTATTGTCTCTTCAATTGATGCTCCCAATAGTAAACTTGCTAAACACCTCACAGATATTCTCACAATTTCCTACAACGAATCCAATGAATTCTATATTAGAGATTCCTTCACGTTTAGTAACTTCATCAACAATGTTAAAGTTCCGAATAATTATATATTGATTAGTTTAGATGTTGTGTCACTGTTTACAAACTTACCACTAGATGCTATCCTTAACAGCATCAAAAACAACTGGAACAGCATTTCTCTGCATACCAAGATCAGTTTAGAGGATTTCATAAGAATCTTAACGTTCATATTTGACTCCAACATCTTTTTGTTCAATGGTAATTTTTTTAAACAAATCTTTGGCACTCCAATGGGTAGCAAAATATCCCCCATCCTATGTAACTTTGTTTTGGATGAACTTATAACAACTTGTAAAGAAAAGATACCGTTTCACATACCTTTTATTAAGCGATATGTAGATGATTTGATTTTGTCGGTCCCTGAAAACAAAGTATCTGATGTTTTAAACACCTTCAATGCCCAATGTGAACACCTAAAGTTTACAGTTGAGAGGGAGGCTGATAATATGATTCCTTTTTTGGACATGCTTATTCATCGTGGCAGTGATGGCATTCTGAGGACGGAGTGGTATCGTAAGCCTTGTTTTAGTAACCGTTTCATAAATTTTCATTCTCAACATCCATCTAGGATGAAAACAAACTTGGTTTTGGCCTTAAAAAGTAGGGTTACAAACTTGTCGCACATTGATTTCAGGGACAAGGGACTAAAAAAGTTGAGATCTATACTACTAGAGAACTCATATCCCATAGGGCTTTTAAATAAACTCATTTTCGGTTCTCCTTTTCCTTCTCAATTTTCTGGTAAACAAAATTTTCATAATAATGAGGTCCGACAATTGACATTGACAGACAGCGACAACACATCAGTAATACCACCTAAAATAACTTTTGGTTCCTTGCCCTACATTCCAGTTCTGACACCTAAGCTAATTAACATTTTCAGAAATGTTAATGGCTTAAAAATTTCAACTAGGAACGTGAAAACGGTATCTAAGTTATACTCAAAAACAAAGGATCCCTTCACAAGACAAGAGTCTTCGAATGTTGTTTATTCCATACCGTGTTCCAATTGTAACAACGTATACATCGGGGAAACATCTCACAATTTCCACAGTAGGGTGATCTCACATCGTAGTGATATAAAAACCAATAAAATAAATGCATGTGCACTTACAGAACATGCATTAACTTTGAAACATGAGTTTAATTTCGAAGATTCATGTATTTTGGCCAAAGAAACAAACCATTCAAAACGTGTTTTCTTGGAAATGTGTTTGATAAAATCCAGTAAGTCTTGCATAAATAAAAAGTCTGACATAGATAAACTGAGCAATATTTATTGTTACTTACTGGAAAAACATCAAAAATAAAATAAATATTTCTTATACATATGCACTACACAATACATCTGTGTGCATAACAGGTTGCATACCATTAAGACAGATTTAAAAATAAAAATTACCCAGTATGGGCCTATTGGTTTTTTGAAAATAAATACAATATTAAAAACACCTAATTACATTTTAATCTGACTGTTTTTTCTTTCTGTTCTCTATGTATCAGAGTTAAAACACACCATCAAAAGATGTCATAGAATAAATATAAAAATTTACCATCCTTACCAAATTTTAGAATGTATTTTGTCCATTATTTTCTGTATTCTATGTTTGTGTTAGTATTGTTGAGGGTCATAAAGCTTTTAAATAATCTCAACGACTAGTAAGTTGAACTGACGAATTGTGATATTTTATAAAAATTTACATATTTCTTTTTATCTATATTACAGAGTCTTGAAAAAGGAATAAAACCATTCCGAAAGCTAGACAAAAAGTCAAAAGAGTGTTTCTTTAACATCCTGGCCAACCTTCTGACTGCAACCCTAATAAACTAGTTGTTTGTATATATATATATATATATATATATATATATATATATATATATATATATTGATACATGTATCCATGTGACTTCCAAAGTATATGCTCGTAATACGTTGTCACTTCATATATACCGTTATGACTTCCGATTTCGGAAGTCACAACGTTTTGCCTATATTTTTACGAATTTGCCTACTAGATGGTATTAGAAGGCTTATATTAAAAATTTCGCTGGAAGTCATATCGTATCTAACATACTCATAAGATCAGATTTTAGTTCGACGGTATATCACCAGCGCTAGTGTCGCTCCCGTACTATTATACAGGTTATATACACAACGCGTAGCGTCTTCCGTATACCACACCGCTCGATGCGACTTCCGTTTTTTGGCAACCCTGTGTAACGGTTTCCAGACATTCATTTGTTGTAGATTCGCGGTCCTAATCGTACTTAGTATTTTGTGTATGAAACATGAATAATTTCATACTTTTGTGTTAAGATTAATAATAGCTTTCTTTTAAATCTGCTTTACTTTTAAAGTTAGCCTTAAATGAAGCTAATTATATCTCTATAAATACATATTATCTGTACTTATTTTAGTCTATAATACACTCCTGGCCAAAAAAACCTGGACACCTTAAAAATGAGTCATTTTTGATGTCTCGGATCTCATAAACCTGTTGTCCGATTTTAGTGATTTTTTTAATATGTTATAGCCTTATTCTCTAAGAATATGGATGTAGTAAGAGTGTTGCTGAACATGTAAATGTCATTATATACCGGGTGTAACAATAATACTGTGTTTTTTCCAGAAAGTTCGTAACACCCTGTGGAATATTCTAGCATTTAAAAAATATTGAAATTAAAATTCAATTGTAGCCTTAGCCTTTCTTAATATTCTGCTTTTTGACTCATTCACTTATGTTGGGTAATAAAAAAGTTAGGTACTTTGACAACTAGCCATGTTCTTCATCAATACAGGGTGTTTCTAAATAAGTCCGACAAACTTAAACGGTTAATTCTACATGAAAAAATAATGACAGTTTGCTTTATAAACATATGTCCGCAAATGCTTCGTTTCGGAGATACGGGATGTTGAATTTTTTCTTACAAACAGATGATTTATTTATTGCTCTAAAACCGGTTGAGATGTGTAAATGAAATTTGGTAGGTTTTAAGAGGTAGTTATTTCACATTTTTTGACATACAACTAAAAATTTTATATTCGCCATTGGCGTGCATACAGGTAATATGACCGGGTAATATGACCCGTATGCACGCCAATGGTGAATATAAAATACATAATTGTAGTCAAAAAATGTGCAATGACTGCCTCTTAAAACCCACCAAATTTCATTTGCATATCTCAACCGGTTTTAGAGCAATAAATAAATCGTCAGTGTGTAAGAAAATATTGAACACCCGGTATCTCGGAAACGAAGCATTTGCAGACATATGCTTATAAATTAAACGGTCATTATTTTTTCATGCAGAATTACCCCTTTAATTTTGTCGCACTTTTTTAGAAACACCCTATATTGATGAAGAACGTGGCTACTTTTCAAAGTACCTAACTTTTTCATTATCCAACATAAGTGAATGAGTCAAAAAGCAGAATGTTAAGAGAGGCTAGGACTACAACTGAGTTTTAATTTCAATATTTTTTAAATGCTAGAATATTCCACAGGGTGTTACGAACTTTCAGGAAAAAACACAGTATTATTGTTACACCCGGTATACAATGACATTTACATGTTCAACAACACTATTACTACATCCATATTCATAGAGAATAAGGCTATAACATATTAAAAAAATCACTAAAATCGGACAACGGGTTTATAAGATTCGAGACATCAAAAATGACCCATTTTTAAGGTGTCCAGGTTTTTTTGGCCAGGAGTGTATTTACTTACCTCTCTATTTATAGAAATTCATTTTTCTCGTGTTTTTGTTTACTTTCTTTTTTACAATGAACTTCTAATTCAATCTACACTCACCGGCACGAAAAACGGGCAACCAAAAAATTGGTAATTTTTGATGTCTCGTATCTCCTAAACCTTTTGTCCGATTTAAGTAATTTTTTAATATGTTATAGCCTTATTCTTTAACAATATCGCTATAATAATATTGTTGATAGGCATGTAAATTTTATTGTATACCAAGTGTACCCATCAAACTGGGTTTTTTTCTCAATTTTCACAACACACTGTGGAATATTCTAGCCTTTATAAAATATTGAAATTAAAACCCAACTATAGCCCCAGGTTTTCTTAACATTCTGTTTTTTTTTATTTATTCGCTTACGTTGGATAATAAAAAAGTTATGGACTTTAACAACTGGCCATGTTCTTTATCAATATAGGGTGTTTCTAAATAAGTGCGACTGACTTTAAGGGGTAATTCTGCATGAAAAAATAATGATTGTTTGGCAAAAGAATTTTATTTTTGCAATCATTATTTTTTCATGCAGAATTACCCCTTAAAGTTTGTCGCATTTATTTAGAAACACCATGTATCGATAAAGAACATGGCTAGTTGTTAAAGTAACTAACTTTTTTATTATCCAACATAAGCGAGTGAATAAAAAAACAGAATGTTAAGAAAACCTGGGGCTATAGCTGGGTTTTAATTTCAATATTGTATAAAGGCTAGAATATTCCACAGGCTGTTGTGGAAATTGAGAAAAAAACCCAGTTTGATTGGTACGCCTGGTATTCGGTATATAATGATAACTTACATGTCTAGAAATATTATTACAGCGATATTGTTAAAGAATAAGGCTATAATATATTAAAAAAATACTTAAATCGGACAATAGGTTTAGAAGATACGAGCCATCAAAATGACCCATTTTTGGAGTGCCCGTTTTTCGTGCCGGTGAGTATATCTATTAAATAATCTAAATTAATTTTAAAAATCTTATTAAAAGCTTAAGGTGAAACAGTAGCGATCAACAGGTAGCCAAAACGCCTTCCAAGATTGCGGCTGTAATTTTGAATATTTTTTCGACGTATTTGGCACACGTATTCGTAATATAATAAAGAATGGCGGTACAGAGCCCAATTTGGGAAATATGTTAGTATCTGGAAATTACTCTATAATTAAATACAATATTAAAAAAACGAGCCCGTACCGCCATTAAGAAGAAAAAAAAATACACTTTCTTTAAATAAACTTTTTTATCCGATGCCTAGATCTTGTGTCATTTTGGAACTACTAATGGAATAAAAAATTTTAGTAGTTCCAAAATGACACAAAATCTAGGCATCGGATAAAAAAGTTTATTTTCTTGTTCTTCTTAATTGCGGTATAGACTCGTTTTTTTAATATTGTACTTAATTACAGAGTAATTTCCACATATTAATATATTTTTCAAATTCTGTACCGCCATTCTTTATTGTATTACGAATACGTGTGCCAAATATCTCGAAAAATATTAAGATTACAGCCGCAATCTTGGAACGCGTTTTCGCTACCTGGTAATCGTTACTGTTTCCTCATAAATACAAGAAATGTAGGTAAATGTTCTCATTTAACGAAATTTCCGAAAATTGTGTATTTTTTTGGACCCAAGTAGGCTGAAAAATAGATTTTATAGTTATTATTTCGAAAGTAATAAAACGTGTAAAAATATACAAAAAAATTGAATGTACAATTATAGATCTGGATCCCGCGTATGAAAAAAAAGTTGATTAATAGCAAGCTGAAAATTTGTTAATAGCTTAAGGGTGTCTAGTCGAATAAACTTTGATATGTGTGAACACTGGAACAGGGGTAGTTTTAATTGTGGAACAGGTTAAAAATTTGGAACGGTCACAGCACGAAAACGGCACATTTATTTTGTCCGACAGAACAGACTTAAACTCTCCGAACAGAGATTAAACTCTCATGAAAAAATCAGACTGCTATTTATTACCTGTCATAATTCCTGTCATTTGACATATTCTACATGTTCCACTCATTAAAACGCCCATTTGGTGATAAATAGCAGTCTGATTTTTGCATGAGAGTTTAATCTCTGTTCGAAGAGTTTAAGTCTGTTCTGTCGGACAAAATAAATGTGCCGTTTTCGTGCTGTGACCGTTCCAAATTTTTAACCTGTTCCACAATTAAAACTACCCCTGTTCCAGTGTTCACACATATCAAAGTTTATTCGACTAGACACCCTTAAGCTATTAACAAATTTTCAGCTTGCTATTAATCAACTTTTTTTTCATACGCGGGATCCAGACCTATTACAATTGAATGTAATTAAATACACGATAAAATGAATCATGAGCAATAAAAAGTTTAAAGTAATAAATTCTAGTAATAATATAAAATACAGTAAACTCTCTCTTAAGGGGGTGGGCGCAAAATCTCTGTCCAATGCTATTTAAATACATTTATTTTTTTCGAATCCTGAGAAAACTAATAAATATTTTTTAAAACATACACCCAGAATGAAAGATAACATTATTACGGAGGACCGAAAGTCCCTTAGAATAAAAAAAAGTTTCTTTTGAATGAAATATTCGAAATTAAAAATCACACTAACTTTTCTCTTGTTTTTTCATCCCATTATCTTTATTAAAATAAACATATTTTAGGTATATAAGTTATTAAAATAAACATTATATAAGTTTTCAGGGACTTTCTGCCCTCGGTAATAATGTAAGCTTCCATTCTGCGTTTAAATTTTTCAAAAATACTTATTAGTTTTCTCAGAATTCGAAAAAAATTAATGCATTTAATTAGCACTGGACCAAGATTTTGCGCCTATCCCCAACGAACACCTCCTCTATACGGACGGTATTTAAAACAAAATTAATTTGCCGATATATTGAGCCTGTACTCTTACGGACAATCCCTTAAAATGATGTGTACCTAAATGAAAAAAAATACATAGGTATTTTTTCCAAATATTTTAGAATACAAAATTACAATATTTATATTTTATTATTTCAAATTAACACAGAGATGACAACGAGTGATATTTGATAACTCTACCTTATCAGCAGTAGGTAATAAAAATCTGGTTCTTAGTGTGGGATCCGTCATTAAAATATTTTGTGTGTCGGTCATTAAAAGAAATGTGACACCATAACGCGTTGCTCTAATAATACTTTAACATTGATATCTTGTGACTAAAAATGTTAACGGAATGTCTGCTTGATTGAACATATCCAATAAAAATTGTATTTTCTTTTAAAAATGTTTAGGATTGAAGGGAGACTTTGACTGTATGATAAAACAATAATTATACAAACAAAACAGTTATAATTATCAAGATTTTTGCTGTAAACTCGTGGAGAAATACATTAAATTAATAGAGATCGGTAAATATGCACTTAAAAAAACCTTAAATTATGCAAAAAACAGTTGAATTGAAATATGCACTAAAATATTATGCTTTTATGCATTTATAAAATACGCAATAATAATTATTATTGGTGTATTGAAAGTAGGTATTCCAGGTTGTATCTTAGTCGATAGGAAAAATATTCTGATTCGTTTTTTACGATCTTTCGGAGATAGTATAGTTCTTTAACGGTTTTTGCTCCAAATTTTAAAGAACGGATTGACGTGAAATTTAGCTTACACATAGGTAACATGTAAAAGAAAAAAAGTGAAAAGAAAACTTTGCCCTGGGGGTTGAGTTTCTCCTCTTCTCGGAGGGGAAAAATATACGTTCAAAATATGTTCGGAAATGAATAAACACACTAATTCTAAGCAACTTCTGTTATATAGAATTTTTCACTAAGTTAATACTTTTTGAGTTATTTGCTAGTCAATATGTCAATTATTCAACAAAAAACACTTTTATACGGTTTTTTGCCAATAACTCAAAAAGTAACTAGGTATGTTATCGGGAAAAACATTAAAAATATAGCTTATAAAGTAACAAAATTGATGTACGTATAACTTTTTAGAATCAGTAGAAGCAAAGTTGTAGCTAATGTAAAACAGGAAACAGGTTCATATTCGTCAAATTTAAAAATGAATAATTTCACGTGAAATAACCAAAAAATGATAGCAACTAAAAAATGATGCACTGTTCTGAGAAAACTTATTACAACTTTTTTAAAGTTTTAAAAAAATCTTTTTTATGTTTTCTAAAAAAGTTTCTAGCGTTAAAATTAAGAAAGATACTTTCAAAATAAAGTAGGTCCTATTTTTCTTAAAAAACTCCGAAAATCACCCCTTAATTCGGGCTAAGTAAAGGGCTAATTTTTGAAAAAATTGGGTTTTAAAGTAAAATTGTTTAAATTTTGAAAGATATGTTTTTTTTTTCAAAATGACATAAAATTTATTAGTGCTACCAAAAATTACGAAGTGTAAAAAATATAGGTTTTGCTTTTCTGAATATTTAGGATTATGTGTTTTTCTTTGAGACAAATATTGGTTAAGATATGGCTGTTCAAAATTGGCATACACAGTTGGTTAGTGACTAGTTCAATCCCTTTCAATTACATCCCCTTCAAAAATAAGCACTTTGAACCAATGAAGCTTACAGATCATATTTATAAACAATACCTACATACACGAGTAAATCAACTTGTGAAGTGGTGACGATAAATTTTATTTGCTAACTTCCTTAATTTAATGCTAAAATCTTTTTAACCTTTTTTTAAACACTACAAAAAAGTTGTAATGAGTGTTCCCCAAAAAGTGCTTTAGTTTTTGACACTTCACGTTGGAATATTCAATTTGAAATTTGACGTGTATGAACCTATTTGTCATTAGTTACAACTCTTCTTTTACTGGATCTAGGGATCTCATACATAAGTACACCATTTTTTCACTTTTTTATGGGCTATATTTTTCTTAAGAATGTTTTTTTCGATAAAATACTTACTTTTTGAGTTAATTGCTAAAAAACCGTTAAAATGTGTTTTTTTTTTTGTTGAAAAATGAACAAAAAAGAACAATAGTTCCTTAGAATTAGTCAGTTAATCCATTTCCGGACTTATTTTGAACGTATATTTTTTCATCCCTAGACGAGGTGAAAGTCACCCCCATGGCAAAAGAAAACATCGGCACAATATCAATTTTCTTCTTTGATATGTTACCTATGTGTATGCCAAATTTCATGTCAATCTTAAGTGGTTTTTTAAAATTTATGGGTTTTGCAATATTTTACCGTCAGCGAACGGACTAATAGAAAAGGATCCGATATAAGGCCGATCTGCATCGATCTATTTAATAGATAACAATAATTATTGGATATGTAATATAGTATGTTAACAATTATAAAAAACAAGGGGTGCATGATCTAATTTTCTTCTGACTATAATCAATTAATAATTAATAAATTACTTTTATCTACTCTATGTCATATTATGTATAAATTTTTAGTTTGTGAAAACTGTCATTATAGATAGCAGTGCTTTAAAGTAAGCATGAAGGAACAATGTATTTTAAATGGGATTTACTTTTTCTCACTGTTTTTGACACACTTTCATATAATCAAATATTCTTTCTTAACTTTCGCGTTGTCATGGTGATGACATAATGAGCAATAAATTACAAAAAAAAATTTGACAGTTTTGTGGTTTGAAAGAAATTAGAATTTTTATATGTCAAAGTTCTAAAAATTGTAGAATAGAAATGAATTCCAGTGACGAAGAGTTACAGTATTTTTATTTGTTTATCGTAGATAAAATATTGTATGCAATTGTGCGTGAAGTACTTTTTGCGAACTTAGGTGTATAGCACTCGCTCCGTTTCATAAATAACTATTTTCATATATTAAAAAAAAATGTTTCGACCCGGGTAGATATTATTCCAGATTTTCAGATTTGGGCACAGAGTTGGATTGTTGGGCCATATATGGAGAGCAGGTAGCGCAACAACTATAAACTCAATTTTACAATGGAAACCCGGAGTTAGAAGGAGACGCGGAGGAACTAGAATAAATGGTTACAGGAATTAAAGGAATATTTATATAGGGCAGGAATTAGAGACTAGCAGAACAAGAAAGAGGATAGAAAGATATGGAGAAGCATAGTCAATAGTATCGAGTAGCAGACTGGGAAAAATCTGCTCGAAAAAGATGGATCTAGATAGCTTTTTAGTGGCTAATCCCCACCTGGAGTGTTTAGCCATTTAATTTTTTTATTACATATTATTATTGGTACATCAAAAATTAAAAGGACGGAGCCTGTAATAAAATCTAAAATATTAAAATTTTCTATAAGTTCAAATTTATTTATTAACATTTTTGATATAATTTTCATAAATAAATGACTTACTATTAACACTTTTTTAATTAATTCCAATAAATCCATTTTACAGCAATAATAATATATTAGTATTTTGCTAAAATAAATATCAATCATATTATCATAAATAACACAGGTTTACAAAAAAAAACTAAATTTCGGACAATTTGACGAAACCATATGACAAGGGGGTTTTTGGAGTGGCTGATCACAAATCCGGGGTCTGCTCACCTCTATCGCGTCAGGTAAAGGTCATTTCAAGGTCAAATCAAGATAAATCGACAGTCGCTCTGAAAAAGTATATTATGGGGTTCTTGGGGTCGCTGAAGACGAATCCGGAGTCCGCTGACCTCTATCACGTCTAATTCAACGTCATTTTAAGGTCAAATCAACATAAATCGACACAATCGCTCTGAAAGTATCGGGAGTTTTGGGGTCGCTGATCATGAAAACTGCGGTCCGTTGAGCTCTACCACGTCATGTAAAGGTCATTTCAAGTTCAAATCAGGAGGAGTTAACAAAATTGATTTGACCTTGAAATGGCCTTTACCTGACGTGGTTGAGCTCAACGGGCCCCAGTTTTGTGATCAGGGACCCCAAAAACACCCTAATATACTTTTTCACAGCGATTGTGTTGATTTATCTTGATTTGACCTCGAAATGACCTTCAGCTAGACGTGATAGAGGTCAACGGATCCTGGATTCGTTATAAGCGACCCCAAAAACCTCCTAATATACTTTTTCAGAGCGACTGTCGATTTATCTTGATTTGTCCTTGAAATGACCTTTACCTGACGTGATAGAGGTTAGCGGACCCCGGATTCGTAACCAGCGACCCCAAAAACCCCCCTAGTCATATGGTTTCGTCAAATAGTCCGAAATGTATTTTTTTGTAAACCTGTATAATCAAAAGAATATCAATCTTTTAATTTAAATAGACAACTTTAAAACACAGACAACTGTATTCACAGTAAAAGTTTCAAAAGATCACACATTACGCTGAAAATAGGAGGTAAATCTAGCAGACGAGTCGTTGTGACTTCCAAAATATGACAACACCGCTGGAAGTGACAACGCGCCTTGAACTACCATATATGTCCTCTTCAATCTTCTAGTTTGCCCAGTAGTATCGAGGAGCTGGATTTCCTCGATATTCTTGGACTTATGAAGTTGTTCAATTGCTCGTGTTGCTCGTGACTTCCTGCTATCTTCTTGATATTTGTTTATAAAGTAATAACTTATTATGCATGGACAATGTGGACTTTCTTCCAACTAGCCAATACACTTTTTATGTATACACAAGGCTATACATTTCCTTCTTGGTTTTTTTTGTAGACCACTTTCAGCTGATTCTAAAAAAAATTAAAATGAACATTCTATTCTTTACAATTAAAAATCAAACGGTAATTTTTCTATTCTTTACAATTAAAAATCAAAAGAAATAGGTACTATTTACAGGTAATAATTTGCATGCATAAATGATTCGTTTCATAAAGAATAAAGAAAATTGAAAACGGATTTTATAATACTTACAAAATTGTTTAAACAAGAGATCCAGCCAGAGCCCAGAGCAAAAACTAGCAGACAGTACAGCAAAAAAGCCACTAATTTCCATTTCCCACACCCCCTTATCGATGCATTTTTTTCCAATCAAAATTTTTACTAAATTTTTAGGTTATCGGTTGTTATCTTACGAAAATGAAATATATGAAATGTGATGACCAATGACCACGCGACGCTACATAGATACTCGCGCGGCAAATTTGAAAATGAACGCAAATTGAACCATAGAGAAATAACAACAATTGTTGTTATTTCTCTATGAATTGAACAGTAAATGGCCTCTCTTAAAATCTTGTAATGGAAAATTTTACCCCTCCAGGAAGACATTGTACTAATGTTCATAGAATATCTTGTGGTAACTTTCCACCCATAATTTAATCAGATAGATGTTCACCGAATAGAACGGTAGTACCTACATTCCAGGAATGTTTTGTGTTGTTAGGATTAAACTTTTATTTTATTTATTCTTGAATATTTCCTATTGTTAAACATTGTAACCAATAATTTACAAATAAGATTTTCATTACATTACATAAAATCAAAAACATGTTTTGGATATTAAACTATATAGTTTATAATTATTGTAATAATTGTATATACAATTTTGAATTAAGATTTAATCTTTTCGATTTAAACTACAGTAAAACCTGTGTTACCGGCCCCCTGCAAACACCGGCCACCTGTACTAACGGCCAGTTTAAAAATTCCCCAAACCAATTACAGTAAAACCTGTCAGTAACGGCCACTAAAAATGAAAAAGCTATTGGCCGATAGAAAGGTGACCGGTATTGCCAGTTTTTGTAGTCTAGATATAATTGGTTTGGGGAATTTTTAAACTGGCCGTTAGTACAGGTGGCCGATTTTATCAGGTGGCCAGTAACACAAGTTTTACTGTATATCTAGACTACAAAAACTGGCAATAACGGCCACCTTTCTATATCGGCTAATAGTTCTTTCATTTTAGTGGCCGTTACTGACAGGTTTGACTGTATTTCATTAACGTAAAGTTAACGCCTAAGTTAATATTTTATTGAAATATTTTGCTATTTGATCCCGTAATTGGTATAATGTGTCCAATATAATATATAAGCGTTCATAAAACGTCCGTATTTCGTCCAGTATGGACGTCCATATTTATTCCGTCCGAAGGACGTCCAACGTCGGACGTCCATATTTATTCCTTCCGAAGGACGTCCAAAGGACGTCCGTTTATAGTCCATGGACGTAAGGACCAAAAATGGACCTATTTTGGACGTCCAAAGGACGTCGTGTGCTATAAGGGGTATCATCCGAAAAGCAGATCGGTACAGGTCGACCTATATTCGGATCTTAGACTATTAGTGAAATACTATTTGGATGTGAAATGTTCACAAAATAGTTATCGCAAGTTCTAATTTAAAAATACATTTGAGAATTCACACTGGAAAAACCCATTTGTGAAATTTGCAGTAAACCGTTTATTGTAGCAAATAAAGATTTAAAAAGACATGTCCAATACATTCTCAAACAGAACTATTTGAATGTCAAATATGCAATTAACACTTTTCTGACAGTTATACTTTAAAATTACATTATAAGCAAATACATACTGGAGATAATAATGTTGTGTGTAAAATTTGCACTAAACAGTTTCTAAAAAGCCATCATTTAACAATACAGTTGAGAATACACAATGAAGGATAGTTATTTTCCTAACTAGTGCGGAAAGTGATACTTTCCCGCACGCGACTGCTGTTGACCCGAACGACGCGATAGCGGAGTTCGGGCAAGCAGTCGAGTGCGGGAAAGACACTTTCCGCATGAGTTAGGAACAGTATTTTTTCTACGGCCGTATGTTTGGAAAATGTCACAACAAATAGAGTTATATCAATTTTTATTTACTACTAAATACAACAAAATATTTAGTGGAAAAAGAAGAACGTATATTTATTGCTTCGTAATATTAAAGATAAATGAGCAATTCGCAGCATTCTGCAAAGTTGTAATGGATGCAAGCTGATCCTTGAATTGGCACTGTGTATTCTCCCTCGACCTGTGCTCGCTGTGATCGCTCGACGTAGATGTAGATGGTCCTAAAGAATCTTTACCTACTTAAAATTTTGTTACACACATCTCTTTTTTGCTTTTCAGAGTCTTCTAGGTAACCTTCGGCTACAGAAGTTGTTTTCCAACCTAGACGTTTTATATTTGTAATCGTTTCTCCAGAATCGGCTAGGAAGGTTGCTGATGAGCGTCTGTAGCCTGTAGCTGTGTCCTTTGTAACGTTCAGGATTGGGTAGATGCAAAAAGGCTGCAATTTCGGAGGGGATTTTTCCAAGTGTATTAATTCCTACACATTGCACTGTACATTTTCCTTTCTGATATTTTATAAACAAACGCCGATGAGTTGTGGTTGAAGGTCGTAAACTGACGTATTCTCTAAATAGCTTCAAAAACATTCCATTGTTTATTTCTTCTGAGACAACAAATGATCTCGAAGAGTTGTTTTTCGATACCGTAATTTTGACGATTATTAGAATCCCTTTGTCTTCAATATCGTCGAGAGTGATTTTCGTAAGTTCGGCTCTACGACAAGCCCCAGATAAACCAAAAATGGTAACTACTTTTATCATAAGATATATCTCGTTTGGTGCGTCTAACATAAATTTGGCTATATCTTCTTTACTAAAAATTTTTGCTTTTTGTGTTCGAAAACCAATATTTTGTTTTTTCAAAAAGTTGTTAGTTTATAAAACTTACTTATATCAATATTGTGCTTTATTTTCATTAAACTTTTAATCATGGAATAGCGTGACCAAAATGTGTTTGATTTAAGCACTTTGCTCAATTCTAAAAAGTATGCCAAAAATACTTCCTCTTTATAGCTCCTTACTTTCATGGATTCGCACCAGTTCACAAAATGGACAAATTGTTTTTGATACCTCTCTTTGGATTTGGCAGGAAATAAATTTAAATTTGCTTCCACGGCGGCTATCAAGACAGCTTCCGGGATCTCTTCGTCCGATGAATCCATGTAATTTTTTAAAAATTGCAGCGAAAACACACAAATGCATACGTTGTTTGATAAGGTTGTCAAAATCAAACTTTCAATAAAATTTGTTACTATGACGACGATAATGGTTTCAATGACGACGATATTCAAAACCATTGTAATTGTCCACTGATTTGACTTATGAATATTATGTCAAAATAATTCTATTTCAAAGAATTTTCAGTAGTAATTTCACAAGAGCTCTGAAATTATTGAATTTTTCCCGAGTGACACTTTGACAGTTTTAATTTATGTCAAAGTGTCACGAGAGCAAAAATTCTATATTAATTTCAGAGATCGTGTGCAATTTGTTGCGATTATTTCATGAATAAAACTGTTCAAAACCTAAATTTAATTGTAATTTATTTATGTAAGTACAAAGTACCATTAAACACACAGTTTTTATAAATATAATATGACGATTGAAAGTCATCACTTTTATAATTTTTAAAACATTAATTGTTATTAATGTCACTGAATGTATTTTTTCGTAGCAACGAAGGGCATCTGACGTAATATGCTTAACGACGGGAGATTATCAAAAATTATCACCTTAATTTGCATTTCTGTAGCTTTCTATTGGTCAGAATCTCCTATGAATGAAATAATCGCGTTAATTTCATTAAAACATGAACACAATAAGATAAATTTGAAATAAATTAGTAATTAATATCTAAATATTAGTTTATTCCATATATTATAATGCTAAATTACAAGGTATTCTACTTTCCCGCACTTGTGCGGGAAAGTGCAACTTTCGGAAACAAAATGCGTGCGGGAAAGTGCCTGTTTAGGCACGGCCGTAGAAAAATATTTGTATATGTGAAATATGTACAAAACGGTTTGCATAAAATGCTCACCGAAAAGTTCAGATGACAAGGCATACTAGAGAGACCTTTTGGCAGTATTTAGCTCATATAGATAACGTTGGCATAACCATGACGTTTTAGATTTAGTGTTGGGAATGGAGAGGAAAATGTACAACTACATAGGCAAAAATGAACATATGTATTTATCAGACGTCCTCATTCTCGAAAATATAGTAAAATAATAAAAATAAATATGGCTGTATACCATATATCACAAAAAATAAAAACCTTATCTTGTAAAAGGTATATTTAAAATCTCTAAAAAGGGCTATATCACAAGAAAACGTTTTCGGAATCAATATTCCATCATCAGTGTTATCACAGGTTTACATGCTTTAAGCCACCAAAATATACGGGTAAAAACCCTTAAGTTTTTGAACAGTTGGGGTTACATTATATTATTTGATTTTAAAGGATGTTAAAAATATTTCCAGATTAACCCCTGGCATCACATGACAGCAACCATATTGGTTGGAAATTTGTTGGTAGGACCTTACATGGCCGAGTTTATGTGACAACTCACAACTTAAGGGTTTTTACCCGTATATTTTGGTGGCTTAAAGCATGTAAACCTGTGATAACACTGATGATGGAATATTGATTCCGAAAACGTTTTGTTACGATATAGCCCTTTTTAGGGATTTTAAATATACCTTTTAGAAGATAAGGTTTTTATTTTTTAAGAAAATAATAATCAATAATTATAAATAATGTAACGAACAGATATAAACTAAAATCTATAATTTTAACAAAAATTATTTTTCCCCAACTTGTTTGGAGTATTATGGAAGGTATTCTCGATAATTCGAGTGAATTGATGAGGTATCGCTAGTGTTCGGCGCGTATGGTTCACGTTTAAGTTTTGAGTGACAAATATCTAGTAATCGTTATGATTAACATATTTTTGTATTGAATTGCGTTGTGATGGTTGATACTGAAGTAAATTTTGTTTATAGGGCAGTCAATGAGAGTATTAGTCTCCGAATTCCGCCCTACTACATCGATTTACTTGATATTTTTACAGTAAGTAGGGAATAGCTCAAGTAACAAAGTCTACCCTATGCCGATGTGCGCTTTTATTTTGGGGGTGGTTCCCACCCCTTCTCGGTGTTATAAAATGTTTTGGTTAAAATAGCTATGGAAGAGGCTAGAAAACCTAATTTTAAGCAAAAACTGTTCTATAATAATTATTTTTTGAAAACTCAATACTTTTTGAGTTATTCGTGGTAGAAAATTGGCTATTTTCATTGAAAAATGACACCTTTTCGGACGTATTTTTGCGAATACCTTAAAAACTATGCATTTAACAAAAAAACTATATCAAATATTTCTGTAGGTTATAAAAAAACAAAGAGATTCGTTCCTTCATAAATCTTCTAGTTAAAATATAAAGAGGGATATGATAGGTAATAAGAGTTTGTTTTTTTGCTGCATGCTCAAATCGGTGTATTCAACTTGAAATAACAGAGAAACTGTCGATTTTAGGTGTATAATGATACTAATAACTTTTGTAGTGCTTGAAAAGACCTTTAAAATGAGCAATACTACATGTCGATTACATTCAAACTAAGCGAGATATTCTGCAAAAAAACTTGATGACTAATGTATTTTAAGAAGAAATGAGAAGTATATTTAACCCCTCATCCATCAGAATTTAAATACATCGTTTCCTTCTACAATACTTTTTATTGTGGTGTTATTTCTATGTTAAAAAAGTTGGAATGAATTAAAATGACTGGTTTTTGAAAAAAATAAGATCAAATTATAGAGCGCATTTTTAAATTTTCTTAAAAATCTTACTTTTCCTCCATGTAACTCGAAAAAGATAAGAGATACGAAAAAAAGATAACACACAAAAATGTAGGGCTTTTTCAGATAAAAATTTTCTTTTTATTTTTCATTACTGTATCTTTTATCATTTTTAAGTTACATGGAGAAAAAGGAAGATTTTTAAGAAAATTCAAAATTGCGCTCTATTATTTGATCTTTTTTTTTCAAAAACCATTCATTTTAAACCCGTCCAACTTTTTGAACATAGAAATAACACTATAATAAAAGGTATTGTGGAAGGAAAACGATGCATTTACATTTTGGTGAATGGGGGTTAAAATTATTTCTCATTTTTTCTTAAAATACATTAGTTATCAATTTTGTTTGCAGCGTATCTCGCTTGGTTTTAATGTAATGGACCTTTAATATAGCTCATTTTAAAGGTCTTTTCAAGTACTACAAAAGGCATTATACACCTAAAATCGACCGTTTCTCTGTTATTTCAAGTTGAATACACCAATTTGAGAATGTACCAAAAACAAACTATTTTTACCTACCATATCTCTTTTTGTATTATAACTAGAAGATTTATGAAGGCAAGTGTCACTTTGTTTTTTATAGCCTACAAAAATGTTTAATATAGTTTTTTTAGTTAGATGCATAGTTTTTAAGGTATTCGCAAAAAACCGTTCGAAAAGGTATTATGTTTCAATGAAATTGGTCAATTTTTAACCACGAATATCTCAAAAAGTATTGAGTTTTCAAAAAAAAATCATAGAACAGTTTTTGCTTAGAATTAGGTTCTCTAGCAAATTCCGTGGTAATTTTAATCAAAAAATGTTCCGCCCCTTAGAAGGGGTGAGAACCACGCCCAAGATAAAAGCACATCGGCATAGGGTAGACTTTGAATTAGGAGATAAGTAGAGGCTAGGCCCAAAATTTCATTGAAATCCATGAAGTAGGATAGAATTCGGAATAGGAGGTAATATCCTATTATTGCTCCCATTGACTGGCGTATTAAACGAGCGATATGTTTATGTTCAGACATTGAATTTACTAGTTTTATTTGATATAACTACAAGTTTAATTAAAAATACATTGATTTTGACGTTTCGATTTCCACTTTGGAAATCATTCTCAAAATACAAAGTATACAAACTGTGTTTCGTTGCTTAGTATTACAAAATTTTTCAAAAATAATTTAATTTGACTTATATTGACAATTCATACACATATTTTAAATAAGTAGTAGTACTATAATGTAAAGGTTCCCACCCGTATTCTGCCAAGTGTGAGTGTTGGAAGAAGAGGCTTGGTTCTAGAAAATCTAGCACCTTCATTATTGTTTTCTTAACTGACATCTTAACTGGAAAATTTTAATTTGCTGGAAAACTCACAATGTCTCTCTTTATCTTTTCTAAAATTATTATTTTTGTGTTTATCGTTTCGTTGCTATTTTAATAGATTACTATAATTTTAGGTTTCAAATATGAAGATAGAATAACTGATGAAAACAACGAATAGGCCATTTCAAGACTTTGACGTTTATGACACTAAATTGAAAGCTGGAGGGCAAACATTGAAATTCTTATATTTGTACCGCATTGAATTTTTTGAGTTTTTTTACGTTAAATAGTTTTTTTGTAAAATAGTTATTGTTGTTATAAAATAGTGGTTTATATAATTGTTTTTATATAATAGTTTAAATGTTTGAATAATAGTTTTTTATAGTTGTATTTTCCGAACATTTGCTGTTGACTTCGTATAGCTTCTAGCTGTAGAAGTACTTTAACGACTGTATTTAGTTGTAAGCAGTGAATAAATAAACATAAGTAAATATTTTCAAAAGCTGTTGGTATATAGATCCATTTTCCCTCAAGGAGTATGAGTTAACCTACAGTAGAAAAAGTTTTTCAAGGGTAACAACTTTGACATAGTTACTTACATGGACATACCTAGTTTTTTTTGTATTTAGAGCTTAGTAATAGTTTTTACACAGGTCAACAAATGAAGGCATTCAAGAATTTAAATTCTTACAAATATTTTGAGGTAGGATTTGTATATAATTGTGGAGCTATAAAAATAAATAATTTCATCATAGTGGTTCACCCCAGATATCTTAAAAAATTGACCTTTTAAAGAATTTGTACAGTCGGAAAAATGAAAGAATACCCATGAACGGTCACGTCAATCTTTTTCCGACTGTACCTGCAGTGAAAAAATTTCAAGAGAAGAAACTGAGAATCTGCCGGAAGAGGTGAAATGTTTTTTGATTAGACAACACTCCTGCTCATCCCTCTGAAAATATTCTATGATCAAAACATGGCAACTTTAGTTGTATGTTTTTGCCAAAAAATACAACATCGCTTATTCAACCCATGGATCAGGAAATAATTTTAGCAACAAAACGAATATATCGCAGAAAGTTTTTAGATGAAGATAACGCAGAAGATACAAGAGGGCAGCATACTTTGCAAAACTTAACTGTTACAATTTGAAATCAACAATTTGTTAAGTTTGCTACAGCATGGAAAGGCAATTATTAAGGGGTTACATAGGTCTTGCGGGTAAAAAAGTGACTTTTTAAAAAAATTATATCTTGGAAACTAAAAATTATTTTTATTTATAATTGGAACATGTAAAAGTATAGTACTCTCAAAAAAATTTCAGCCAAAAATATTCATTTTTGTAGAGTTGACTGCAATTTTTCGACAACAGCCCTTTTTTGCAGTGAGCAGCATAACAAGTCCAGTCTCATCTGAAATCTTAGATTCTTGTAGTTTATACCACTGGCTAGTGAATGAACGAAGGATTTTTTATTAGATGAGGTCATTTTTGTTTTATAAAATAGAACTACTTTAAAAATGAGAAAAATTGGGGTCGAAAATGTGTTTAAACTTATGTAAAATCTTCAAATTTCATTTTTTTAATTCCTTCGTTCATTTACTAGCCAGAGGTATAAACTACAAGAAACTTTTTGATTTCAGATGAGACTGGACTTAGTTATGCTGCCCACCGCAAAAAAACTTATCTACAAAAATGAATATTTTTGGATGAAACTTTTTTTGAGACTACCTTAAGTACTATACTTTTACATGTTCCAATTATAAATAAAAATAAATTTTAGTTTTCGAGATATAATTTTTTTAAAAAGTCACTTTTTTACCCACAAGACCTATGTAACCCCTTAAAAAAATGTTTGGAAGAATTTGTTTGATGGCCAAGATGCATACATATATTTAGAAGGAAAGTTCCTGATTTCTGTAGTATAATACATAATCGAAGAGGAAGTAGCCCTAAGCGCCGGACTCCACTTGCGATTTGTAGTCGTGAGGATTGAACACATTCTTTCAAATAGAAGTCAATCCATGATTATTTAGTCACAAATGGATTGACTTGTATTTGAAACAATGTGTTCAATCTTCCTGATTACAAATCGCAAGTGGAGTGCGGCGCTAATAACACCAAAATATTCCATATATGTCCATAGAAGGTACACAGACATTGAAAAATTCCTGGAATATCCCCAAAAACACGTTCCCTAAACATCCCAGGAAAATCCTGTGTCAGCATTTTAAACATTACCTGAATGTCTTATTAGAACATTCCATGAACGTCCACGAATGTTCTTTGGACATTCAAAATATAGTTTTAGACATTCCCTGGATATACCAGAAATACAGTGATGAGCGCTCTAATAACCCGCAAAATAGCACAAAAGATGTATTAAGTAGTGAGATAAAAAGACATGAAAATAGTCGAGCTGGGAAATTTAGCGATATTAACTTATACATTTAGATTATATTGATTGTGTCCCACGTTCAGACGTATCAGATGAGTTTGGAAACTACCACTGTCACAGTGACAATTTTAGTTGACATACTCCTCTGATATGTGTAAAGGTGGGAAACAATCAATATAACGTAAATTTAAAGGTTAATTTCGCTAAATTTCCCAGCTCGACTAGTTTCATTTCTTTTTATCTCACAATTAAATATGTTGCCCATCTTTTGCGCTATTTTGCCGGTTATTATGGCGCTCATCACTGTATATCCTTGCTGATGTGACAATACCTCCTATCTGTTTTTTCATGAGTTTTGTAGGAGAGATGGAAAAACATGTTTTAAGGTCACCTCCTGTGTTCATATGTAAGTTTTGACTTGTTTTGTAGTTCATAGATAGTTTAATTTACTACAAAACAAGTAAAAAAATATCATATGAAAACAGGAGATGACCCTAAGACAAGTTTTTAGTCTCTCTTACAAAACTCATGAAAAAACAGTTAGGATGTATTATTACATCACTGACGATATGTGGCCATACCAAATAATACATCCTTGATAAATATAAACATTTTTATTGCACAAAATCTTTTCATACATTTTTAATGTAGTTTACTCATATTCCTACATATTTTTAAAAAAATGTGTCACATTTGCTTTGTATTCATTTCTTTTGCCTTTCGTAGCCACATATTCCATTCCCTTCCTAGTTTTTTTGTAGACCACTTACTTCTCTCAGCTGATTCTAAAAAAAAATTAAAATGGTAATTTTTCTATCCTTTACAATTAACAATCGGAAGAAATATTAGTTACAGATAATGATATGCATAATAATAATAGATTTGTTCTAGCATCAGTTTCAAACAGTTTGAAACCATCAGCAAATAGTGGACCAGCGTGAGTAGAGGGGATAGCACTGGTGACTGTATTATGTTCTCTCACTGACCAACTGTTTGCTGACGGTTTTTGACTAGTTTGACTGTTTGCTAGAACAAACCTAATAATAATGAATATTTTGTATTTTGACAATGACATCTGATGTGGAAGTCAAAACATTAATAAAATTATTTTTTCAAGTTAACTTTCACATGCGTGTCTTAAAATTGTACTTTTAATACTTATATCATAAATAACTATTAAAACTATCTTAAGAGGAAACAGTATCGATCAACAGGTAGCGAAAACGTGTTCCAAGATTGCGGCTGTAATTTTGAATATTTTTTCGAGATATTTGGCACACGTATTCGTAATACTAAAATTTTTTATTTCATTAGTAGTTCCAAAATGACACAAAATCTAGGCATCGGATAAAAAAGTTTATTTGAAGAAAGTGTATTTTTTTGTTCTTCTTAATGGCGGTATAGGCTCATTTTTTAAATACTGTATAATTACAGAGTAATTTCCACATATTAATATATTTTTCAAATTGGGCTCTGTACCGCCATTCTTTATTATATTACGAATACATGTGCCAAATATCTCGAAAAAATATTCAAAATTACAGCGGCAATCTTGGAACTCGTTTTGGCTACCTGTTGATCGCTATTGTATCACCTTAAAACATTGTAATTTGCTAAACCAGTATATTTTACTCTACTACTACTCTACTAGCTACCTCATTTTCCACTGTTTCTACAGACTTGTTTACATGGGTAGAGTTTTGAGGAGAGTAGAATAGCAGTAGTACTCTACCAAAAATGGCTTGATACCATTCACATGAGGAGAGTACAAGTATAGTACTGATGCTAGTATAGTGAAACCGATTTTTGTATTTTTAAACACTCTTGATTATAAGTGCACCTTAAATTCTTAATTTTTTGCTTGAGCTCGTTTACTCCAAAGCCCCCTTTGCCATTCTTTCGACGATTTCATCCTCCGCAGCTTGCTGCATACTTTTATTTCTGTAGTATACACTACCTAAATTCCATAAACACTGGTATTCGCCGTATATATTCGCTCTACAAGTTTTAAAGTTTCATCTTCGGTGAACTTCATTTTCACTATTTACACAAAACACAATTCCAGCCAGAATGACAGCGGCCCCATGTACTCTCCTACCTACTCTACTCTGCCATAATTGAGCGTGTTCCATGGGTAGAGTGCGCAGCCGAGTAGACATTTTGGCAGTGGTGGTGGCCATAGAGTAGTTACTTTGCCATATGTTGCTAGTCACTCTACTTTAACTCCTACTATACACTCTACTAGCTATTCTACTGTGCTGAGCATTTTTACAGGTAGAGTTACTCTACTCTATCAAGTACTTGCATCATTACTCTACCCGTGTAAACAAATCTACTGAAGTAACAGTAACCTACAACCATTAATGAAAAATGTCTAAAATCATTTACCCACCTAGTATTTGTAGAATTTAAGACAGTCCAGTGCCTTATAAATAATTTCAATATGAATATTTTTTCTTTTAATTCTCCTTTGATACCACTTCATTTTAGATTTTGGGGAACTTATTTCATTGTGTTTATAGCCCATATTTATTGAAGGAACCCAATCTGGATTGTTATTATCGATTAAGTCGGCTGGTTTTCCTATAAGATTAAAATGTTAACATCTTCAAAAATCGTTACTGTTGTAATTGTAACTTACCAGATATAAAATGATTACAGCAGACAGGACAGGAGAATTTTCATTTCGCTAGTAAAACCTTACATTGTATTGCATTTAACCATTGTTGTCTCTCAGCTGATACCGTATTTAGTTCAGTTTAAAAGTGAACTTTATCTTGACTTTATCAGGATTACTTTGCATTTCACACTTCAAAACACAACACCAATGAAGCATATTATCTTTCTAAATTAATACTTCCAGAGAAAATGTTAAATTAATCTTTGTACACAACACAAAATTACAAAGAAACACAACAAAAGTGATCTAAAACCATCTAAAACACATTAAGAATAACATTTATGTTTTACTTCCAGCAGCCATATTGATTTAATTTTGACAGCATGTTGGAACGGCCTATTTAAAAATCAGGTTATAAATAACCAACTGAAACAAAGTACAACTGACGGCAGGAAAGTGAATACCGTTGAAAAATCTTTTGCTTGTCAAATTTGTTTTAAAAAGTATGCATTGAAGGAAAGTTTAGGAAGACATTTGATACAGCAGCACACTAGGGAAAAATCTGTCACATATGAAACCATCTCGGAACAATACACACTTAGCGAACACAAAGTTTACATGAATATTAATTCCTCTGAAAACCATTTTACATGTGAAATTTGCAGTAACAAATTTGTTACAAATGATAATCTAAAACAACATATGACGTTGCATATTGATGAAAAACCAATTCGATGTGTAATTTGCACCAAAGGGTTTTCATATAGTTCTGATTTAAAATTACATTTGAGAATTCACACTGGAGAAAAACCATTTGGATGTGAGATATGCACAAAACAGTTTTCACGAAGTGCTTACTTAAAAGTTCATATGAGAACGCACACTGATAAAAATCCGTTTCGATGTGAAATTTGCACCAAAGGGTTTTTTTATAGTTCCGATTTAAAAAAACATTTGAGAATTCACACTGGTGAAAAACCATTTGGATGTAAAATTTGCAAGAAACAGTTTTCACTAAATAGGTATTTAAAAAAACACATGGAAGTGCATACTGGAGAAAAACCATTTGTATGTGAAATATGTACAAAAAAGTTTTCACGAAGTGCACACCTAACACTTCATATGAGAACACACACTGGTGAAAAACCATTTGGATGTGAAATGTGCACAAGACGGTTTACACAAAATTCTAGCTTAAAAGTTCATATGAGAACGCACACTGGTGAAAAACCATTTAGATGTGAAATATGCCCAAAACAGTTTGTAACGCCCTATGAGCTAAAACTGCATATGGTGGTGCATACTAATGAAAAACTATTTGGATGTGAAATTTGCAACAAAAAGTTTTCGCGAAGTTCTGATTTAAAAATACATTTGAGATTTCACAATGGAGAAAAACCATTTGGATGTGAAATATGCACAAAACAGTTTTTACGAAATGGTCACTTAAAAATTCATATGATAAGAATGCACACTGGTGAAAAACTGTTTATATGTGAAATATGCACAAAACAGTTTGTTACACATAGTGACTTAAAAATGCATATGGTGATGCATACTGGGGAAAAACCTTTTGGTTGTGAAATATGCACAAAACAGTTTTTAAAAAGAACTCACTTAAAAACACACATGGTGGTGCATACTGGTGAAAAACCATTTGGATGTGAAATATGCACAAAGCAGTTTACACAAAATTCTAGCTTAAAAGTTCATATGAGAACGCACACTGGTGAAAAACCATTAGATGTGAAATGTATACAAAACAGTTTGTAACGCAATATGAGTTAAAAATACATATGGTGGTGCTTACTATTAAAAATCTATTTGGATGTGAAATTTGCACCAAGAAGTTTTGCAAAGTGGGGAAAAACCATTTGGATGTGAAATGTGCACAAAACAGTTTTTACTAAGTGGTCACTTCAAAATTTATATGATGAGAATGCACACTGCTGAAAACTGTTTGAATGTGAAAATTGCACAAAACAGTTTCGGAGCACACTAGTTTGCTCCCGAGGTCAAAAAACCCTTTTAATTACGTACTAGTTCGCTCCGAAAACCGTATACGGGTTCGCTCCCATGGTTAAGCGGATTAAGTATTTATCTACTAAGTTCTAGGAAAATTAACATCGGCGAAAATGGCATTGTTATTTTTTATTTGACATAGAAAATCGGAGCACACTAGTTCGCTCCCAAGGTCAAAAAATCCTCTTAATTACATACTAGTTCGCTCCGAAAACCATAACCTAGTTCGCTCCCATGGTTAAGCGGATTAAGTATTTATTTATTTATTAAGTTTTAGGAAAATTAATATCGGTAAAATTGGTACTGTGACTTTTGTATTTTATATAGAAATCATATCAAATACTGGTTGTTACATATTTGTATAAATATTATGAGACGGTGGAAATTAGATTATTTAGATTTAGCCGAAAATGACCGTTTTGGAAAGTAATTTTCCGCGTTACGACGGATTTGCTTGAAAATTTGAGTTTAGGTTCTACTTACCCTCCACTTCAAAGTTGGACTTGTGCCGTTGGTTGCTTTTACTTGAGGGTGAAAGACACCTTTTCTCGGGGGTAAAAAAACATACGTTTGAAATAAGGAATGGATAAATTGACTAATTAACCATTCACCACCCATGGTCAGTATCTCAAAAAATAAGCGTTATTTTGGTAATTTACAAAGTCGATATTTAAAGTTGCATCATTTTTTTCTATAAAAGATTTTGGTCTAAAACTTTCCAGAAAGCTAAATTTCAAAGTTCGTCACTCAACCTCAAAGAATATTTACTGTTTACTTTAAAAATTCGTAAGTTTTATTAAAATAATATATGTTAATATTACTAATAGAATATGTATATTAGCTCTAACTACTTCAGTGATAATATCGTTATAATTTTAATGTCCTACTGGTATATTATTTGACAAATAATGACATTATTTCGAAGTCACTTAAGCATGATTTAATACCCTAGGGCGTTATTTTGCAAAATAACGCCCTAGGGTATTAAATTTAAATAACTACAAATAAAAACCTAAGTAAAACTATAGTTACCACAATTAAGTTACAACTATTGCTGGTAAATGTACTTATTTGAAAACTAATTCATTCAATTTTTCGCAAATAAAGAATATTTAGTCAGACATTAAACGTTGAAGGCACCACGGGTATTATAGATAATAATGCTTTCGGTCAACGTATATCCCTCGAGCTAAAGACCCTCGGTATATATGTTATAGTCAAAGCCCGAATTTCAGGCACTCCTAGGTTTGCCTAGTCAATCCTCAGGTCTAACTGACGGTCTTAGTCAAGGCCCGAAATAAATTACAGTTTCGGCCTTTGACTAGTCAAACCTAGGAGAGACTAAGTTGGTCAGGCAAAGGTCGAAATTTAATTTTATGAAATCGGGGTTTGACTAGTCAAACCCCGATCAGCTATTAAAATGCCGTAATTTGTTAGATTAGGTTTAATAAAACGTCATTGTTTAATTTTATTGTTTATTATTTTAATATTGCCATATTTAAAATAAAAAATATTAGTGTTGTCACATGTTGAGGCATTATGTTAATTAGAGCTGCACAATACATTGGACCTTTTACACTTATATAATTTTGAAGAGCATTTGTTAGTGCTGTAGCATTTTATAAAGCCTTGTCCTCTAAATTTAGAATATTTTGTACTAATTTCTCTTAGAGACAACTTAACGTCTGGAGCATCTTCGAAATTAAGTAAATTCTCTTTGTATTCTCTTATTTGATTTCTTGAAAAAAGTATGTTTATTGTTCCGTATTTCGTACCAACTCTATTTAAACCGTCAATTGTTGTATGATACCCAAAATAATTCAAGCATGTCCTTTGGCTCTATCAAAGCTGGGGATAGGTATTGTTACAGTTTTTTCGATAGAAATTGAAGGATTTTTTTCACTTAGGGCCGGTTGTTCGAACGCTAATCAAGAAGTTGATTAGAATTAAGTCCCCTTAACAACCATCAAATAACAGCACCCCTCATTCGTACGTCAATCAGTTGATTGTAATCAATTATGTTAATTATCATTATAATTAATATAATTGATTGATTAATTAATTATTAATTATTAATTAACATAACAATTATTAAAATAATTGATTAATAAATCTCATAATTGTAATCAATTATGTTTTCAGCAACCCAAACAAAATTGGCATTGACAGTTGGTGACAGTAATTAAATATTTGATAATCAGTTGATTCCATTTTTGATTAGCGTTTGAACAACCGGCCCTAAATTGTTTCATAGCATTAGAATGGGCATGAAGATCTTCAATCGCATTTCCTTTGTTCCAGACATTAAGCTGCCTCTAAAAGAAATTAGTACAAAAGATTCTAAATTTGGAGGACAAGGCTTTATAAAATGCTACAACAATTACAAATGCTCTTCAAAATTATGTAAGTGTAAAAGGTCTAACGTATTGTGCAACTCTAAATGCTATATTGCCTCAACATGTTAGAATAAACACTATTTTTTTATTGTAATTACGGCAATATAAAAATAATAAACATTAAAATTAAAAAATGACCTTTTATTAAACCTAATACAGCAAATTACGACATTTTAATAGCAGATCGGGGTTTGACTAGTCAAACCCCGATATCATAAAACTAAATTTCGACCTTTGCCTGACCTAAAAAAAAATAGTACTTAGTCTCTTCTAGTTTTGACTAGTCAAAGGCCGAAACTGTAATTTATTTCGGGCCTTGACTAAGACCGTCATACAGATCTGAGGATTGCCTAGTCAAACCTAGGAGTGGCTGAAATTCGGGCTTTGACTATAACATATACACCATTGACCTCAAGCGTTATTATCCTTATAATACCCTTGATACCTTAATAACTATAATATAATTTTAAGAAATAGTTTTATATTTAGCTAAATACAGAGTTTGAAAGATATTTATTAATAAAATTTTTATTAATAAAATGTATCAAAGTACCTGCTTTATGAAGGCAACATTATATATTTACGCTGACCCTGCGACCCTGGCTATTCATTATTATTCGTGTATCTAGTAGAGGCATATTTAACTATCTTTTCTAAGAAATATATGGCCGGAGCGAATTTACCTATGCCCTTTTTCTGTAGGGGTATTAAAATCTGGCCGCCGGAGCGAACTAGTATATACCCGAAAATATATAAAATATTGGTTGTTACATATTTATACACCAGACAGAGGAATTTTTTTAGATTATGTCATTGCTTGAATACCGTGATATTCACTAATGTTTGTCCCTATTTTGAATAATGTTAGTGATTGATTTAGAAATTGTATTAGACATTTTCATCTGGTTTAGGAATTTTGTTAGCTATATTCATGTTGCTCTGAAGCTATTTCCTTGTGGCATTTTTATAATCAACTATTTATAATGGGAAATAAGCCACAATTTTACCAAAAAAAGATTTTATTAACGTTTCGAAGCTCAAATCAGGTTTCGTTGTCAAAATACAAAATACTACTAAAATAAACAAAAATGTTGCTGCTAAGTTAAAAAATTCTTCTAATAATTTATTTAATCTGACTCATTTATATTGGCAATTCAGACGTATATTATACATTTTAAAGTAGAAGACTTTAAAATAAATTATTAAAAACCATTATAAATAGTTGATTAGCTATATTCATATTAATTGTGTTTTTAAAAATACTGAAATAATTTGTGCTAATTAGAAAATATAGGAGACAAGTAAGACGTATAAGTAATAAATATAAGACGTACAAGTGTAAAAACATCCGTGATAATCCTCTCCCTTTACAAAATTAAACAAATATACATTAAAACAACGGATTTATTTTGCTATAAATCTAAATGAAATACATTTGACAAAATCAAACCTACTGCTTTTATTTTGTTTTAATTGCGCTATTTTGTGATCAACAAATTTTTGACGCTCTTGAGGTACTTTTCGGTACACTTTTTCACAGAAGGTCGTATTTTATGTATCAATTTGAATATCTTTTAAAACTTGTAAAAATTAAAATATATTAGTTTGCCTATTATAAAATAACGAATTAAATTTAGAATGGAAACTTTCACAGGCAACGGTTGCACGCTCAATAATGAACTGGTTTCAAATAAAGTTGTCTAATAAGTAGTCAGTAATTTATTGTACTGGTAACATCTGGCTAAAGTCTAAAGCAAAACACTCACCTACGTCCAATGGATCTAGGAAAGTCCAACTTTTTTATTCTACATCCTTTTTAAATCTACATCCTTTTATTTTCTCAAATGTTAACACTTCACTTTTTCGAAATTGGCATACACAATCTTGCAACTACAATTTAGGTTCAATTTTTGACACTCCGTCTGTAAACAATTTAAGGCAGTCACGTATAAATTTAGTAAAATAAGAAAATCCACGGTTTCGTTTTGATTCATTTCACATATGAATTTGCTAAAATGCCAACGGCACAAAGTAGTGCTGTCACAGGCGTCTAAAGGTGGGAAACTTTGTAATGTAATGTTAATTTATACGTTTATAACGATCATTTCCACCTCCACTAGTTTCATCTCTTTTTGTTTCGCAATGTATTATGTTTTCCATCTTTTGCGCTATTTAGCCGGTTATTAGCGCGCTCATCACTGTATGCTTCTATCATTAAATGCACAATTCTTATAATATTTGCACGAATCTGCCGCACTGAGTTGTTAAAGTAGGTACATACCTAACTTTGTTATTATCCAACATAAGCGAATGAATAAAAGAACGGAATGTTAAGAAAACCTGAGGCTACAGTTAGGTTTTAATTTCAGTATTTTATAAATGCTAGAATATTCCACAAGGTGTTCCGAACTTTTAGAAAAAAACACAGTTTGATTGTACAACCGGTACACAATGACAATTCCCACATAACAATTTCATGTTCTTAGTAGATTCATAGAACATACTTTTCAGAAAAAGTATATACTTAGAATATGCGTAATTATCATTGCGAATGTGCAGAGCATATACTGAGTATACACTACATTACAGTACTTAAACGTTCTGTGTATATACTTAGAATGTACTACCGCACTTCTTTTCAGTATATACCAAGAACATACCTTTTATAAGGTTCTAAGGAGGTGCTATAAACCTTCTATTTATATACTTAGAATGTACTATCGCACATATTTTTAGTATATGGGAAGAATGTTCCAAGGATGTGCTATATTTCTCAGAAGTATGTTTTCAACATCACCCAATCTCATCCTAGGTTCTACTAATATATTATATGTACATATTCTAATTGCATATGAGAATGTAGTTATTACATTCTACAATATTACGTAAAAAGTAAGTATAAAATAGGTATATAAACTTTAGTTAGTTATATAGGTACCTATGTATAATAAATATTATATGGGTAAGTAGCCTATATATAAAATATAAGTAATATATTTAGTTATTATGTGCACATCAAAATAAAAATGCTGCTTATATATTATATAATAGCCAAATATATATAATATGTATGTAAATTACTAAAATTTATAGATATCTATATACATTATACATACTTTTACTTACTAGGTATTTAGGAAATATTGAAGTACCAATATGAATTTATTATTTTCAAGCTGCTTTTTATGTTCTTAAAAATGTTTTAGTCCTTGTAGCTAGAAATACTTAAATGCATAAATGCCTAACCTAACTGTAGAACTGTACTGGAAACTATTCCCCACCCCCTCATCTATGAAACTCTTTTCATATTTTGCCCTTTTGTTACCTACCCCCTTCCCTTGTGCAGGTATAAAATATGCAATGCAAGGGTCAGAATGACAATGAATGGCCGTTTCCGGATTCCCGAAAATTATAGGTAAAAATATTTATGGTATAAACTCAAATCAAAATGGTATATTCATTGCAATTGAAAACGAAACGAGAATTTCTCATTTTTCTTCAATAGAATTAATAGAATTATGTTTTAAACTTTTTTACCATACAATTAAAACGGTTTTTAAAAAAAAATGAATTAGATAGTTCAGTATAGTTCCTACCAAAATACCTAAATTTTATTAATTATTCTTAACGCGAAGTTAATAATCTATAGGCTAACATTATTCCTCTTGCTATAGGTACATACAGTATATTATTTTTAAGATATTTTAAAAGTATATACAAGTATGTGTTAAGCATATACTTACGCATATACTAAGAATATTCGATTAAGGTATATTCTAAGAATAAACTTTTACGAACATTCCGAGATACTACGTACACGAATGTGCTTAGTATATTCGGTGCAAGAATATTCTTTGAAGCACATGCAAAGAACATGAAATTTAGAATGTTTTTTATGGTACCTACATGCTACGCTTGTACTATGCATATACTAAAAAGGATATACTTCGACGAATGTTGGTAGGATATGCTTAGAACATGATGCGAACATCATTGTTATGTGGGTTTATCTGTCTTGCAACAATGTTATTAGGTACAGCGATATTTTTAAAGAATAAGGCTATAACACATTAACAAAATCACTTAAATCGGACAACAGGTCTAGGAAATTCGAGACATCAAGAATGACCAATTTTTGGGGTGCCCGTTTTTTCTGACGCGCAGTGTACATGTGACGTATGCTCTAAACAGTTTGTTCAACAATATTCTTTAAAATCGCATATGAAAAGCCACACTAGTGAAAACCATTTGGATGTAAAATATGCACAGTTTGTAACACAAAATGAATTAAAAGTGCATATGATGGTGCATACTGGAGAAAAACATTTGGTTGTGAATTATGCACAAAGGAGAAACTTAAAAAGACATAATGGTGGCCCATACTGGCAAAAAGTCGGTAAATTAGTAGTTTTTTTAGGTTTTTCGTCAATATTTCTAAACCTAAGCGATTATCGTGAACAATATTCTATACAAAAATGTTCTACATTAAATTTAAAACGAAAAAGATCCTATGCATGTTTGTTATAAAATCAACAACGGTTCCAGAGTTACGGAGGGTGTAAAGTGAAGGTTTTCCAAATGTTTTATATTGTTTAGACAAACTATAATATAATATTATTACTGAAGAAACTAATTTTTTAACAGGGTTGTGTTTTCTAAATATAATTTGCTATTTCATTGGCCGGTGGTATGTTACTGATAAGCCCTTGAAGGAATGTCAACCTCACCAAGAGGCTCTGTTCGACCATATAAATCTCTGGTACCGAGAAACCCAATCTGAACTTTCTATGGACAATGTCGCATGAGTATCTTTCCAACAGTAAAATTTTCGTGTCAAATTTAATGTAGAACATTTTTGTATAGAATATTGTTCACACTATACCGCTTATTAGGTTTAGAAATATTGACGAAAAACGTAAAAAACTACTAATTTGCCGACTTCTCCCCTCCACTTTCCCCCAAACCCGATGCTCGAAATGGTGTAACTTTTTACTGAACAATATGTGGACCATATAGAACAATTTGGTGTTGAAGAAAAACTTTTATTTTAGATGACGGGGTTAGGCTTTTTTTTGACCAATTATTACTACAATTATAATTAATACTACCTCCGTAACTTTGGAACCGTTCGTATTAGAAGGATTATGCATAGGACCTTTTCTGTTTAAAATTGAATGTAGAATATTTTTGTATAGAACATTATTCACACTAAACCGCATATTTTTAGAAATATTGACGAAAAACGCAAAAAACTCATAATTTACCGACTTCTCGCCCACCTCCCCCCCCCCCAAACCCCACGCTCAAAATGATGTAATTTTTTACCGAACAATATGTGGACCATATAGAACAATTTGGTGTTAAAGGATAACTTTCACTTTGGATGTCTGTGTTGAGGTCTAGTTATACCATACTATGAGGTAAATACTCGTATATGTGGTGATAGACGGGTTGATAAATGATGCTAGCACTAAACGTATCTTAAGGGGGGGAGGGGGTTGATGGGAGCAAAATTACCGAAAATACAGCATGTTGAACATCCCTAACTTCGACTGGCTTTGCAGCAGCTTTGCCCCATCGCACTTGAGTGTAGTGAAAAACGTTCAACAGCTGTTCCCCTTATCTTTTGTAAATTTCTTCTCGATTCAAAAACATTCCGGTGTGCATCACTTTACGATTTGATAGGCAAAAAAGAAATTGAAAATAAAGTTGTAAAAAGTTTAAAACACTTTTTCTATTTTTGCTATTCTAATAGATAACTATGATTTTAGGTTGCAAATATGAAGATAGACTAACTGATGAAAACAACGAATTACATCATATTATAAAGAACCAATTAAACCAACTTACAAGTGATGGTAGGAAAGTGAATACCGTTGAAAAATATTTTGCTATAGGAGAAAAATCATTTGGATGTGAAGTATGCACAAAAGAGTTTAGGCGAAGTGCAAACTTAAAAAAACATATGGTGGTGCATACTGGTGAAAAACCATTTGGATGTCAAATATGCACAAAACAGTTTACACGAACTGCTCACTTAAAAGTTCATTTGAGATCTCACACTGGTGAAAAACCATTTGGATGTGACATATGCACAAAACAGTTTACACGAAGTGACAACTTAAAAGTTCATATGAGAACGCACCCTAGTGAATTATTTGAATGTAAAATATGCACAAAACGATTTGTAAAATATGACGGATTAAAAAGACATATGATGGTGCATACTGGTGGAAAACCATTTCGATGTGAAATATGCACAAAACAGTTTTCAAAACCTGCACACTTAAAAAAACATATGATGGTGCATACTGGTGAAAAACCATTTGGATGTGAAATATGCACAAAACAGTTTACACAAAGTGCTCACTTAAAAGTTCATTTGAGATCTCACACTGGTGAAAAACCATTTAGATGTGAAATCTGCACAAAACAGTTTACACGAAGTGACAACTTAAAAGTTCATATGAGAACGCACACTGGTGAACTATTTGGATGTGAAATATGCACAAAACGATTTGTAACGTATGACGAGTTAAAAATACATATGATGGTGCATACTGTTGAAAAACCATTTCGATGTGAAATATGCACCAAAGAGTTTTCGCGAAGTTTTTATTTAAAAATACATTTAAGAGTTCACACTGGAGAAAAACCATATGTATGTAAAATTTGCAAGAAACAGTTTTCACTAAATAGAAATTTAAAAACACACATGGCAGTGCATACTGGCGAAAAACCATTTAAGTGTGAAATATGTTCTAAACAGTGTTCACAAAAATCAAATTTAAAAAAACATATGTCAACGCATTCTCAAAAAGAACTACATTATCCGCCAAAAGAAACAGTACCGAAGATATAAATAATATTTCCGAATAATATAGGTAATATATTATAATATACAGGGTGTAACGAAAATACAGGTCATAAATTAAATCACATATTTTGAGACCAAAAATAGTTCGAATGAACCTAATTTACCTTAGTACAAATATGCACATAAAAAAAGTTACAGCCCTTTGAAGTTACAAAATAAAAATTGATTTTTTCGAATATATCGAAAACTATTAGAGACTTTTTATTGAAAATGTACATGTGACATTCTTATGGCAGGAACATCTTAAAAAAGAATTATAGTGAAATTTGTGCACCCCATAAAAATTTTATGGGGGTTTTGTTCCCTTAAACCCCCCCAAACTTTTGTGTACGTTCCTTTTTATACCTTTATACCTTTTTTGTCTCTTACTATTTTTTCGATAAGGCAGTTTTTATCGAGTTGCGGCTTCTTTTTTAATATGTTTACATAAAAATTTTGTGGGGGTTTTGTTCCTTTAAACCCCCCAAATGTTTGTGTATGTTCCAATTAAACTTTTACTGCGGTACCATTAGTTAAACACAGTGTTTTTAAAACTTTTTTGCCTCTGTATTTTTTCGAGAAGGCACTATTTATCGAGATATTACTTCTTTTTTAATATGGTTCAAAATATACCTAAAAATGTAAATCATAAATAAATTTTCATATTATTACCAAGTCTCCATAATCGTACTTAGCCATATACAAATATGTGGTGGATTTGACAAATATTCAAAATATCTCGATAAAAACTGACTTTTGGAAAAAGTACTAAGAGGCAAAAAAGTTTTTAAAATACCGTGTTTAGCTAATGATACTACAATAATAATTAAATTGGAACGTACACAAAAGTTTGGGGGGGTTTAAAGGAACAAAACCCCCATAAAATTTTAATGGGGTGTCCAAATTTCACTATAATTTTTTCTTAAGATACTACTACCATAAGAATGCCACATGTCTATTTTCAATAAAAGATCTCTAATAGTTTTTGATATATTGGAAAAAATCGATTTTTATTTTGTAACTTCAAAGGGCTGTAACTTTTTTTGTGTGCACATTTGTACTAAAGTAAGTTAGGTTCAATCGAACTATTTTGGGTCCCAGAATATGTGGTTAAATTTATGACCTGTATTTTTTTTACACCCTGTATATTATATATTTATGAATTAATTTTTATAATACATGATGCATCCTGGCGTTGCAAACAAGCTTTATATCGTTTCTGAAGATCATTAAACTTATTTAAGAAAAGCTGCAAATATGATTGCTGCAAATGTTGAAAATAGGTTATTATTCTTTGCTGTAGTTCTCCAACAGTTTCTGGCAGATTTTCCGAGCGAAATATAAATTTCTTCATCATACCTCAAATGTAGGCATCAGGTGGTGTTAAATCTGGTGAATGAGGTGGATAATCGAAGTCTATGCGACAAGAAATTATTGTGTTACAAAAATGTTCACGAAGCAAATTTATGGAGCGTTCGGCTGTATGGCTTGTTGTGCTAGCCTGTTGAAACCATGGCTTACGGATTCTTAAATTACGCGCACGACAAAAGGTCTTTAAATCTCTGACAAAAAGTGTCACAATATTATGTCTCTACCGCCTTGTTAAAATGTTGTTGATATCTTTCTGACACTTGTTTTAAGCATATGCCATTATTCCAACCAATTCCGTATGAGCGGAAATAATGTTATACTAAAAATAATTTTTCTTCTGTAGAATATAACCATAATGACTAAAGATTTTAACCGAAACGTAATGTCAAGTTGACAACTAATGACGAGCATAGCAAATATGATAAATGCAACTTGCGTGCGCAACAAACAGTTTTCAAGACGTCGGGATTTAACAATTCCTTTGAGGGTACACAATGAAGAAAAATTATTTGTATGTGAAATATGTATGTACAGCTGGTTCCAAAAAAAACTGATACGACTCTTAAAGCGTATTTTGTAGAAAATTGAGCAGTGTACTTTCTTCTTCTTCTTCTTCTTCTTTTTGGTCTCGCTGCAAGTCAATTACCAGCACGATTTATAGGCGATCTTGATGTAGTCTGGCTCTAAGCCATATCAAAATCGCTGACTATGTTCTTGTAAAAAGCTTTTGATGAGGTGTGATATAATGAATATGAGTTTAATTATATTTAATTTATTATATTTTGAAGGATAAATACTTATTATTTACATACTGTCACTGTCACTGCCAAATCTTAAAATTTGTCAGATAACTTCAACCTCAAAAAATGGCTGTTTTTTTGTTTATTTTCTTATTTGTCTGTCATAATAAATATAATATAATGTCAGACTAATCATACACTGCTCAAAATGATCAAATCTTATTAAGAGTCGTATCAGTTTTTTTTAGGAACCAGCTGTACAAAACACTTCACAAAATGCTCTCCTAAAAGTTCACATGCCAGTACTTATGTACTGGAAAAGACCTTGTGCGTGTAAAAACTGCACCAGGCAGTTTTCAACAACTGCACGGTTAAAATAACACGTGAAAATACACACTTTAAGCACTTAATGTGAAAACTAATAGCATCATTTTGTGCATCTATGTATATTACCCATATAGATATAGGCTGGCATGTCTATGTAAGCACGTTATATTTTAGATACCTATTTAGCTTTTGTAATTCGGTGAAAAACATATAATTATATAGACCAAAAACAAGTATGTACATAAATTTATTTACCGTAGGTCTCTATAGGGCTTTTCATCGATTGTCATTTGTTTCGAGCTTCTGTCATGTGTCACATAACATTAATATATCTACGTCATACGTCTTTGTTTTGTATCATTGGTATATACCAATAACGTATGACGTAGATATATTAATATTATGTGACACATGACAGAAGCTCGAAACAAATGACTGTGAATGAAAAGCCCTATTCTCGAAAAAATACAGTAAGAAAAGACTATCGCGGCAGCGAGTTGATAAATTATACTGGTACTAAGCGTGTCTTAAGGGGTGAGGGGTATGGTTTGAAAATTTTGAAATTTTAGATTTTTTAAATGAAAGTACATAATTTCAAGAATATTCTATGAAAATTTCAGATTGATCGGAGCAAAATTACCGAAAATATAGCATGTAGAATATCACTACCTTTCACTCGCTCTGCAGTAACTTTGTCCCAGCGCGCTTGAGCGTAGTGAGAAACGTTCAACAGCTGTTCCCCCTATCTTTTGCAAATTTCTCCGCGATTCAAAAACATTCCGGTGTACGTCACTCTACGATATGACATGACAAAAAAAGAAATTGAAAATACAAAATACAAAAAGAAATTTAAACGCATTTTTCTCATAACTGATTTTATTAAAGGCGGTGGTCATTTTAACTCAAAAATTACATGACCGATCCACCTGAAATTTTGTGGAAATTTTCTTTGGATATTTCGTGAGGTAAAGCTGTCGAGATTTTTTTGTTATATGCTATTTTCTTTTTAACAACAATAAATATGTTGGTTTTCACGCTCTTTTTACAAAAAAAAACGTTATTTGAGTCTATACCAAAAACTCAAAAATCGGTAAAACTAAAAAACTCGATAGCGTTACCTCGAGAAACTTATAAGCTAATAGAATCTTTTTGAAATTTTTGTTTGACATGATAAAATGACCAGTTCGAATGTCCACCGGAAAATTCATTTTTTTTTGGAGGTGTCTGTAAAAATTTGCCGTCATTTAGCTTATTTTTCAATATTTTGCCCCGAAATGTTTTTTGAATATTCTTTGAATTGTACTGAAAATCATTATTTAATTTAATAATAAAACAATTATACCATAGTAAAAATGCACAATAATGTGTAAGATATGTCTTAAATCGAATAAGAATGGGAATCAAGACTAATAGCACTTTATTAAATCTAGCATTATAAAGTTACAACAAGCTATTCATACATCTGTAATCAAGTGTCTGTCAAGGTCCAGTGGCTAAAGGCATCCTGGTGACAGCCATGCTGACTTGTCACTGTCATGGCTATTACTATTCAGCACTTCAGCCAGCTTAACAGTACACAGTTATGCGTAACATATTACATCTCCCCCTTTTTGCAAATTTAGTTTTAAAGGAGGTTTAACAACTCTACCTGACTGTTCTGCAAATATCAGATTGCTCAGTTACATTATTTTGTATGTCAAGAGAGGTAGGTGATTCAGCCCTTGTCAGCTGTGTTGAGGTTGAAGGTCCTTGATCTAAACCTGCATCCTCAGTATCTATAAGTGTTACAGCTGGCTGTGACTCAAATTTATTCAGAGATTCTCTTATATCTACTCTGTTGCGACGGACAATATTACCATGCTCATCTCTCAAGATATAAGATCTTGGGGCTTCATGCTGTGACAATATTTGTGCTGGTTCCCACCTCTTTTGACATTGATTGTATATCACCACATCTGTGTCAGGTTCCAAAAACTTTAAATCCTTAACACCCTGGTTATAGTCCTTCACATATATATTTCTCCTTTTACTCAATTTTTCGTTTACATTTAGACAAACTGCTGGTTTTAGCATCTCTTTAACAACTGGAAACTTAGTTCTACAGTGTCTACTCATTAAAAGCTGTGAAGGAGTATAACCAATATGCTTAAGGGGTGCATTTCTATACTGTAAGAGTGCTGATTCAATGTCAGAACTGTCATCAATGGACTTCTTAACAATACTCTTGGCAATGGCTACACGTTTCTCAGCCAGTCCATTTGATCGTGGATAATTGGGGCTTCTAAACTTAACTTGAAAATTCCATTCTCTGGCAAAATTTTTAAATTGAAAGCTATTAAACGGAACATTATCACAACATACATAGACTGGTGAGCCATTTGTAGCAAACATTGACCTTAAAACTTGAATGACAGATTTGTCTCTTATTGGGTGAAGCTCTATCCAGTTTGAAAAAGAATCATAAGCTACTAGATAACTTGTACCATAACATGTAAAAATGTCAATGCTAATTCTTTCCCATGGATTTTCTGGTAAAGGGTATGGACATAACGTTTCCCTTTGCTGCTTTGGTCTAAATTTTTCACAAGTTTTACATTTGTTTATATAAGCCTCTATATCACAGCTCATTCCTGGCCAGTAAAAAATTTGCCTGGCTCTAGCTTTTGACTTCTCAATGCCAATATGACCTTCATGCACCAGCCCTAACATTTCAGATCTCAAGCTTTTGGTAGTAACAATCTGGTTGCCATAAAATAACAATTCGTCACAGACACATAAGTTGTCTCGGAGTTTAAAAAGCTTACTAACTGTCTGTGGAACATCACGCTGGTGTTCTGGCCATCACTGCATGCATAAGTTTATGACAGTCTGCAACTGTTCATCTTTTTGGGTTTCTCTTCTAAATTCTGATTTTCTAGCATCAGACATTATTTACTACCGCATGAACTGTAAACTGAAATTCAGCATCTGATTTCAGACCACATTCTTGTAAAAATGCCCGTGATAATGTATCAGCAATGTACAGATACTTTCCAGGTTTATATACTACATTTAAGTCATAATTTAACAACCGTAAACGCATTCTTTGCAAGCGTGGAGATATTGAGCATAAATCTTTACGAACTATTGATTCTAGTGGTTTGTGATCACAACTAAAAAGTACTTTGTGACCATACACAAAAATAGTGGAATTTTTGAAATGCAAACACTATTCCTAACATTTCTTTCTCAATTTGAGCATATTTTTGCTTAGTTGTACTTAGGCTTCTTGACGCAAATGCTACTGGATGACCATCTTGCAGCAAACAGGCACCTAGGCCATCTTTACTGACATCAGTTTCAATTTCTATTTCTTTAGATGGGTCAAAAATGTTAAAACTGGTGATGCTGTCAGCAAATGTTTTAATTGAGAAAGATTTAGCATGAATATCATTCCAGTGCCAAGTCACATCTATTTTTGTTAGTTCTCTTAATGGGGCTGTGACTTTTGACATGTTAGGTACAAATTTGCCCAAAAACTTTGCCATTCCCAATAATCTCATCATATCAAATTTATTATCTGCATGGTGTTGGCATTTCTAGAATAGGTTTTACATATGCTTTGTTTAATTCAACACGTTGTTTGGAATAAATCTGACCTAAAAACTTAACACTGTTTAACTTAAATTTAATTTTTTTCTTTATTGAATCCAAGATTGTGCCTTACGGTCCTTTCCAGTACAAGGTGAAGGTTTTGGTCATGTTCTGCTTCATTAGCACCTGTAATAATCAAATCATCAAAATACAGACCAACACCCTCAAGGTCTCCAAATATTTCATAATTTTTTCTTTGAAAGACTTCTGGAGCTGAGCAAATTCCAAAAGGTAAACGACAAAATTGATATCTACCAAAGGGAGTGCCAAATGTACAATAATCTGCACTCTGATCATCACTTTTAATTTGAAAGTGCCCATCTTTCACATCCAGAACTGAAAAATACTCTTTGTTACATAATTTTACAGCAATTTCATCTGCTGTTGGTATCAAAAAGTATTCTCTTTTAATAGCTTTATTTAGGTACTTAGGGTCTAAGCACAATCTTAAATCCTTGTTTTTCTTTTCAACAATTACTAGAGGTTTCAACCGTTCCGTAGGTTTATCTACTTTTCTAATAATGCACTGATTTTCTAGTTGTTTTAATTTTTCTTTTAATTTCTTATTTAAAGCTTGAGAAACCCTACGAACTGGTTGAACATGAGGAACTGCATTTTCTTTCAATGAAATGTGATAATCATTAGGAAACTGACCAAGTCCTTCAAAAACTGTGGGAAATGCTTCTATAACATTAGCCTAAGTGTTAAATTTCACATCTATACTTCCAACTCGGTTAATGAGATTGAGACTAATACAAGCATCCAACCCCAACAAGGATACTTGGTTCTGAACATCAACAACAACAACAACATCTGAAGATGCAGTCCCTACCTTGCAATGAATTTTAATCTCTCCCACAGGTTTTATTTTAAAATCATCATTTCCATAAGATATTATTGTAACGTTGGTTTTATACCAAGATTTTTTATATAATCAAGGGGCAAAACACTTACTTCTGCACCAGTATCTATCTTAAATTCTACGGTACAATTGCTTACCTGAATTTTTTGTTTCCAGACATTCTGAGAGCTTCCAGATTTCAATAAACCCACAGTTTTGATAGAAAAGACATATAGCTCACTACCATCACTTTCACTATCACTCACTTGGTTTCTTACTTAATGTACTCCCTCTCTGCTCACTGGCTTTCTCTGCTCCATGTTTGTGTTCTTCTTGCTGCACACTCCAGCAAAATGGTTCCTACCCTGGCAATGGGCACACGTTTTACCATATGCACGACACTTTCTTTCTCGATGCTTAAACCCACAATATCTGCATACTTTTTGTGGAATAACTCTCTCTGATCTAACTGCATCCACTGTTGATTCGGATGTAAAGGCTTGTGCTTGAACACTTAATTACTGCTTTCACTTAATCTGCATGTTGTAATAGCCTTTTGCAATGTTAGTTTCGATTCTCTTAAAAGACTTTCTTGTGTTTGTTTGTCTTGTATTCCAATAACAATTCGGTCTCTAACCATGTCGTCCTGATCTTTATATTCAGTCATTTCCACTGCTTTTTTTAACACAAAACTATCAAAATTTTGTCCTTCTTTTTGTGCAATGCTGTTGAACTTAAACCGTTCATGAATAATATTCGACTTATGAGAGCAGTACTCTTCAAATGTATCGCAGACCGGTTGCAACTTTTTTTCGTCTCCTTCACTAAATGTAAAAGTGTTGAACAATTCCAATCCATCATCTCCAAGTAAACTCAAGAATGTTGCAAGTTTCTTTTTCTCAGGCTTATCTTTCAACTCGGTGGCATCCATATATTGGGACCGTGCAAGTTCGGAAAAGCGACACCTGGTTTCTACGCTCTGCACTTTTATTCGCACTTTTAATTATATTGGCCAATCATATGGTCCTGGTTACTGGATAATTGTCAAGGCCATCATCATCAGCCCATAGTCGTCCACTGCTGAACATAGGCCTCCTCGAAAAACTTCCATTCAGATCTATCCTGCGCTGCTGCAATCCAGTTGGTACAAATCCTCTTTATGTCCTCAAGGCCATAATAGTCCAAAAAAAAATAATAAGAAGAAAAAGTAAGATTTAGGTTATGTTATTAAAACGTAAACAATTGTATGTAGTAAATAAAATTACGCTACAGCCGAACTCGAGGTGCAGGAGATATTAACAAACCAAAGCATGAAACACGTCAGAATCATAAGCGTGCGACTTTGCTTTTCTATTAAATTATTAAAAGAATAATTACAAAATAGCAGATTTGTTTACTTTAATAACGAAGATCAAATATGCAATGTTAGTATTGTTTTCAGGGAAATTCAAATCAGTAGATACTATTTGATCGGTTATATTAAAAATAAGCTTTTTAACTGTAAAAAGAAAACAGAAACGTGTGGTTTGACAAAAATTATAAAACAGTAATTGTAACGTTGTTGTGACACTGTAACGATTAATTTCAAAATATTACGCAGTAGTATATTATTATGTTTTCCGAATTTTATTTTAAAAAACCATAAAACTCGCATGATCCACATAACAAATGTCACCAGAAATTGTTTCATGTAGATATCAGCTATTACGGGAGAGAGGGGGATCCCGTTAGGGCATCTTTGATTTGACGATAGACTTGGTTTTGGAATGAAAAGTATGTATTAGGCATGCAGTGTTTTATAAGATATAGGTAATGTGTTTTGGAGAATTTGATGTTTAGAGTCAAAGATGGAGACGGTTTCATCAATAGAAATGTTGGTGAATAAAGAAACAATGTCAAAATTAACTAGTATATCTGAGGGTGAAAAAGAAATGTTTTTCAGAAGATCAATGAAATAGAAAAGTATATACTACATAAAATATAGATTCGTATTCATATATTCTGCATGAAATGATATATTCTTGGAATCCGGGACGATTTGTCTCTGGGTCTAAGAGATTTTTTGATATCTGGAAATAGAGTGTGGACTTATTTATAATGGATTTGGTCGTTTTTCTAGATATGTAGTGGGATCGTTTGGGTCGCGTTTGTATTCTGTGAAATTGAGAAGTTCGGACATTTTGTCGAAATAATAGAAGAGTTTGTAATGAAATATAATATATATACAGAGTGGGCCAAAGAAAAGAGTCCACCTCAAATCTTGGCAGTATTTATTGGATTTTAAGGAAATGAAGAATTACATAAATCTGTCATTTGTCAACCCCCTCCCTTCCATTTTCCCCACCTCTTATTTTTAAATAAGGAATAGGGGTCGTGTGCTACCTCATTTGAAAGTTTATTAAATTCTCTATTCAATAATGTTAACATTGACATAATTATTTATACAGGGTGTTCAAGAAAAATTATTTTGAATTAAATTAATTGACACAAAAAGAAGAATGTATGCAATTTATTTAACTCAAAATACATTCTACTACTGACAGAAAACAGAGAAAAATGTTTATTTGACAAATAAATATTGTTTTTAGCTTAAATTCAATATTCAGCCTACAAGAGGCAGATTGGTGGCAGCTTGAACATTGAAAATAAGTGAAAAGCAATGTTTATTGTATATATTTATCAAAAAACATTTTTTTCTGTTTTGTCACAACAGTGCATTCTTATTTTTTGTGTCAATTAATGTAATTAAAATACTTTTTTCTTGGACACCCTACATAAATAATTATGTTAATGTTTATATTACTGAATAGAGAATTAAATAACCTTTTAAATGAGCTAGCATACGACCCATATTCCCTATTTAAAAATAAGCGTGGGGAAGTGGACGGGAGGGGGTTGACAAATGACAAATTTATCTACTGTTAAAATGTTAGATAAAAAATCGACCTGTTTCGTTATTTCCCTAAAATCTAATAAATCCTGCCAAATATCGAGGTGGACTCTTTTCTTTGGCCCACTCTGTATACAGGGTGTCAAATGGAATGGGACAAAAACTGATATATTCCATTTGTAATACATACACTTTAACATGGAGTAGAAAAAATCCTCCCCTAAATATTCACCCCTTATTTACAACCCCTAACCTTAATTTTTTAGTTGCACCTTGTATATTTATTTATAGTTTTGGATATGGTCATCTATCGTCTATTAAACAGGATTTTTAAAAATAAAATTGGTTTGTAAATAATCAAGAAAATATCAGTTAATTTTTTATTTTTCTTAATTAAGGTATCTTTATTAAAGATAAAAGTTAGGGGTTGTAACTAAGGGATGATTTTTTCTACGCCATATTAAAGTGTATTACAAATGGAATATATCAGTTTTTGGCCCATTCGAAAATCTCTATTCGCTTACGAGATATAGCCTGGGAAATTTAGTCTGGGACACATAAAAAAAATAAAAAATAAACTAATATTTTTTTGATTATTTACAATCGATTTACAATTTACAATCTCGATTTTATTTTTAAAAAATCTGTTAAATGGACAATAGAAGACCACATCCACATAATTATGTGCTTTTATGTAATTATAACAAAAGATGTATATTGGAGATGATTCACGTAAAGAAAGACCAAAATTGCATCAATAATAAAACTGATATTAAGGATCTCTCCAATATACATTATAATTTGATAAATTATAATGCCAGATGATTTAAATACTATTTCTTCCTATTATTTTTTTTCAAAAGTGTTGTCTCCCTCAAAAAGTCGCGGTCATTAAGACTATTTTCACATTTATTTTAATATTACTATCTATAAGCAGCTCCACAAAGCTACAAGCTACATTTGTATTTTACCAATGTTCCGATTTGTCTAAGCAGAATTTATCTCATCGACATAATATGTTTCTGCTGTCCGTTACCTTTCCCTGTATAATGATCTACAACAACGCATATCTATCTTATTTCCCACAACGACCAGATACCACAAATTCTTATTTTAACTATGGTTAATATCTCATTTTGTTTGTTCATTGCTTTTTAAAACATGGTCGTTGTTCATAACAGTATCAACCCAGCTTATTTTTAAAATTCTTCTATACTACTCCCACGTGTCAAATGCTTTTATTATAATATTACAATATCTAGTTATATTCCCTTTTTAGCGTCCATGCCTATTTTTCTTAATAAACCAGAAAATACATAACATTTCAGTATTCATATTTAGAGTTGCGCAAATTCATATCATTCTTACAAAATATTTTTTCTCTTCTCTTATTAGTGAATGTTAATCAGATTGTTTCTTATGTATTCTATCAATTTTGAGTATCATTTTTGAAGTGGTGATTTTTTAGTGACGTTGTGTACTTTTTGGATTGGGAGAAACTTTTATTTCGCATCAGATTTTTGAGACCGACACCGCTAAGATCGTTACGCTATATCATAGCCCCGTTATTATTGATCCGATTGGAGCGTGTGATGCTTTAAATGAAAGTTAAGGGATAAAGATTATATGAAAATAGAAAAAACAGGCGAGTACCAAAAGTATAGTTATTTACGAGATGTCAGATGTCACTTTGGACGAAAATAGATTTACTATCAGATAAATTTTGATTTATTGACTTGAAGAATGCCTCTGGCTGAGTAAAAAATAAACAACTGATTGAATCCTAACATGCGGCACAGCAATGTGAGATATGGTAACCAAGAAGAGATATGGTACCAAATAGGATAGTGAGAGAGAGAGAGAGAAGACTAAAGTGACAGATGTTATAGACAAAATTGCACAAGCCAAATGGAGATGGACTGGACATGTTACACGTTTAAATGGTAATAGGTGGACCAAAAAAATATAGAATGAGGACCTGAAGAAGATAAAAAAACACCGAGGTGGACCACCAGACTTGAGAAAAACAGTGGGAAACTTTATACAGAAGTGGTTGAGGAATGATGATGATTTACATTTTATCTTTTTTATTCATAGTAAACAAATCTGTTATTGAACATATTGTTTTAATAATTTAATAGATAAGGAAAACCGCATGCATATGGCTTCTTACGTGACTTAGCGTTAGTTTGTTTATTTCCAGTGCGTCTTTATTTTGAATACACTGTATTTTCATCCATATGTAACTATGCGTTCATTAATAATGAAGATACTGTGTAGTGCCATTTTATTGGTCCCCTTGTGTGTTTTTTCTATCTTAATATATTCGTTATATCCTCCCCTTTCATTTGCTTTGTCACGTTAGGATTCAGTCAGTTGTTCATTTTGTACTCGGTCAAAGGCTTTCTTCAAGTTAATAAATCAAAATCTGTCTTATAGTAAATCTATATTCATCCATAGTGACATCTGATATATCGTATGTTTACGATTTAAATTAATTTGTTATATTTTATTTAATATTTACTTAAATCCCGCTGCGACGGGCCTGGACTGTTTTTGTTACAACATATAGATCCAAAATCTAGTGCCGAACCAGCCGGTTTTCATATATTCCTATTTTCATGTATAATGACTTGGCCTCGAGACTGTGAAGAATAAACACGTTCTTTGTCACGCATTTTTGTTAAATTGTACAGTAGTCAGTTCTTAAATAAATTGTTAAAACTGTTATCTACGTTATTGTCACTCAACTGAAGTGTACGAGATTTATTTTCATCAACCAATGGTCCTTCGAGCCGGATAGTGCATAATATTATTGAAATTCAGCGTCAATAATAAATTACCAGTTTAAATTTTATTATTACCAGTAAATTCAGTCAGCCAGTTCAAGACGGCATAATCATCACGGTAAAAGTTTAGTGAAATCTTCGATCAACAACGAGCAGGTTTTGGAAGAAGTTTGTTTGCCGCTGTACAAATGTGAGTTTTTCCTTTTTATTGATTTATTCCTATTCTAACCAATATTTTTAAATATTTCGTTATCTTTCGCTCTGTGTGAGCCAGTTTTTATTCAAATTTATATTTAATGATATTTGAACTTTATATTTTTAAATGAGATTGCCAATTTTATTTGTAATAAACTGAAACCTGAATTATTTTAAAATTAGAATCAGTTTTTTGGTATAAATTGCTTTCATTTAATTAATAGTATTTGAATTATTTCGGAATAGGATTGATTTTAAGCATAAATTTCATTCATTTAATTAAAATAAAATGCCGGAATCAAAAGAAACGAAAGAATCCGAAAGGTTGCGTAAAAATAGGGAATCTGTTAGAAATCGTCTCGATACCTTCGCAAAATACATTGATAAAATAGCTATACCGGGGTCGTCGGATAATTTGCCGGTCACCGAACTTTCAGTCAGATTAGATCGGGCTGAAACAATAATAGAGGAATTTGAAGTTGTTCAGGGTAAAATAGACGCGTTAGTAGATGATGTATCAGATGAAATAAAATATCGTGAAGATTTTGAAAATGTTTATTTTTCTACTATAGCAAAGGCAAAAGAGCTTCTGCAGCCTAAGCCTATTATATCTAGCAACGAAAATGCAAATCAAAGTTCAGTTTCTGATCGTAATAGCTCTCATTCAATTCAGGGATAAAGCTCCCAACCCTTCATTTGCGTCAATTTAGCGGGAACTATTCAACCTGGTTAGATTATCATGATTGCTTCGATACAATAATCGTTAAAAATAATGATATAAGTGACATTCAGAAATTTCATTATTTAAAATCATCCCTATCGGGGACAGCTGAAAAGATAATAAATTCTATTAAGGTTTCTGCAGCTAATTTTACAGTAGCGTGGAAGCTTCTTTGTGACAGGTATTCTAATGAGCCTTTACTAATCCATAATCACATCAAGTCCATTTTTAATCTTAAGGTAGTTAATCGTGACAGTTCTAAGTGTCTCCACATCTAATTGATGGATTAACTAGTAATCTGCGATCTCTAGAATCCTTAGGGGAGCCAGTAAGCACTTGGGACTCAATCATAATTTTTATAATTCTAGAAAAACTTGATCCTGAAACTGTCAAAGATTGGGACAAGGAAAGTCAAGGTAATACCCCTACGTCGGTAAAGCCTACTCTCGACGATCTTCTAAAATTCTTGCAGCATCGAGCTGATACTTTAGAAAAGTTCGAAGCAAGATCTATCAAGGGAGGTTCTAGTTCCAAAGATCATTCTCATTCTTCATCTCATAGGTCTAAAACTCATACAAGTCAATCATTCGTTAATAATGGAGCTTCTTCAGATCTGTGTCCACATTGTAATGGTCCTCATAAAATGTCAACTTGTACTTCTTTTCAAAATTTAGATGTGCATGCGCGCATGCGTGAGGTCAAAAGGGTACGAGCGTGTTTTAATTGTTTATTTATAGGACATCAAAATACCAGTTGCAAGTATGGTAAGTGCAAGAAATGTGGGAAGAAGCATCATACGCTTCTCCACGTTAATGCAGAAAACAGCAATTCTCCAAATGATACTCAATCCGTTTCTTCGGATAATCAAACTCCACAAACATTGTCATGTCATGCAGTTCAGAATTCGTTTGCACTGCTGTCAACTGTCACAGTCCAAATTCCAGATCGGTCTGGAGTTAAACATAATTGTAGAGCCCTTCTAGACAGTGCTTCTCAGTCACATTTTGTCACTTATAGTCTGGTTTCCAAATTGGGTCTCTCCAAGGAACCTGCCGATATTTCAGTGGTCGGTGTCACTCAAATATCTTCAAGGATAAAGCACAAGAGTAAGTTGTCAGTATATTCGTTATATTCTTCTTTTTCGACAACCTTAAACTGTCTTGTTACTTCTTCAATTTGTGGTCATGTTCCAAGTATTCCGATCGACGTAGACTCTGTCTCTATTCCATCGAATATTCGCTTGTCTGATCCAAATTTCAATATTCCTTCCGGCATAGATCTTCTTATAGGTGTAGAGCTTTTCTGGGATCTTCTGTGCGTTGGACAAATCAAATTGGGTCCTCAGAAACCCATTTTACAAAAAACCAAATTTGGCTGGGTAATTTCTGGCCCACTGCCCAAAAGGTACGGTCATCAAATCGTCACTTGCAATTGCGCACAGCAGAATGAATGTCATCATCTATCAAGATTCTGGGAAATAGAAGAGTGTCCACTTCTCCCACCTCTTTCAAAGGAGGAAATAGAGTGCGAGGAACACTTTAAATCGACTCATAAAAGAAATTCGGATGGTCGTTTTGTAGTCAGTCTTCCATTAAAGAATTCGACTGATACTCTGGGTGAATCTAGGAGCAGAGCTGGAAAAAGATTCTTTAATCTAGAACGAAAACTTCAGAATAATCCTATCATGAAGGATATGTATGTTTTATTTATGGACGAATATATTTCAATGGGTCATATGTCTAAGGTTGAGGAGCCTACAGACCCAGCTCACTTCTATCTTCCACACCATGGAGTCCTTAAGGAGAATAGTCTCACTACTCAGCTGCGTGTAGTGTTCGATGGTTCTTGCCCTACCACTTCAGGTGTTTCAGTTAACGATCTTCAAATGGTCGGACCAGTCGTCCAAAATGATCTTATATCAATTCTATTTCGATTTAGGCAACACACTTATGTGGCTTCTGCTGACATCGCCAAAATGTATCGGCAAATTCTCGTTTGTCCTTCTGAACGAAACCTCCAGCTAATTCTATGGAGACGGGATCCTCAGGAGCCTTTGCAAACTTATTCTCTGAACACGGTAACTTACGGCACTGCCTCTGCCAGCTTTCTTGCTACAAGATGCCTTCTTCAATTATCTTATGAAAATTCTGAGCAGTATCCTCAAGCTGCAAAGATTATTAAAAATGATTTCTACGTGGATGACCTCCTGACGGGGTCTGATTCAGCCTCAGAGCTTCTTCAACATTGTCAAGAAATTAATCATATATTATCAAAAGGTTGTTTCCCTCTTCGAAAGTGGGTTTCGAACGACCCTTCACTTCTTACAGATATTCAGGATTCTTTGGTCCCTTCAGATCTTCCTTTCTCGCTAGGTTCTTTTGAAATTACAAGAACTCTGGGACTGCAGTGGTGTCCAAAATCCGACCTTCTTCAGTATCATATATCCTCTGACGTTCTTCCTAGAACGGTTACTAAAAGGTCTATACTTTCTGGGATAGCCCATATATTCGATCCTCTTGGTCTTCTTAGCGCCACAATTATCATTGTAAAAATTTTAATGCAACGGCTGTGGTTGGAAGGCTTGGAGTGGGATCAAGCTGTACCTTTAGACATTCAAACCAAGTGGCTTTCATTTCGGGATCAGCTCTGCCCGTTAAACAATGTTAGAATTCCTAGACATGCTATCATTGCAAATGCTTCAACTATTGAGCTGCATGGCTTCTCTGACGCTAGCGAAGCTGCATATGGTGGCGTTATTTATATTCGAAGTATTGATCACCAAGGTAATAACATCGGTGCGTCTCTTTTGTGCCAAGACAAGAGTATCTCCTTTAAAAAAAATTAGCCTTCCTCGATTGGAACTTTGTGGAGCCTTGATATTGTCACGGCTCGTGAAGAAAGTCACAGAATCGCTCAGTCTTCAACTTCATGATATTGTTCTTTGGACAGATTCCACTATCGTCTTAGGGTGGATCAGAACCTCGCCACATATTCTTAAAACATTCGTGGCTAATAGAGTGTCTGAAATTCAATCCAGCACTTCGTCTAGCGCTTGGAGACATGTCGGTACCAAGGATAATCCTGCGGATTTATTGTCCCGAGGTGTGGAACCCAGTCGACTTGTGTCATCAAAAATTTGGTGGCACGGTCCTCCCTTCCTCATGAAATCTCCTAGTAGTTGGCCGATCCTAATCATTCAGCCTGAGCAAGATCTTCCGGAGACTAAGAAAGTTACTCATTCTTTGGTCACAAGCTTCGTGCAATCCTTTCCATTCCAGAATTACAGTAATTTCTCGTTTCTCACAAGAGTCATTGCTCGTTGTTTGCGTCTCTTCCGAAATAGTTCAGGGTCAAGATGCAGAGTTTCCGATCCTCTAACCACCATACAGCTTCAAGCCTCTGTCATATGTATTGCGAAGTTGGTTCAAGCAGAGATATTTCCAAAGGAACTTCATAACCTTTCCAAGGGAAAATCGCTGTCTTCTAAAAGTAAAATTCTTTCTTTAAATCCATTTCTGGATAGTGATGGAGTAATCAGAGTTGGTGGTAGATTACGCAACTCTAAATATGATTTTAATAAAAGACATCCAATACTTCTTCCTGCAAATCATCCTGTTACGACTATGATCTTTCGGTCGGAGCATCTAAGGTTGTTGCATGCCGGTCCTCAGCACTTATTGTCCGTCGTTCGTGAACGTTTTTGGCCTATTTCAGGTAGATCTATTGCGAAACAGGTTGTTCGTCAATGTATACGCTGTTTTCGTGCCAATCCTCCTCAATGTACACCCATGATGGGAGATCTTCCTGCATCTAGAGTAAATCCATCGTTTCCGTTTGCAATCACGGGAGTGGACTATGCAGGCCCGTTCACTCTCAAAACAAGACAAGGCAGAAACCCAGGTACTTACAAGGCTTATGTTAGTCTTTTTATTTGTCTAGCTACTAAAGCTATACACTTGGAACTGGTCACAGACTTAACTACGTCTTGCTTCCTCGCTGCTTTAAGACGATTTATAGCTAGAAGAGGCAAGCCAGTTCAAATGATGTCCGACAATGGCACGAGCTTCGTAGGTTGTCGTAACGAGCTTAATCATCTCGGTAATTTTATCAAATCTAATGAAAAACAAATCGCGGAATCATGCTGCAATGATGAAATCAATTGGCAATTTATTCCTTCGCATTCCCCTCATTTCGGCGGAATATGGGAGGCGGGAGTAAAATCTATGAAATCGCATTTGAAAAGGATCGTTACGGGATCTCATTTAACTTATGAAGACTTTTCAACTGTGCTCACTCAGGTGGAAAGTATACTAAATTCACGCCCTTTAAGTCCTATGTCCTCCGATCCTTCAGACCTTTTACCTATAACCCCGGCTCACTTTCTGATTGGGAGGTCCATGAATTCCATACCAGAAGTAGACGTTTCTAATGTCAACCCTCTTCGTTTATCAAGATTTTAACATCTTCAGCAACTCCGTCAACATTTTTGGCGAAGATGGTCTTTGGAGTACGTTTCGGAGATGCAGCAGAGACAAAAGTGGAAGGTGAATCAATTCCAAATTAAGGTTGGTGCTCTTGTCCTAATTAAAAGTAAGGACGCACCTCCTCTCCAGTGGTCCCTGGGACGTGTGGAACAGTTGCATCCAGGGGCTGACAACATTTCAAGGGTTGTCACACTTAAAACAGCTAAAGGACTCGTTCGTGTAGCAGTTGTGAACATTTGCCCACTTCCAAGTGAATAAAGGTCGCCAGGTGACAGTGATTATTTATTGACTGTAATATATTACGTTTAATTTCATTTTTAATTTATTGAAAGCTTTCTCTTTCAAGGTGGGGGCATGTTTACGATTTAAATTAATTTGTTATATTTTATTTAATATTTACTTAAATCCCGCTGCGACGGGCCTGGACTGTTTTTGTTGCAACATATAGATCCAAAATCTAGTGCCGAACCAGCCGGTTTTCATATATTCCTATTTTCATGTATAATGACTTGGCCTCGAGACTGTGAAGAATAAACACGTTCTTTGTCACGCATTTTTGTTAAATTGTACAGTAGTGAGTTCTTAAATAAATTGTTAAAACTGTTATCTACGTTATTGTCACTCAACTGAAGTGTACGAGATTTATTCTCATCAACCATCGTATGTAACTAAACATTCATTAATAACGAAGATGCTATGTAGGGCCATTTTAGTCGCATTGTTTGTTTTTTCTATCTTAATATAATCGTTATCCCTCTCCTTTCATTTAATGCATCACACTCTCCAACCAGATCAATAACAACGGAGCTATGATATAGCGTCACGATCATAGCAGTGTTGGTCGCAACAATCAGACGCGAAATCAAAGCTTTTTCTTCATCCAAAAAGTGCACAACGTCGCTAAAAGTTTTCACTTTAAAAATTATACAAAAAAAAGTTAACGCTGGTGTAAATTGTGACAACGTCAATTATCATGTTTTTCCCGAGATCGTCAATTACATGAAAATAGTTTCTATCCTTGTGGAATTGAAACACCGGAGGGACCGCAAACGTTCGGACACAATCATCGTCTCTTTGTAAAGATAACGAAGTCGACTCTACTAAGTAACAAGACATTTACTCAGTACTTATGCTACACATTACACTATCTGGTTACAAAATCATTGTACCCTGCCAATGGCCCATTAGTTGTCGCGGTATTAGGCTAAATAAAAAAATAAAAAGTATACAGCTACTCATAACTAACAAAAATATCGGAAAAGAAAGGTAAAGCAAAATTTACAGTCATCAGGCACAATGATGAGATAAGCGGCAGAAACACGACATGACACAGAGAGGGCATAAAGATTGCTCGAAACAGCGGAGATGAAAACCTGAAGAATCGATGAGAAGACACCATGGGGCAGAGCTAGAATTAAAGATACAGGACGGAGATGCAACGTGGAGAACATTAATAGCTGGATACGAAACAGAAGAGTAGAATGGAATGACCACATATGACATAAGCCGAATGACAACAAATAGGGTAGTAAGGAATATTTTAGAAACGAGATTCCTACTGTGGACAAACTTAACGAGGATAATGCTCTGCCTAATTTTAAAAGAACAACATTTTTATAAACTTCTTAATATATCAAAAACGAGAAAGACATGTTTACACATTTTACATAATTTTCTTAATTCATTGCAATAAAATAACGTATTCACATTATATATAATTAACGTATTCACTTTAAAAATAAACACAATGAATAAGCTAGAGGCATTTGAGATGTGGATCTATCGACGAATCCTTAAAGTTCCCTGGAGACCGCAAGAATAACAAATGAAGAAATCCTGAAAAGAATTGGTACAGAACGACAACTGATGTGCACAATTAAACAGAGAAAAACGGCATTCCTGGGACACATAATTAGAAATGAAAGATATCAGTTTCTGCAAACCTTAATTGAAGGAAGAAGGGGAGTGGGCAGGAAGAAAATGTCATGGCTCCGTAATTTCAAACAATGGACAGGACTAAAAAACATAGGAGACCTAATACATACTGCAAGGGATAGAGAAAAATGGACAAACGTGATCGCGAACATCCATTAGTGGATTGCATAAGAAGAAGAAGATTCACATTATTAGAAAACCTCGTTCAAATACGTTCAAAAACGTATTAACTGTACAAATATTCACAAGTAAAAATTAATTTATTTTATTATTCATGTGTGTACCCCTCACCGCCGTTCTATTCGACAGCTATCATCTACCTATCGCCAATATGAACAATAGTCCAAATAAGTTGTTTAAATTCCTTCGCTTCTATTTTCTATTACATGATTCGGTCTGCTGGTACCGTATACAAAGTATGTTTTATAATTTGAGCCCAAGATTATAATATACGTTTATATATTGTAAATCATGATTTGGACGTGCTCCTTCTAACGTTCAATGTCGTTGGCTATATTTATTTTTACTGCATCTTGAAACCGGACAGAGTGTAGTTATTAAAATGCAGTAGGTACTGCAAGCAAAATACAATTAATTAAATTTACCTTTATATAATTGCATATCATATCAATATTGTAGAGCAATATATAATTTTTCGTCTTAAATGACAATAGGTATGAAATGTACGTCAAATTGACAATATGAATTATTTAAGAAAGTTGCAATATTTCTCCGCTATTCGCGCACGATCGTTTCGCGTATCCCTTCCGATTACTTGCACACCGAGAATAGTTGAAATTTTTGAGAGAACCTTTTCCAGTTTGCCGCCAAATTTCCATCATCTACCACAAGGGGTTCTGGAGGTTTAAATTGATTTTCCATTTTTCTACACACAAATCACTACTAGTTGCTACTAGAGATTAAACCTCGGCCCGACCTGACACCATGTAAGATATGTATGTCTTAAATCAAATAAGAATAGGAATCAAGACTAATAGTACTTTAATAAATCTAGCATTATAAAGTTACAACAAGCTATTCATACATCTGTAAACAAGTGTCTGTCAAGGTCCAGTGGCTGACGGCATCCTGGTGACAGCCATGCTGTCTTGTCACTGTCATGGCTATTACTATTTCAGCCACCTTAACAATGCGCAGTTATGCGTAACATATTACAATCATCATACGATAAAATGCATAGTTTGCGAGTCTATAAGGAACATACATACATACACACATTCATTTTTATTTATATAGAAGAGGTAATATTTAGATGGCTATTAAAAAATAACGATTGGAGATAGAAAAGTGAAAATTTAGGGATGAATGTATATTTTGGTTCTACATCACATAAAATTAAACGCTGTGTCTAGGTACACGCTAACGTGTACGCAAATAAAAAAGTTAGGTACACGCTTAAACGTCATCAAGTCAGTGACGTCATTATTTAGCGTGTACTATGACTGGGTTTTTTGGTACACGCTAATTTGAGCCGCGTGTATGCTGTGGTATTAATAAGTATCTGTAAGTATCGCGAGTGTGGTTAGAATTTGTCTAATCGCGTTATGTTTATACTTTAAAGTAATAAGATAAAATATACGGGGCGATAATTAGTGTGATAAAGCTCAGTAGATCCGCTATATAGTAATAGATAGCAATAAAAGTTGGTATCAAAAATTTTAGCAAACTTTGAGCTTCATATTACAAAATTACTAAAATTAGTTAGAATGTTACAGGGCGTTTGATAATATACTGGCGGACCAAACTTACGTTTTTTAAATGGAACACCCTATATTTTATTTTATGTTCGAAATCTTCTTACGTGAGACGGGGCCTTAAAGGCCCCGTCTCACCATCAAATAATTGACAGTTAATTTGATCAAACTTGACACAAGAATCTACAGGTCGAGCAAGTCTCGTAAATTTCACGATTGCGAGCCACGCTTCACGCAACCGTGTTTGCGTACTTGTGTTTCGAGTTGCGTGGTCGTGCGGAGTTATATTTACCAATTCGCGCAATCGTACTTGAGACGCTGTATCAGGTGAGGTGTTTGAAAATTTGTGTAACTTGATTCTGTGGTTAAACTTTTGTTTTATTTTTTTTTCGCAGAAAATTTTTAGATGAAGTAATTGTATGATGAAGATAACACAGAAAATACAAGAGGGCAGCATACTTTGCAAAACAACTGTTACAATTTGAAATCAACAAGTTGTTGTCTTGCAGGTAAAAAAAGTGACTTTTTAAAAAAATTATATCTTGGAAACTAAAAATTATTTTTATTTATAATTGAAACATGTAAAAGTATAGTACTCTCAAAAAAATTTCAGCCAAAAATATTCATTTTTGTAGAGTTGACTGCAATTTTTCGACAACAGCCCTTTTTTGTGGTGAGCAGCATAACAAGTCCAGTCTCATCTGAAATCAAAGTTTCTTGTAGTTTATACCTCTGGCTAGTGAATGAACAAATGATTTTTTATTAGATGAGGTCATTTTTGTTTTATAAAAAAAAACTACTTCAAAAATGAGAAAAATTGGGGTCAAAAATGTGTTTAAACTTATGTAAAATCTTCAAATTTCATTTTTTTTAATTCCTTCGTTCATATTCTAGCCAGAGGTATAAACTACAAGAAACTTTTTGATTTCAGATGAGACTGGACTTAGTTATGCTGCCAACGCAAAAAAAACTTAAACTCTACAAAAATGAATATTTTTGGCTGAAACTTTTTTTGAGACTACCTTAAGTACTATACTTTTACATGTTCCAATTATAAATAAAAATAAATTTTAGTTTTCGAGATATATTTTTTTTAAAAAGTCACTTTTTTTACCCACAAGACCTATGTAACCCCTTAAAAAAATGTTTCAAAGAATATGTTTGATGGCCAAGATGCATACATATATTTAGAAGGAAAGTTCCTGATTTCTGTAGTATAATACATAATACCAAAGAGGAAGTAGCCCTAAGCGCCGGACTCCACTTGCGATTTGTAGTTGTGAAGATTGAACACATTCTTTCAAATAGAAGTCAATCCATGATTATTTAGTCACAAATGGATTGACTTGTATTTGAAACAATGTGTTCAATCTTCCTGATTACAAATCGCAAGTGGAGTGCGGCGGTAATAACACCAAAATATTCCATATAGGTCCATAGAAGGTACACAGACATTGAAAAATTCCTGGAATATCCCCGAAAACATGTTCCCTGAACATCCCAGGAAAATCCTGTGTCAGCATTTTAAACATTACCTGAATGTCTTATTGGAACATTCCATGAATGTCCACGAATGTTCTCTGGACATTCAAAATATATTTTGTAGACATTCCCTGGATATACCAGAAATACAGTGATGAGCGCTCTAATAACCGGCAAAATAGCACAAAAGATGTATTAAGTAGTGAGATAAAAAGACATGAAACTAGTCGAGCTGGGAAATTTAGCGATATTAACTTATACATTTAGATTGTATTGATTGTGTACCACCTTCAGACATATCAGACGAGTTTGGAAACTACCACTGTCACAGTGACAGTTTTAGTTGACATACTCCTCCGATATGTGTAAAGGTGGGATCAATATAACGTAAATTTAAAGGTTAATTTCGCTAAATTTCCCAGCTCGACTAGTTTCATTTCTTTTTATCTCACAACTAAATATGTTGCCCATATTTTGCCGGTTATTAGGGCACTCATCACTGTACATCCTTGCTGATGTGACAATACCTCCTATCTGTTTTTTCATGAGTTTTGTATGAGAGATGGAAAAACATGTTTTAAGGTCACCTCCTGTGTTCATATGTAAGTTTTGACTTGTTTTGTAGTTCATAGATAGTTTAATTTACTACAAAACAAATATCATATGAAAACAGGAGGTGACCCTAAGACAAGTTTTTAGTCTCTCTTACAAAACTCATGAAAAAAACAGATAGGATGTATTATTACATCACTGACGATATGTGGCCATACCAAATAATACATCCTTGATAAATATAAACATTTTTATTGAACAAAATCTTTTCATACATTTTTTAATGCAATTTACTGATATTCCTAAATATTTCAAAAAAATGTGTCACATTTGCTTTGTAAACCTTTCTTTTGCCTTTCGTAGCCACATATTCCGTTTCCTTCCTGGTTTTTTGTAGACCACTTCTCTCAGCTGATTCTAAAAAAAAATAAAATAAATGGTAATTTTTCTATCCTTTACAATTAACAATCAGAAGAAATATTATTTACAGATAATGATATGCATAATAATAATAGGTTTGTTTTAGCATCAGTTTCAAACAGTTTGAAATCATCAGCGAATAGTGGACCAGCGCGAGTAGAGGGGATCGCACTGGTGACTGTATTATGTTCTTTTACCGACCAACTGTTTGCTGACGGTTTTTGACTAGTTTGACTGTTTGCTAGAATAAACCTAATAATAATGAATATTTTGTATTTTGACAATGACATCTGATGTGGAAGTCAAAACATTAATAAAATTATTTTTTCAAGTTAACTTTCACATGCGCATCTTAAAATTGTACTTTTAATACTTATATCATAAATAACTATTAAAACTATCTTAAGAGGTAACAGTATCGATCAACAGGTAGCGTAAAGGTGTTCCAAGATTGCGGCTGTAATTTTGAATATTTTTTCGAGATATTTGGCACACATATTCTTAATATAATAAAGAATGGTGGTACAGAGCCCAATTTGAAAAATATATTAATATGTGGAAATTACTTTGTAATTAAATACAATATAAAAAAACGAGCTTGTACCGCCCTTAAGAAGAACAAAAAAATACACTTTCTTCAAATACAACTTTTTTATCCGATTTTGTGTTATTTTGGAACTACTAAAATTTTTTATTTCATTAGTAGTTCCAAAATTACACAAAATCTAGGCATCAGATAAAAAAGTTTATTTGAAGAAAGTGTATTTTTTTGTTCTTCTTAATGGCGGTACAGGCTCTTTTTTAAATATTGTATAATTACAGAGTAATTTCCACATATTAATATATTTTTCAAATTGGGCTCTGTACCGCCATTCTTTATTATTTTACGAATACGTGTGCCAAATACCTCGAAAAAATATTCAAAATTACAGTGGCAATCTTGGAACACGTTTTGGCTACCTGTTGATCGCTACTGTATTAACTTAAAACATTGTAATTTGCTAAACCAGTATATTTTACTCTACTACTACTCTACTAGCTACCTCATTTTCCACTGTTTGTAAAGACTTGTTTACATGGGTAGAGTTTTGAGGAGAGTAGAGTAGCGGTAGTACTCTACCAAAAATGGCTTGATACCATTCACATGAGGAGAGTACAAGTATAGTACTGATGCTAGTATAGTGAAACCGATTTTTGTATTTTTAAACACTCTTGATTATAAGTGCACCTTAAATTCTTAATTTTTTGCTTAAGCTCGTTTACTCCAAAGCCTCCTTTGCCATTCTTTCGACGATTTCATCCTCCGCAGCTTGCTGCAAACTTTTATTTCTGTAGTATACACTACCTAAATTCCATAAACACTGGTATTCGCCGTATTATAGCTCTACAAGTTTTAAAGTTTCATCTTCGGTGAACTTCATTTTCACTATTTACACAAAACACAATTCCAGCCAGAATGACAGCGCCCCCCATGTACTCTCCTACCTACTCTATTCTGCCATAATTGAGCGTGTTCCATGGGTAGAGTGTGCAGCCGAGTAGACATTTTGGCAGTAGTGGTGGTCATAGAGTAGTTACTTTGCCATAGGTTGCTAGTCACTCTACTTTAACTCCAACTATACACTCTACCAGCTATTCTACTGTGCTGAGCATTTTTACAGGTAGAGTTACTCTACTCTATCAAGTACTTGCATCATTACTCTACCTGTGTAAACAAGTCTTAAATCTACTGAATGAAAATCTACTTAATCTTAATCTACTCTTAATGAAAAATGTCTAAAATCATTTACCCACCTAGTATTATTGTAGAATTTAAGACAGTCCAGTGCCTTATAAATAATTTCAATATGAATATTTTTTCCTTTAATTCTCCTTTGATAGCACTCCATTTTAGATTTTGGGGAACTTATTTCATTGTGTTTATAGCCCATATTTATTGAAGGAACCCAATCTGGAGATTGTTATTATCGATTAAGTCGGCTGGTTTTCCTATTTTCCTATAAGATTAAAATGTTAACATCTTCAAAAATCGTTACTGTTGTAATTGTAACTTACCAGATATAAAATGATTACAACAGACAGGACAGGAAAATTTTCATTTCGCTAGTAAAACCTGTACATTGTATTGCATTTAACCATTGTTGTCTCTCAGATACCTTATTTAGTTCAGTTTAAAAGTGAACTTTATCACAATTACTTTGCATTTCACACTTCAAAACACAACACCAATGAAGCATATTATCTTTCTAAATTAATACTTCCAGAGAAAATGTTAAATTAATCTTTGTACAACACAAAATTACAAAGAAATACAACTAAAATTATCTAAAACTCATGAAAAACAGATAGAATAAGATTTATCTTTTACACCCAGTAGCCATATTGAGAATAGTATATTATTATCAGTAGAAACGATTACATTTAAATTTGGTAAATATAACTCCGCACGACCACGCAACTCGAAACACAAGTACGCAAACACGGTTGCGTGAAGCGTGGCTCGCAATCGTGAAATTTACGAGACTTGCTCGACCTGTAGATTCTTGTAAACTTGACTAGTGACACAAACTATACATACTAACTGTCACTTTGTGTCACTAACTGTCAAGTTTGATCAAATTAACTGTCAATTATTTGATGGTGAGACGGGGCCTTTATCTTCCATATCACAAAATTATAAAGGTTTATTATGTTATACAGGGTATTTACAAAGTTATAACAAATTTTCTATGAAAATCCTAACAAACTCAACTCCCTGTATAAATAAAAATAAACACCAATGTAAACTGGTATAATTAACTTATGTACAGTATTTCTCATGATCATCTTTCAGTGCGTCACAGTTTTTCGATTTCTTTCTAACGCATTAAATTGTATGTGACAGAAAAACAGGCACGTCGGTGATTACATTTCGTCGGTGACATTTTTATAACATTTATTCTAGTTGTCGATAGATGGCGCCATAATAAAAAAATATATTTTTTAATTAGATAATAATATTACAAATATAATCTGTATAATTTATAAGACTATACAAATCAAAGAAAATACAATTTTATAAATGCAAGAAACACATTTGATTTGTTTTTATTCCAAATTGAAAATAAAATGTGACAACTGTCAGATTTAAACTAAAATGTCATGTTAGAATAAATGTCATAAATGTGTATTATCACGGACTTACCCTTTTTCCTATCATTTGTTACGCACTGAAAAATGATCATGAAAAGGACAATATAAAAATTATTTTAGCAGTATTTTGTATACAGAGAGAGTCTGTAATTTGGAATAAATTCAATATCTCAAATGCTAATTATTTTTTTTGAAAAATGCTAAGACCCGTCGATTAGTATTTCAAATTGTCATTTTTGACATACAATAATAATGTACACAGGGTGTGCCAATTTAGAGATATGACGTCATCGTTGATTCTCTTAAATGGCAACACCGTCATTTTGATAGGGTGTGTAAAGTTATACAAAACTGCAAAATTTCAAATTTTTATTCCGTACCACTTACAAGATATCTAATGCCATCCCCTCTTTGTGAACACACACACACACTTACAAGATAATAAAAAATATCAAATAATAATTGAATTTAATTATTTCAATTCAGCAACTACTCATTATTGACAAATTGTCAATGGGCAACGTTATGAGCATTTGCTTAATTGAAATAATTAAATTCAATTATTATTTGATTACTTGTTTTTCATAACTTCGTTATTTTTTATTATCTTATAAATGGTAGGGAATAAAAATTTGAAATTTTGCAGTTGTGTATAACTTTACACACCCTATCAAAATGACAGTGTTGCCATTTAAGAAAATCAACGATGACGTCATATCTCTAAATTGGGACACCCTGTATACATTATTATTGTATGTCAAAAATAATAATTTGAAATACTAATCGACGGGTCTGAGAATTTTTCAAAAAAACAATTAGTATTTTAATTATTGAATTTATTCCAAATTACAGGCATAACTTTGTTATTTTCTATTATCTTGTAAATGGTAGAGAATAAAAATTTGATATTTTGCAGTTCTGTATAACTTTACACACCCTATCAAAATGACAGTGTTGTCGTTTAAGAAAATCAATGATGACGTCATATCTCTAAATTGGGACACCCTGTGTACATCATTATTGTATGTCAAAAAAGATAATTTGAAATACTAATCGACGGGTCTGAGCATTTTTCAAAAAAACAATTAGTATTTGAGATATTGAATTTATTCCAAATTACAGACTCTCTCTGTATATCATGTTAACTAATATTTATTTTGCTAACCTGAATATTATATACTTTTATAAATATGCATATTGTTTTATTACAATTAAGTTTGAAACATTTGAATAGTTTTGCTTCCCTTCCCTTAATAAAAATATTTTCTATCAAAGAAACACTAAAAATATCAAAATAGCGTGTACCAAAATATAAAGTCACCGCGCACGCTAAATAATGACGTCACTGGCTTGATGAAGTTTAATTCGCGTGTACCTAACTTTTTTATTTGCGTACACGTTAGCGTGTACCTAGACACAGCAAAAATTAAAAAAGAACAAAAATAAAAATTCCATTTTTATTCAGTTGCAATGCGAAGGCAAAACAATCTTATTTTTCATTTAGAATACGGAGCGCAGTCCAGCCCTCTGAATCGACGATTTTCGACAATTGTTGGGAGTCTCATCGGAGAGAACGTAGGCCTGTTACTCCATACTCCAACTGACCAACACCGAGAGTTTATCCCCCACACCGCAACTGACGTGAATGGACTAGGTGACTAGCGTCATCTGGCAATTGAAAGATGAAGTAGTTTTCAATCCTAATAGCAATATTAATAATATTGCTATTGAAGATGAAGTAGTTTTCAATCCTAATAGTAATATTAATAATATTGCTATTAGGATTGAAAACTACTTCATCTTTCAGTTGCCAGATGACGGTAGTCACCTAGTCCATTCACATCAGTTGCGGTGTGGAGGATAACCTCTCGGTGTTGCGGTCAATTGGAGTATGGAGTAACAGGCCTACGTTCTCTCCGATGAGACTCAAACAAGAGTCGAAAATCGTCGATTCAGAGGGCTGGACTGCGCTCCGTATTCTAATTGAAAAGTAAGATTGTTTTGCCTTCGCATTGCAACTGAATAAAAATGGAATTTTTATTTTATTTTTATATTGGTCGTTACTTCTTTGAGTAACTAGGTCCATTTTCTGTTGGAATTTACCAGCTGAACAGACGGGGTCGTGAATTGTAAGTTTTTGAATTCCCTCTTGTCTTCTTCGCTTCAGCATCCATCTGGCTTGCAAATTGTAGAAGCCATGGAGGTGTTACCAAGGAAATGGACCAATAAGTTTTCAATTTAAAAATCTTTTAGTAATATTTTAATATTTTTAAATATTATTAATATTGCTATTACGATTGAAAACTACTTCATCTTTAAAAAAGAAGTTTGTCCAAAAAAATAAAAAATAATTATGGGGGGGGGGGGCAAGCCCCCTTTTTACTTAGGTTGTTAGTACCAAATCAGAAACCATCCCACATTCATGTCCAACAACTTTCATTAAGAACATTAATTTTGTCCAAAAAAATAAAAAATATTTATATGGGGACAAGCCCCCTTTTTACTTAGGTTGGTAGTACCAAATCAGAAACCATCCCGGGTTCATGTACAACTTTCATTAAGATCATCATACGATAAAATTCATAGTTTGTGAGTCTATAAGGAGCATACAGTCGGAAAAATGAAAGAATACCCATGAACGAACATATAAAACACGCTGTATTTTCCTGTCACCGTGTCACAAAAAAAATTGCCCAGCGCAAGTATATGTAATAATAATTATCGTTAATAATAATTATTACATGTACTTGCGCTGGCCAATTTTTTGTGTGACACGGCGACAGGAAAATACAGCGTGTTTTATATGTTCGTTCATGGGTATTCTTTCATTTTTCCTACTGTACATACATACATACATACAAACATTCATTTTTATTTATATACATAGATGTGGAGTTTTGACTCCACTATTTATGTCTACCATATTTGCGCCATTATTGTATCCTTGACCACGGCAGTTTTGAATGTCTAAAGCCATTCTTTTCTAGTTCGCCTAGTACCCTAGTACGGCATTACTTAAATAGATACACTTCTGTTGTCTCACTTACAGCAAGAAATCTAATAGTATTCTTCTATTGTGCCCGTTGATGTATTACAAAATCTTAAGATCACAGACATTTGTTCTACTTTGCTACAGTGTCTAGTGCAGTCAAGCAAAAAATAATATTATTTTGGGGAATACCCTATTTTGTTTTGGGCAGCGACGCGCAGTGGAAATTCTTCTCTAGCGATAGGACCGCAATTTCAGGGAAATACCCTCTTTTAGGCTAGCGGTGACTTGCAAGCACTTTTTTTGGTGTGTTCATGGCTTAGATTTAAGTAGTGCATAAATTTCCATGGCGCGAGGACCTCGGGCCGCGAGGCCGTGGGCGGTTACCCACGTCCTACGCCGCCTCTGTATACAGCTTCACGCTAGTCTACAGTACTACATTTTTTTCCAGGGTACACTCTCAAAGGACGTTTCAAATGGTCTGCTCGAGTAAACTCCATAGCACTTGAAAGTATTTGTCTAGTGTGCGCTCTCAAATGTTTTTTCAACTCATCTGGTCTAGTAAACTGCTTAAAACAAAATTCACACGTGTAAGATTTTACCCCAGTGTGCAATTCCAAATGAGGTTTCAAATTATTTGCTTCAATAAACTGCTCAAAACAAATTTCACACTTGTAAGGTTTTCCCCTGTGTGCACTCTCAAATTTCCTTTCAAATTATCTGCTGTATAAAACCGTTTAAAGCAAATTTCGCACTTGTAAAGTTTCTGGTCAGTGTGAACTTGTATGTGACATTCTAATGAAGGCTTGTAGATAAACTACTCAAAACAAATTTCACACTAGTAAGTGTGACAACAAAAAAACAATAATTATTGACAATTACAAGCGTCTATGTTAGTTGAGAGCAGACGTTCCTCTGGTGCTTAAAACTCCATTAAGCGATACATTTTTGCGGTAATTAAAAATCAGTTAATTTAAATTTTGTGTAAACACATTGGTAAAATATTTGGATTTGTGGTAAAAATTAAATGATTTTTACCTCCCTTTAATGGGGGACGAAAATAACAATGAGACGTAAATGTGCAATTTAAGTGATGCAACGTTTTCCAGACCAGGACATGGAAATGGGTGCGAGTTCCAGTGATAACACTAACAAAACAATGGAAGTAAAACTTTATATGTAATACATCTAATAACTATGATCGTCATAGCTGTTGCGTATATATCGAGAAAATAAATGATCAGAACATATATGTCGATTACATCCAATGGTAGTGGGACACATTTTATATAACAAACTAAAAATTAAAAACATTCCAAAATGTCTTCTATCCCCATTCCGTGAAGAGGCGAAATAGCCTAAACGCGGTTGTCATGACGTGTCTTGTTGTTGTATACATACAGCTTCACGCTAGTCCACAGTACTACATTTTTTCCAGGGTACACTCTCAAAGGACGTTCCAAATGGTGTGCTTGAGCAAACTCCATAGCACTTGAAGGTATTTGTCTAGTGTGCGCTCTGAAATATTTTTTCAACTCATCTGCTTCAATAAACTGTTCAAAACAAATTTCACACTTGTAAAGTTGTTCCCCTGTGTGCACTCTCAAATGTCCTTTCAAATTATCTGCTGTATAAAACTGTTTAAAGCAAATTTCGCACTTGTAATGTTTTTGGTCAGTGTGAACTTGCATGTGACATTATAATGAAGGCTTGTAGGCAAACTGCTCAAAACAAATTTCAAACTGGTGAGTGTGACAACATAAAAAACACACAATAATTATTGACAATTACAAGTGTACATATTAGTTGAGATCAGACTTTCCTTTGGTGCTTAAAACTCCATTAAGCGATACATTTTTGCGATAATTAAAAATCAGTTTATTTAAATTTTGTGTTAACACATTGGTAAAATATTTGGATTTGTGGTAAAAATTAAATGATTTTTACCTCCTCTAATGGGGGAAGAAATAACAATAAGACGTAAATGTGCGATTTAAGTGATGCGACGTTTTCCAGACCAGGACAAAACTGCTTAAAATAAATTTCACACCTGCAAAGGCCGCGTCTCACCATCAAATAATTTGATCAAACAGTTTGAGTAAACTCCGGAAGTACGTCAAAGTGACGTCACAATTGCAGTTTTTTTAAAATTCTAAAAATCTGTGCTCTCACTATCAGTCTAGTTTGCTCAAATTTTTTGTATTGAGCTGTCTAACTTGCTTGTACTTTATTTAAAATTAAAATTTTTCATTATTATCCACAATGAACACTCAGAATGTGACGTCACTAACTGTCACTTTCAGTTTGCTCAAACCAGTTTGATCAAATTATTTGATGGTGGGACGCGGCCTTAACGTTTGACTCCAGTATGCATGCTCAAATGCTGTTTCAAACTGCTAGAGCTACTAAACTGCTTAAAAAATATATCACATTTGTGAGGTTTTTCTCCAGTGTGAACACGCATATGAACTTTCAGGTGAATTTGCTGGGAAAATTTTTTGAATCAAATCTCACACTTGTAGTGAGTTTCTTTAGTATGTGTTCTCAAATGAGTTTTCAAACTACTGATCTGAGAAAACTGCTTCAAACAAATTTCGCACTTGTAAGGGGTTTCTTCAGTGTGCACTCTCAAATAAATTTTCAAACAGGATGCTTGAGTATATGATTTGAAACAGGTCTTACACTTATAAGGTTTTTCACCATTGTGCACTCTCAAATGTTTTTTCAAATGGAAATGGGTGCGAGTTCCAGCGATAACACTAACACAACAAGGAAAGTAAAACTTTATAATACCTCTTCTAATAATTATCATTGCCATAGCTGTTGCGTACAGGGTGCGCCAAACCTCTGGTTTTCTTTGATTACGGCTAAACTATGAGATATACAAAAAAATGTTTATTACAAAACTAATGTGTATCAAAGACGTCTATGATTTAAAATTATTTTCGATTGTACAGGGTGAGTCAGAACGACGGTATGAACCAAAGTTGTATTTTTTTAAATGGAACACCCTATATATTAAATCATTTTTGAATATATTATTTACAAATATGAAAAATTTGTATAAGGTCTTATAGGCTTAAAGTTAATAATTTTCGAAATATTTACTTTATTGAGAAAAATGGTAATAGTTATAGGGTTATAGATGTTTACAAGGTAATAAAAATTTAAGTGATAGGTCAAAGTTTTTATAATAGTGTCATTTTTAAATAATTTAATATATTTTACTTTTAGCCATAAAATATACAGTGTGATCACTATTTGCAAATACAAAATTTTCTCATTTTTTTTAAATGGGACACCTTGTATATTAGTATTGCATTTTGTAGTAAATATTACAACCTTTCTTTTGGTATAAGGTTGTATGTACCTGGCATGTTTCGATTTGTAGATATTTTTAAAAAACTATAGATTTTATGTTCTTGCGGATTTTTTATTAAAACATTTTTTTGCAAAAAAAAATAATTATAATCTGGTTTTAGAAACATACAATAAAATATCAAATATGAAAATAAAAACGTAATTAAACATTAAAATAAATCGTATGCTAGTACAATTCAATTGAATTTAATAGCTTTAAATTATTTTACAAAAAAATATTTTACATAATAATGAATGAATGCATAAATTAGTTATTAAATTAAATAAACAAACAAATTTTAAATCTATCCTTTTTATTTTTCTGCCGCAGCAACTTTCCTGTACCAAATTAATTGTTAGTTATATTTTATTTACGAATAAGATCAGTTAAACTTTTAATTTACCTTTTAAATTTACTTACATCTTCAGAACATAATAATTAAAAGTATGCTTTGAAACAAATCAATGTTAAATGTATTAGCCAAATTATTTATTAAGAGGAAACAGTAGCGATCGACAGGTAGCGAAAACGCGTTCCAAGATTGCGGCTGTAATTTTGAATATTTTTTCGAGATATTTGGCACACGTATTCGTAATATAATAAAGAATGGCGGTACAGAGCCCAATTTGAAAAATATATTGATATGTGGAAATTACTCTGTAATTAAATACAATATTAAAAAAACGAGCCTGTACCGACATTAAGAAGAACAAAAAAATACACTTTCTTCAAATAAACTTTTTTATCCGATGCCTAGATTTTGTGTCATTTTGGAACTACTAATGAAATAAAAAATTTTAGTAGTTCCAAAATCACACAAAATCTAGGTATCGGATAAAAAAGTTTATTTGAAGAAAGTGTATTTTTTTGTTCTTCTTAATGGCGGTACAGGCTCGTTTTTTTAATATTGTATTTAATTACAGAGTAATTTCCACATATCAATATATTTTTCAAATTGGGCTCTGTACCGCCATTATTTATATTACGAATACGTGTGCCAAATATCACGAAAAAATATTCAAAACTACAGCTGCAATCTTGGAACGCGTTTTCGCTACCTGTTGATCGCTACTGTTTCCTCTTAATATAAACAGTATTTACTGGTGTCACAAAAGCTGGTAATACTTTTGTAGTTGAAATTTTTGTAACAATTTTTTATATTTAAATTTTAATTTTTCAACCGAACAATTGGTGGATATTGCATTTGTATTGGGCGAAACCATTAGAAATAGAATACAATTTACTTAATACTTCCATGGAAATGGTTCCGAGTTCCAGTGATAACACTAACAAAACAAGGGAAGTAAAACTTTATAATGCCTCTTCTAATAATTATGATCATCATAGCAGTTGCGTATATATTGAGAAAATAAATGATCATAACATAGGTCGATTACATCCAATGGTAGTGGGACACACTTTATATAAAAAACTAAAAATTAAAAACATTCCAAAATGTCTTCTATCCCCATTCCGCGAAGAGGCGAAATAGCCTAAACGCGGTTGTCATGACGTGTCTTATTGGTGTATACATACAGCTTCACGCTAGTCTACAGTACATTTTTTTTCAGTATACACTCTAAAAGGACTTTTCAAATGGTGTGCTCTCGAGCAAACTCCATAGCACTTGAAGGTATTTGTCTAGTGTGCGCTCTCGAATGTCTTTTCAACTTATCTGCTCTAGTAAACTGCCTAAAACAGATTTCACACTTGTAAGGTGTTTCTCTCGTATGAATGTTCATGTGATAATTCATATTACATTTCTGAGAAAACTGCTTAAAACAAATTTCACATTTGTGAAGCTTTTCTCGAGTGTGCATTTTCATATGGCTTTTCAAATTTCCTGCTGTAGAAAACTTCCTAAAACAAATTTCACACTTGTAACGTTTGACTCCAGTATGCACGCTCAAATGCTGTTTCAAACTGCTAGAGCTGCTAAACTGTTTAAAGCAAATATCACATTTGTGAGGTTTTTCTCCAGTGTGAGATCTCATGTGTGTTTTCAATTGACTAGTTTGGGAAAACTGCTTACAACAAATATCACATGTATAAGGTTTCTCTCCAGAGTGAACACGCATATGGACTTTCAGGTGAGTTTGCTGAGAAAAATTTTTGAAGCAAATTGCACACTTGTAAGGAGTTTCTTTAGTGTGCATTCTCAAATGTGTTTTCAAATTAATTGCTTGAGCAAACTGCTTAGAACAAATATCACACTTGTAAGGAGTTTCTTTAGTATGTATTCTCAAATGAGTTTTCAAACTGCCGTTATAAGAAAACTGCTTCAAACAAATTTCACACTTGTAAGGCGTTTCTCCAGTGTGCACTCTCAGATGCATTTTCAAATCGGATGCTTGTGTAAATGATTTGAAACAAATTTCACACCGGCAAGGTTTTTCCCCAGTGTGCACTCTCATATGTCGTTTCAAATGACTTTTGTGAGACAATTGCTTTAAACAGATTTCACACTTGTGATGCTTTTCTCCAGTATGCACGATCAAATGCCGTTTCAAACTGCTTGAGGTACTAAACTGCTTAAAACATATTTCACATTTGTTCTTCTCCAGTCCTTCTCCAGTTTCGTTGTTCATATGTTCGTTTACATTACTTCTGTAATTAAAATCTTTAGAACAAATAGAATTATTTATTGTCGCTTCTTCGGATTTCAAACTTATCTGGTTTATAGTAAATGAATCTTCAGGTAAAATTTTCATCATTTCCATTCGGTTCTTCTTGTAAGAAAGACCTAAAATATAAACGAAAGATCAAAGGAATTTTAGAAAATGCTTGGTATAGATGGTTAGTTAATTACATAAATTAGAAAAAATAGCTAACTATACTCCTTCTCAGAGACATCTTTCAGTGCGTCACAGTTTTTTGATTTCTTTCTAACGCATTAAGTTGGAAGTGACAGAAAAAAGGTGCGTCCATGATCATGATTAAAGTCATTTATAATATTTATTCTAGTTGGTGATAAATGGCGCTATAATCGAACAAAAAATGATTTATGTATACGACTATAATCTGTACAATTTGTAAGACTATACAAACCAAAGAACATATCTTTTTCCAAGGCCCGATCTTTTCACCTCCGAATAACTAGTTATCGGGAAGTTTATTTGACAGATTTACATGTAATCTACCAGATAAAATTCCCGATAACTAGTTATCCGGAGGTGAAAAGACAGGGTCTAAATGGAATAAACACAATTGATTTGTTTTTATACTGTCAACTGTCAGATTTAACTAAAATGTCGTGCTATGATTCTCTCATTCTTAAAAGCATATATCACGTCATTAATGACACACTGAAAGACTGAAAAGCACTTATTATAGTCGCATAGATATGTAACAGGTAAATATTGAATAAATACCTAAATCGTTTCTTTTCCGATTATAGCGCCATCTATCAACAACTGGAGTAAATATTACAAATGTACATGTATCACGGGCATACCTTTTTTACTGTCATTTATGTCGCACCGAACAAAGCCTCTGAGAAGCACCACACAAACCCATTATGTACCTGTTGACTTGTACCACATGACCTGTAATATTCAAACACAGAATATTGAATGATAACACAAAAAAACACAATAATTCTGTGGTGTCGGGGTAAAAGTTCGTAAGTCAGAAATCATCCTATTGAGATTCCATTCTTGAAATCGCAAGATTTGACTATATTATTATTTAAACCGTATATTCGGTATGCTTTAATCGTTGTAAACGACTTTATTTACGGATTGTTTTACCCACGAAGATCACAATCTATCCGTTTGTTCACTTAACTCAAAATGACCAAAACTTGACTGAAGAACTTTTACCCTGACACCACAGAATTATTGACAATTACAAGTGTACATGTTAAAAATATGAAATTTTTGGAATCCTTTTAGAGAGCAAACGTTCCTTTGGTGCTTAAAACTCCATTAAGCGATACATTTTTGCGGTAATTAAAAATCAGTTAACTTAAATTTTGTGTAAACACATTGGTAAAATATTTGGATTTGTGGTAAAAATTAAATGATTTTTACCTCCCCTAATGGGGGATGAAAATAACAATGAGACGTAAATGTGCGATTTAAGTGATCCGACGTTTTCCAGACCAGGACATGGAAAGGGATGTGAGTTCCAGTGATAACACTAACAAAACAAGGGAAGTAAAACTTTATAATACCTCTTCTAATATTTATGATTTTCATAGCCGTTGCGTATATATCGAGAAAATAAATGATTAGAACATAGGTCGATCACATCCAATGGTAGTGGGACACATATAAAAAAATAAAAATTAAAAACATTCCAAAATGTCTTTTATCCCCATTCCGTGAAGAGGCGAAAATAGCCTAAACGCGGTTGTCATGACGTGTCTTGTTGTTGTATTCATACAGCTTCACGCTAGTCTACAGTACTACATTTTTTTCCAGAGTACACTCTCAAAGGACGTTTCAAATGGTGTGCTGTTCAGCAATAAAATTGCTGGTAAATAACTTTTCCTTGTATTTTGCTAATTAGCCCAGAGTAGTATAACAATAAGGGGAAAACCCTTTACAAAATTAAATTATCAGTAAGAAAAATGACATTTTTTATTTCACATAGACATAGTACACAATCTCACTATCAAAAATTTTCAAAATTACCAAACACTATATTCTGAATTTCGCACAAAACTAGCCTACGGTCCGGATGCGGACCGCGGTCCGCCATTTGGTGACTCCTGGTCTACAGTACTACATTTTTTTCCAGAGTACACTCTCAAAGGACGTTTCAAATGGTATGCTCGAGCAAACTCCATAGCGCTTGAAGGTATTTGTCTAGAGTGCATACTCAAATGTTTTTTCCACTCATCTGCTCTAGTGAACTGCTTAAAGCAAAATTCACACGTGTAAGATTTTACCTCAGTGTGCAATTCCAAATGAGTTTTCAAATTACTTGATTCAATAAACTGCTCAAAACAAATTTCACACTTGTGAGGCTTTTCTCGAGTGTGCACTTTCATATGGCTTCTCAAATTTCCTGCTGTAGAAAACTTCCTAAAACAAATTTCACACTTGTAACGTTTGACCCCAGTATGCACGCTCAAATGCTGTTTCAAACTGCTAGAGCTACTAAACTGCTTGAAACAAATTTCACACTCGTAAGCTTTTTCTTCAGTATGTATTCTCAAATGAGTTTTTAAACTACTGTTATGAGAAAACTGCTTCAAACAAATTTCACACGTGAAAGGCGTTTCTCCAGTATGCACGCTCAAATGCTGTTTCAAATTACTTGTGTTAATAAACTGTTTCAGACAAATTTCACACTTGTGAGGTTTTTCTCCAGTGTGAGATCTCATATGTGATTTCAATTGACTTGTTTGGGAAAACTGCTTACAGCAAATATCACACTTGTGAGGTTTTTCTCCAGCGTGAGAGCTCATATGTGTTTTCAATGGACCTGTTTGGGAAAATTGCTTAAAACAAATATCACACGTATAAGGTTTCTCTCCAGAATGAACACGCATATGGACTTTCAGGTTAGATTGCTGAGAAAAATTTTTGAAGCAAACTTCACACTTGTAAGGACTTTTTTCAGAGTGTATTCTCAAATGACTTTTCAAACTAATGTTACGAGAAAACTGCTTCAAACAAATTTCACACGTGTAAGGCGTTTCTCCAGTATGCGCGTTCACATGTTGTTTCAAATTGCTAGAGGTACGAAACTGCTTAAAACAAATATCACACTTGTGAGGCTTTTCTCCAGTGTGGGATCTCATGTGTGTTTTCAATGGACTTGTTTGGGAAAACTGCTTACAACAAATGTCACACTTGTAAGGTTTCTCTCCAGAGTGAATACGCATATGGACTTTCAGATGAATTTGCTGAGAAAAATTTTTGAAACAAATCTTACACTTATAAGGTTTTTCCCCAGTGTGCACTCTCAAATGTTTTTTCAAATTATCTGCTAGAGAAAACTGCTTAAAACAAATTTTGCACTTGTGAAGTTTTTCTCCAGTGTGAACTTTTGCAAACTGTTTAGCACAAATTTCATAGTTTAATATTTTTTCTTCAACAGGTCTACTCATAGATCGTTTCTTATCAATTGAATCTACATTCATAACTTCCAATGTGTTCTCTTGTGGAAACCCTAAAACAAAATTTCTAATATAAGTAGTGTGACCAACTAGCCCGAAAAATCCGGGACATGGCCCGAATTACGAAGTAGTGTCCCGGACAAGGCTTCCGGGCTATCCGAATTTTCAACGTTTTGGTAAAATTGTAATTATTCTGAATACGTTATTCTTCTAAGAATTCACATAAAATTGAATTGGTGGGACGAAAAAAAGTCGACAATTTCTAGAGTGTAATACTAATGCCATATCCAAAACGCATGAATTTTTTATCGTGGTATTATAGTTCTACGAAAACTAAAACAATAGACTTCTTTTCCTTTCTGCATTTAAATTATTGTCTTCTGTATTTTAACTATTGTCTGTAAAAATGAAGATGACCTACAAAGATTAACTAAAGAATTCGAAGACACGGCTCTCATATATAACATGGTGATCTCAACAGAGAAAACTAAATCGATAGTAATATCAGCGGAACCGAGACGATGTAAATTGGTAGTAAATAACAAAATAATAGAACAAGTGATGGAAACGGTAGGACCCCGATTATCCGGGTGCGAATTATCCGTGCTATGGTTTTTTATTACTCAAATTGCATTTTTGAGGTTTTATCAAAATAGCGTCATCGTTAATTACTCAACGAAAACTATATGCCGAAAGAGAGATTCATAATGAAAGATTTATTTTATCTGTTATATTTTTATGGTAGGTACATACTATGTATGTGTATACGTACATATGTATTATACATAAGATATATACATGTTCGGAGTATCCGTGCTTTTCAATTACACTGGTAAACACACAATTTGATGCCGGATTTTTTTTACTGTTTATCCTAATTTGGGTCTGCTGAATCTAAAAATGCCACCAGATTTGCTCCATCAGATCTTTTTCAGAAAATACGACAACAGATCACATTTCTAACATATAGGGTAACTTAACGTAGCACTACCTACCTACATGAAGTGCTGCTACCCATCAAACAAACAAAACACGAATAAAAAGTAAGATATTTATTGTATAACAATATATTTACAAAAATCATTACATATATCTGCCAAAAAAACTTAACTTTTCATCTAACGTAACCGGCATCGCAGCACAAATATGTTATTTGGCGTCACCTAAAAACTTCCTTTTCTATGATTTTCTTGCAAAAGCTTTAAAATGACGGTCCCTTTAAAGACTCCAGCAGTAATCCGCCATCATGTGAGTGTCCCATCTCCCCTGATAACTCTCTTCCATCGTTTTGATATCTTAGTGGAAGCGTTCCCCTTGTTCCTCACTAAGGTCACCAAGATTATCTGGGAAAAGTTGTCGTATCTGAGACACATAAAATATTCCGGCTTTAAATTTTTCTTTACTAAGTGTAAGGAATTTGCTGGACAAGTATTCAAAACAAGGACGATTCTGGTCTAGAGCCTTTACAAATTGTTTCATCAGCCCTAGTTTAATATGTAACGGAGGTAACATTATTTTCCCTCGGTCGACCAATGCTTCGTTACCTACGGTAGCTTTTCCTTACTGAGCTATTCCAGGTCAAATCAACACACTTTGAATTAATTTTTTTCCTGACCTATTTAGATTTTGTTAAAATTTAGAGTACTCATAGTGGATGATTATTCCTCAAGCCGTTTCCGGAATATGGTTATGTAAAGTTTTCCAAAAAGGTCCAAAACACCGCGACAATACTTTATTAGAATGGTTTTAGAACCTGACCTGATTGAGCTAGAATGCTGGGAGAGGCGTCATTTTGCAGCATTTTTAACGCACTTTACAGTGATATATACAGCTTGATTTTATGATAAACAACAAGTTTTTCTCAAACAAAAAAAATATATTTTGATTAAATTTTTTTCCAAAAAGTACATAATTTAAAATTTTCATAATATTCCTACAAATACATAGTACTGTTGTTAATAACATATAAAAATTTTATCATGGGATGGTGATGGGTTCAACATAAAAAAATAAATTTCACACATACAGTATGGTGCAAATAAAAGGAATAAATTCGTAATGTTGCAAGCTGGCGACTTTTAGAAAAAATCCCAAAACAGGTCGATTTTTATTTTTAAATTGTAATTTTTTGGCATATGTATCATAATAGTGACGTCATCCATCTGGGCGTGATGACGTAATCGATGATTTTTTTAAATGGGACTATAGGTCGTGTGGTAGCTCATTTGAAAGGCTATTTAATTCTCTATTCAGTAATATAAACAATAATATTTATTTATACAGGGTGGCAAATAGTTTTTTTATTTAAATTAATTGACAAAAAAAGAAGATTGTATGTAATTTATTTAATTACATTTTACTGTTGCCAGAAACACATAAATTAGGTACATACATTATTTTTTTTGTCAATTAATTTAATTTAAAAAACTTTTTTGCCACCCTGTATAAATAATTATGTTATTGTTTATATTACTGAACAGAGAATTAAATAACCTTTCAAATGAGCTAACACACGACCTATGGTCTCATTTAAAAAATCATCGATTACGTCATCACGCACAGATGGATTACGTCACTAGTATGATATATATGCCAAAAAATTGCAATTTAAAACTAAAAATCGACCTGTTTCGGGATTTTCCTTAAAGTCGCCAGTTTGCGACATTACGAATTTATTGCTTTCATTTGCACCATACTGTATGTGTGAAATTTATTTTTTTTATGTTGAACCCATCACCATCCCATAATAAAATTTTTATAAATATGTTATTAACAACAGTAACGTATTTGTAGGAATATTATGAAAATTTTAAATGATGTACTTTTTGGAAAAAAACTTAATTCAAAATATATTTTATTGTTTGAGAAAAACTTGTTTATCATAAAATTATGCTGTATATATCACTGTAAAGAGCTTTAAAAATGCTGCAAAATGACACCTCTCCCAGCATTCTAGATCAATCAGGTCCGCTGCTACAACCATTCCAATAAAGTACAGTCGTGGTGTTTTGGACCTTTTTGGAAAATTTTACATAACCATATATTTCGGAAACGTCTTGAGATAAAAATTTAAAATTTTGTATTTTTGTTTCCCTTATTAGTCACTATAAGTATTCCAAATTATAACCAAATCTGAAGAGGGTTGGTAAATTAGATGTGTTGATTTGACCTGGAATAGCTTTACTAAAGCATCTCTAGAACGCCATTTTCTTCTACTTCAGTGTTGGTTCTTAGCCCTGCTATCCCAAAGACACAGGAAACAAGGATATTTTGTATAGCCACTTTGTTGTCCCAGAAGAAAGTTCATCATCTTAAAATCAACACAGATCGCCCACTGATGTTGATCATATAATTGATGTGTTTTAGCACCAGCGATATTGTTTTATATTCTTCTTTCATTTTTGTAGAATGCCCAATTGGTATACTTCCATAGTTGTTGCCATTATGTATATGACACACTTTAAACTTCGTTTGTAACTGTCGATAAAAAGACGCCAGAGATCTGGTGTATATGTTACCGGCCAAACCCGAATTCAGGACAAACTAGTTTGGCCTAGGTGAAACTAGTTTGTCCTAAACGCGTTAGGATAAACTAGTATGGCCTAGACCAAACTAGTTTGTCCTATCGCGCGTGGGCCAAACTAGTCTGTCCTAGGCCAAACTAGTTTATCCTGATATAATCAAGACTCACACTTCAGGATAAACTAGTACGGGGTACTAGTTTATCCTGGGGATAATTAAAAGGATGATGTTTTCTCCAAAACATCACTAATTACTTTCTTCTTCTTGGGTTTTTCCCATTATGAGTTTGTAGTTTTCCGTCTTCCATAGCACTCTATTCTCCCAGTCGCCATCTCTGAGGTCTCTATCTACCATAACATTTTCTATGTGAGTTTTCCATCTCACAGCAGGCCTTCCTCCCCGCGAGTCCCAGTCCAGTAATCTTTTGGCCACCTGTGCCTCGGCATTCTTTGTACATGCCCGTACTATTTCACGGCTTTACGTTTACTACCACAACTTTTTTGTAATTGAGCATTTTACTTTTATTCTGTTTTGTATTTCCTCTGTTCTTATTCTATCCTACCTGGTGATTTGTAGACACCTCATAAACTCCAATTCGTATTTTATTTCGTATTATTGTTGTCACTGTACATTCTTCCGCTCTTGTAGGGTAACATTCAGCCCTATGCCCTGAAAAATCCTTTTTTGTTTTCTTTAGTTAGAGTGTTCTTCTATATCACTCCATGGAGTGCTTTCGTGGCTTGTTTTTCCCGTACTATTTTCATTTCTATATCTTTCATACAAGTGCCCTCTCGGTTTATCATTTACCCTAAATACTTAAATGTCTTACAACTCTTAATATTGTCTTCTAAACTTACGTTTAAATCAGCAACCAATCTGTAATCATTTACTTTCGGCTAGAGTAAATTGGTTTAGACTAGACTAAACTACACTGCGCGTCATAGAAAACGGGCACCCTAAAAAATGAGTAATTTTTGGGGTCGCGTATCTCCTAAACCTGTTGTCCGATTTAAGTGATTTTTTGAATATGTTATAGCCTTATTCTTTGCCAATATCTCTGTAATAATATTTTTGCTAAACAGGTAAATTTTCATTGTATACCGGGTGTACGAATCAAACTGTGTTTTTTTCTCAAAGTTCGCAACATCCTGTGGAATATTCTAGCATTTATAAAATACCGAAATTAAATCCCAACTATAATAATAATAAACCGACTTTTATTTCCAAAAAATAATAAGTATAACAAACTGTACATTCTCTAAAGTAGAGAGCGAAGTTTATTTTTGCTGTGTTCTAAGACACAACAAAAATATTCTTCCACTTAACCCCAAAAGGTTATAGCCTCAGGTTTTCTTAACATTCTGTTTTTTATTCATTCTCTTATGTTGGATAATATAAAAGTTATCTACTTTAACAACTAGTCATGTTCTTCATCAATATAGGATATTTGTAAATAAGTGCGACAAACTTTAAGGGGCAATTCTGCATGAAAAAATGATGACCGTTTGCTTTATAAACTTATGTCCGCAAATGCTTCGTTTACGAGATACGGGATGTTGAATTTTTTCTTACAAATTGACGATTTATTTATTGCTTTAAAACCGATTGAGATATGCAAATGAAATTTGGTGAGTTTTAAGACGTAGCTATTGCACATTTTTTGACATACAATTAAGAATTTTACATTCACTATTTACGTGCATACGGGTAATATGAGCGATCATATTACCCGTATGCACGCCAATGGTGAATATAAAATTCTTAATTGTATGTCAAAAAATGTGCAATAACTACGTCTTAAAACTCACCAAATTTCATTTGCATATCTCAATCGGTTTTAAAGCAATAAATAAATCGTCAATTTGTAAGAAAAAATTCAACATCCCGTATCTCGGAAACGAAGCATTTGCGAACATACGATTATAAAGCAAACTGTCATTATTTTTTAATGCAGAATTGCCCCTTAAAGTTTATCGTACTTGTTTAGAAACACCCTGTACTGAAAAATAACATGGCTAGTTGTTAAAGCACCTAACTTTTGTATTATCCAACATAAGCGAATGAATAAAAAAACAGAATGTTGAGAAAACCTGAGGCTATAGTTGAGTTTTAATTTCAGTATTTTATAAATGCTAGGATTTAGTTTAAAAAAAGTTTAAAAAAACACAGTTTGATTCGTACACTCGGTATACAATGAAAAGTTACCTGTTTAGCAAAAATATTATTACAGGGATATTGACAAAGAATAAGCCTATAACATATTCAAAAAATCACTTAAATCGGACAACAGGTTTAGGAGATACGCGATCTCAAAAATTACTGATTTTTTAGGGTGCCCGTTTTCTATGATGCGCAGTTTAGTTGATCCTGATATAAAAACATACACTTCAGGATAAACTAGTTTGGCCTGAAGTGTGCGTCTTTATGTCAGGATAAACTAGTTTGGCCTGAAGTGTGTGTATTTATATCAGGATAAAATAGTTATCCTGAAATCGGGTTTGGCCAGTAACATATACTCCGACACACACTTTTTTTCTATAACACTCCTTTTATTGTTACAAAATACCATATCATCTTGTCGACAAAAAAAAAGGAAAAAGATATAGTGCAATTATAGTGGAGGAATATACAGAAATGCAAGAATATTTAAGTATTTGATGAGTATGTTATATCTCGAAAACTAGAGCTGATACAAAGAAAAGGTTTGTATTTTTGGAATCAGCACATATGAATTAACCAAAATCAGTTGATTTCTTTTCGGCAGCAAGACAATTTTTTTGTTGGGCTGTGTTATCCGTGCCTTCTCCGGTCCCGAGGAGCACGGATAATCGGGGTTCTACTGTACTTGGGAATAAAACTGTCAAGCTACGGAAAAGTGGAAAAAGAAGTACAAAAACAAGTGAACATGACGAACAGAGCAGTAGGATGTCTCAACAACACAATCTGGAGAAACAAATACCTCACAATGGAAACGAAAACCAGGAAATGAATAAGACCGATAATGACGTATACAGCGGAAACAAGAGCATATACGTCGAAAACACAAAGACTGCTGGAAACAGCAGAAATGAAAGTCTTACGAAAAATAACAAACCAAACTCTAAGAGACATAGTAAGAAGTGAGGAAATACGAGCGAGATGTATAGAAGAAATAAACATGTGGACCAAAAGAAGAAAAATGGAATGGAATCAACGCATAGAAAGAATGACAGAAAATAGAATAGTACGAATACCAAGAGACAAATCGCCAAATGGAAGAAGATCATTGGGACGACCAAGGAAAAAATGGTCAGACAATGTCGATTGAGGCCAAAAACCGAAGTAAAACAGGCATTGAGCCTATTTATAAAGTACAAAGAAGAAGAAGAAGTCTTCTAAAAAAAATGGCACGATTTTCATTGAAAAGTCCCGGATTTCAGGTATTTTTTCAGCCTTGTCCAGGATTGTCTGAATTGGACCTGGTCACACTAAGCCATGATCTATAATTGAATCGCTTATTTCAAAAAGGACATAAGTCCCGTTTATTCAAAATTGCGATTATGATGATAATGGGTTCTTACAATGTAAACGCATGTGCTATAATGAGACAGACATCAGTCCAGCTAATGTGAAACGTCCACTATACTACTCCCGAAGTTGATCGAAATTCAGCGAATACGTAGTGTAGAGAGTGCAGCGAGTGTAGACATGTACTTCATGCGACTTCGCTTCGCCTCGGGCTACTATTCTGTGTCGGTTTTTGCGACCGAGTCAAATGACTCGAAGTTAGTCTATCCCCGCGTGAATGTGTTCCTCGAATTTGAACGAGTGTGTAGAGATGCACTTCGGACAACTTTCCCTAGTACTTCGTCGAGGATATCTCAATATTATCTCTTCAAAAACTGTATTAAACTCAAATCTAAACAAACTTATATATATTTTTATATTGTCATGATGAGAATTGTCATTATACAATATTATGATATGGTGTCACAAGAGTTCGTGCGCTTTTTCGATTGTTTGGAATGATTTAAATACAGAGACGATGTTAAATTTGTACTTCTAAATTATTATGAGGTTTTGAGGCGTGAAATTTTTAAAATCTTAGAGAGAGAATTACAACTTATTGATACTATGTACCAAAAGGCCATCGACCAAAGTCTTTCAGCCATTGGAAATCTTATTTTTACACAAAACTGAACAATATTGTGTAATAAAACAAAAATGTCCAAGTTCCCTATTATAGATTAAATGAAATCTATAAAAAAAAACTTTTCTATTACTTCTCTTACCTAAGTTTAAGTTATCTTCACATTTTTCAGTATTCAGGTCTTTGAGATCTAGGGATGTAGTCGGCTGAGTTTCTATACATCTTTGGTCATCTTCTGCAAACTCATCCTTAGTTTCAACTTTTACTTCCATAGCTAATAAGTTAAATTTTAAAAACAATGAAATACGATCATTTTATCAAGAGGTAAAAAAAGTAGAAAAAGGTTACCAAAGTAAAAAAAGTTACATAAAGAACATAGAAAAAAAGCTACTAAGTGAACCAGAAAAAGTTATGAAAGAATGGAAAATGTATTTTGAAACATTATTAAACAGTGATGAAGAAGATCAGGGAGAAGACGAACACAGAACAGAGGAAACAGATATAAAAATAGCCGAAATAACCAAAGACAAAGTGCAAAGAGTTGTAAACAAATTGAACAACAATAAAAGTCCAAGTCAAATGAAATAAGTGCAGAAATGCTGAAGGCAGGGGGAATAAAACTACTGGAAAAGGTGTATGAACTGAAAGAACTTATATGGAAAGAAGAAAAGATGCCTGAAGAGTAGGCCAGAGCCTGGATAATCCCATTACATAAAAAAGGAGATGCAATGATGGTGCAAAATTACAGGGGTATTGCTCTGCTTGATATGTGCTATAAGATATTTGCTACGATTGTGAGAGAAAGATTAGAGGTGTATGCATAGAAACTAATAGGGGAGTACAAGGCTTTAGACATAACAAATCGACGACCGACAAATATTTAACATAAAAGAAATCCAAACAACCTGCTACGAACATAAAATGGTTTTATATGCACTATTCATAGATTTTAAACAGGCTTATGATAAAATTGATAAAAAAAAATGTTCGAAGGACTCAGGCAACTGAAAATACGAGAAAAACTAATCAAGCTAATAAGAATGACCTTAAATATGACAAGCAACGAAATAGTGTGGAACAGTCACAACTCGGAAGAGTTTGTAGTCAAAAAAGGACTTAGACAAGGTGACCCTCTATCAACAGTGTTATTTAATCTGGTTTTGGAAATAATTTAAGGAACAGCAGAATAGAAACGCAGGAAACAATCTACTGTATGGAGCATCAATGCATGGGCTACGCCGATGACCTTACACTGCTAGCAAAAACAAATAACGAATTAAAGAAAATCATATGAGAAGGCGAAAAAAATTATATATAGTTTAGCAGGCCCATGGCTTGGTTTACTATTCCTTTAGAATCTCTCCTATTTGCTGCTTTATTTTACCAATTTGGCCTAGAAATAAAAAAATAGGACTAGAAATAAATGAAGAAAAGACGAAGTATATGGTGCTAGGCAACACAGAAAGAGAACCTGAAGATATGATAAAGTTAACAGCGTTTGATGGAAAAGAGTATAAATTTAAAAGAGTACAGCATTTTACATTTCTAGGTGTCATAATAGACAAAAAAGAACATGAGCAAAATGAACAAATTGCACAGAATAGCTGAAATCAAAGTATGTATCGAGAAAGACAAAAACCAGAATATACCAAACCGTAATAAGAGCAACAGTCATCTACGGATGTGAGAAATGGGTGCTAAACACAACAGAAGAAGAAATGATAGAGAGGTGGGAACGTAAGGTACTGAGGACTATTTTCAGGGGAAAAAATATGGCAGACGGTTGGCAAAGAAAAACCAATCAAGAATTAAGGATGCTTTACAAGAAACCAAGTATAACAAGATACACAAAAGCAAAAAGAATCAGGTGGGCACGTCATGTTGAGAGGATGGATAGGGTAAGAATACCAAAGAAAGTACTGCTAAGAAGACCAGTTGGGACAAGGAGACGAGGTAGACCACCAAAAGTTTCAGGAAGATATAGGATCAATGGAAATTACAGACTGGAAAGAGAAGGCGAAAAATAGGATACAGTGGAGAAACATTCTACAGCACTTTTTACATAGACATTAAATAAAATTATATAATAAGACATTAGCATGTACAGTTGAGTCCGCGAGTCTTTACCCGTGCGTCATCATTTAAAGCATACGAAATAAGTCGGAAATTTATTGAACGCAACGGCAAATGGATATTATTCTGATCACGGGTTATTATAAAATTTGACGTTATCAAATAAATAGAATGTCAAATTTAAGTTTTGTTTTAAAATTTTGGTGCATCATTACAGCTACATTTGAAGTAGTTTAATAAATTATTTTATTATCATTGATTAATAAATATATAAAAATTTATAAAAAAATTCAATAACATATTTTCTTTTTGTAATTTTATTCACTTTGGCGGAACCTTAAACACAAGCATTCAACTGTGTCAACAATGACGTCGTCAAAATTTGTCTTAAAATAACATAAACTTATCACAAAATTTCTAACTCCAATATAAAATTAGTTGTGAAAACAACTGTTTGTATACTATAAAAACTTCAAAATGCAAAAACTCGACAAAATAACAGCAAAAAATTCAACAAACTGACAGCCACAAAAGTAAACAAACCAAAACGTCAGAAATTGTACTTAAAATATGTGAAGACATCCCCAATCGTCTTTCTTTGTACCTATCTCTTTTCAATACACTGAGTCTTAATCGTTCATAAAAATAACATGTGTTTTTACTTAAATAACAGGCGGCAGCTGGTTTGTCATTAATTTCATGCGTGCAAGAGAATGATGCTAAATAAAAAGTATGTGTTTTATCTCACCAGGTATTAATGACGCACGGGTGAAGACTCGCGGACTCAACTGTATTGTCATTTGTATTATGTAAAATTGTAATTGTAAAGTTGTAAAGCCCTAGGTCTACAAGGCCTGTAGAGTGTAGAGCATATTAAATAAATAAACAAATAAAGATAATAAGTACTTATTTCATTACACTGTTTACAGTGCCAGCAAAAAAGATCTTTACATTGCCAAATAAATCACTAAATTGGAAAAAAAAATTGAATGTGTTCTTTCTGAGCTTGTTTAGCGTTCAAAGGTAAAGGGGATAACATATTTGCAACAGTATCTGTTTGTAGTTTACTGATTGCTAAGTTTCTTTAGTTTATTCTGTGCATACAGTGGGCTTTGTGCAAGTAGTCAATGTTAAACTTCTTGAAAAATTGAAGTAAAAAATATGGTTTAAAAGTAACTCACAATGTATATTGTTCATATATTACCGTAGCATGTGATATTTGTGTTTCAATAGAGGCAATTTATCAACTGAAATGATCGGCAGCGCTGTTACCCTTAGAGATTGTTCCAGAAGAAAATCTAGTTCTGGAGCTCCTAAATAAAATCATCTAGGACTGACACACTGACACCATCATCAGGTGTGTACTGCCGTGCTTAGCCAAAACGCTGTATCTGCAGAGACATCACATTCGAGTAAAATTGATTTTAGTTTAAGAATTCGTATACATTTACACAGGATAAGGCATAAGACGCGGTGTGTTTAAGAGGATTGGTACGTATTTTCGGCTGCAATGCTATTTAAATGGGGATTCATTTTTTTCAAATCCTGAGAAAACTAATAAGTATTTTTGAAAAATTTAAACGCAGAGTGAAAGATTACGTTATTAGCGAGGGCCGAAAGTCCCTGAGAACTTCTATAATGTTTATTTTAATAAGTTACAGGGGTGAAAAACTAAGAGAAAATTTAGTATGATTTTTAATTTCAAATATCTCATTCAAAATAAACTTTTTATTTATTCTAAGGGACTTTCGGCCCTCGGTAATAATTTACTCTTTCATTCTGCGTTTAAATTTTTCAAAAATATTTATTGGTTTTTCAGGATTCGAAAAAAATGAACATAATGCTGTGGTAATATTTTCCAAATCTATCTTTGTCTTACAACGCACTCAGCCGAATATAATATTGTCAGCATATACCAAGGTTCATAAATAGACAGGTTGCATGGTAACTTTCCACCAATCAGCGTCGAGAATCTAATGGCGGGAGTGACGTCACCCAGAATGCTGCATTCAAATTCATTCACTTCACTCATTGAAATGAACTCGGAAAGTAGGAATGTTTTTAATGATTGAAAATATATATGTATATTTAAAAAAAATACGTTTGGATTTTTAATGACTATTTATTTAATATATTCTTTAAAAACTGTGGTAGATACCTGTAGAGCTACAAAAATCATAGAATATAATTGCAATTAAATATATGCAGTAGAATAGCATTACTACTTAATTAAAGCAGAAGTAGATTCTTTCTTGTGTTTATATATGGGACTAAAGCATTCAAATATCCTAGGTATATTAATAATGGGTTGAATACAATTTACTTTTTTAAATGATTTTGAGTAGGTATATAATCATTTTGAATTGGGGATAGTGCATGTAGTACATTATTATAAATTCCTTCTAACATGTAAACCATGGTGAAAAAGAGATTCAACTAAAGATTTATGTACCTATCAAAATTAGTAGTTTTTCCCTTAAGTTTAACATAAGAGCATCTGATTACGTTAGGTACTGGATTATATCTAAAACTATTAAAACATTATGATTCCATTCAATAGGTACCTGTGAAGTTTTACATTAACAGAAAATTATAAAAAAATACAATTTCAGTGCAATAAAGGGAATTTTCCCCATTTTATATATTCATTTACTTTATAATTGTTTATTCAAACGATCTTCAGATGACTGCAATATTAGTTATAATTTTTTATGAAACAATTAGGTACATATAATAGATCTATTATCTATAGACTTAATTAGATATATGATTATGATATATTGTTCAATAAGTCTAAGCAGATTGTAACGTACACAAATGATGTAAACTTGATGTGAAGAACCACAAGAGATATTACAGAACTGTATGTGGAGCTTAAAGAAAATGCGAAAGAAATAGGGCTAGGCGTCAACGTATATAACACTTCTTGTAAAAGAGTTTTGGGTTTAAGTTATTATACTAAAAACACTTAGGCCCGGTCTTTTCACCTCCGAATAAATATGCTCTTATCTGGCAGTTAGCTATCTGGAGGATAAATATTTATTCGCTAGATAAAATGTACCCGTCTTTTCACGTCAATTTATGTTCCAGTTAGTTATCCGGTAGATAAGCTTAAAAGTAAGTTTGGATTCCGAACACACCTGACTTTTATGTTTATTTTTATAATTTCAGCTTTAACTTAACCTAACATAATTAGATTCAAAGATGATTTTATCGATTTTATTTCCATTTTGGAAGAAGGAAATGTAATCACAGAATTACAACTTAATAGGTTTAGTCACAACTTAACTTAGTTTAGTTACAACTTAATCATAAGGTTTGGAAATACATTTCCATATTTTAATCAGACAACAATATTGTTTTAGAAAGAAAACATTGATTATGCTGAAATAGTTTACTGGAGAGCTTGAACAAGAGGTAAATCCATTTTAAATTAGAGAAAAACTGTTGATTTGTATGTAAAATAGAAGACAAAGACAAGTTTAAATAAAGACAAGCTAGCTAATGAAACAGATGCAGTGGTAATTTTGTTTACATAATTATATATGTACATATTATATGATTATTAATATTAGGTTTGTTCTAGCAAACAGTCAAACTAGTCAGAAACCGTCAGCAATTAGTTGCTCAGTGAGAGAACATAATACAGTCACCAGTGCTATCCCCTATCTACTCGTGCTGGTCGACTATTCGCTGATGGTTTCAAACCATTTGAAACTGATGCTAGAACAAACCTAATAACTGTTCAATGATGTAAAAATTTGTTAATGTGGGGAAAACTTTTATTTAAATTCAATACTATATTTCTGTAGTGGTATGGCAAAACTTGATGTTACGTCTGACTTTAGCCATAATGAGATTATTTGCTTGATATGCTATTTAGTAACATTTCTTCAAGTTGGTATAGTTTGGTATGTGTATGATGAAGGTAAAACCCCCTTTGTCCCACATGTCCCCTTTTAACTTACAGTAGAACCCTAATTATCCGTGCTATGATTTTCTATTACTCAAGTTGCATTTTTGAGGTTTTATCAACATAGCGTCATTGTAAATCACTTAACGGAAACTCTATATGACGAAAGAGAGACTCATAATGAAAGATTTATTTTTTCTGTTATCTTTTTATGGTAGGTACATAATATGTATGTGTATACGTACTTATTATACATAAGAAATACATGTTCGGATTATCAGTGCCACCTTCGGTCCCGAGGAGCACGGATAATCGGGATTCTACTATATTAGGTAGGCCAGAACTTGATATATTACTTGATTTCTTATGTTGATTACTTTTCGTTTTTGGGTTGACAAAACATGATTTAAACTTTCAAAATGCCCTCCTGAAAAATTATTCTAGATGGACATATCAATCATTGTCAAAACGCTACAGATTTATAATCCATCCAACTGGTATATTAAATAGTAAACTAGGGATAAACCAACTATGTATATCAAAACACAATATTTTAAAGATTGGATAATTTACATGGTAAATTGAAGAATCCCAAAAACAAGAATAAAACCTAATTTTAATATTTGTTAGTAGATATCTTTCACTTTTCTAAATAAAAAAAAATTAGTTACAGATATGACAAACACCTAGAAGATGGAATCCTGTGTTCTCATAGAAAAAGCTAGTTCCAGAAATAAGCTACCAATAATAAACTAGAGAATGTATTACAAGAAAGAACAACGCTAATACTCAACATAGCTCAATTGCTTCAGATAGAAAAAGAGGAGGAAAGGGTAGAACACAAGCGTGCCAGAGAAAATGAAAGGGCAGAAGAGACAAAAATTCATTGATTTATTAAATTTAATAATTAAATTATACAAAGGACAATTAAATAAAGAATAAAAAAATTATACATGTATATTAATGATCCTTCTATTTCCCCATAAAGCTTGGTACTGACCAGGAGGTATACTATAATAGATATATTATATCTCATATTGCTCACTATAATAATGAGTGAGCCTGCATAAACGGAACCATAATATACATTATAGTTCCGTGTATGCAGCCTCACTCATTACTATAGTGAGTGATATGAGATATATTTTAGTATAGTTCCCCGTGCGTGACAAGCTTAACACAAAAATTTTTATAAGGTTATCAAACATCATAACTTCAGTAAATTCAATAATTTAGCTTATTCCTGGTCTATACTTAGCAATTCATTTTCATCTCTCTCTATGTTATAAATATATTGCTTCAGTGTAAGATAGGACAATTGAATCAATGTAATTGTTTTGTTTTCTGCTATATACAAAAAGGGATGTATTTGCGGACTCGTTAAAAATGGCTTCAGTGGACAATCAGAATCTCCAAGTAACAACCCATTGCTATGATCTGAATTTAAACAGCAATAATACAGAATTACTTATATTTGGCACAAAAAATATTAGTAAGAAGGTACCTATTTAAAACATATCCGGGGAGTATTACGAAATTGTCAGAATATAAAATCAGTCTTCCTATATTCTATTTTTTTAGAATTTCATGATACACCCAGTATGTTTTGGATACTTAACAGCAGCTTTTTTTCAAGGTAGGTATCATCTACTGTTTCTGAGAACCATGTGCATACATAATTCTAGTTACTACCTACATATATCAATACCTTCATTTTGGAATCGTAAAATAGTTGGCAATTCAAAGAAATGATGGGATAAGAAACTATTCTATTTTTATTTTTTACAACTTGTTTTCATTTGTAGGTATACAATAATACATACCTATTATAATTTTTTCAAATTATAACCCATCTTTAATTTAATATCTAATAACTCTGCTTAAAAAATTACAGTAGGTAGGTATGTATAAAAACAAAATAACATAAAATTTGTGATTGAGAATTTTTAGAAAGAACAAAATTTTACTTTTGCAATAAATTCAATCAGACCTACAAGATTTTAGGTTATATTTTTAGTTTCCTGGTAATCAGAAACCATGAAATATACGAAAATCAAAGTTTATCTGCCAGATAACTTCTTATTCGGTACTTTATTCGGCAGTTAAATATTTGATATTTAACGTCAATTTATCTGCCGGATAACTTTATTCCAGAGTGAAAAGACGCTACTTTTTTTATCTGTCAGATAAACTTCCGGTTAACTATTTATTCGGAGGTGAAAAGACCGGGCCTTAATGATATCTATAGATACATTATATCTCAAGATATAAACACAAATTTAAACACTAACGATATTTAATAACAAAATATAGCCTCCAAACCACGTATCCTATTATGTTTACAAACAATTCGTAAAATTGATCGTCTGGGTGACGTCACAATGACAATATTTCATTTGTCAATGTCAAAGTTACCATACAACCTATGGTATTGGCTCCCAAGGTTAATAGATTAGGGCGTAGGTTGTCTCATAACTGTAGACCAATCAAAGGCTGGCTTTTTAAAGGCGGGAATACGTCATCCGTACGACAATTTTAAAATTGCCATAAGAGTCAATGCTAATAAAAGGTTCAAAAACTTAAGTTTTGCAATATATTTTGAGATTTTCTTGGGTATAGGTATATTAAGTGGTTCTTATATTGGTAATTATATCAATTTTTCCCTTAAAAATCAATAGTCTGCTAACAAAAAACTAGAATTCATTTAACACTTATTATGTGTGTTTTAAATGGAGAAAACAATTTAATTAGCACAAAAATCCAAAAAAATAGAAGAAAAAGTTTAAAATCAAAAATACTAATATGTAGGTAATACTTACTTATTATGTTTTTCGTGGAATGTGCAGCACTTTTATCATTTTTGGTGGTATGCAACAACAAAAGAACGAATAATATAAATAATTTATTATTAGGTTAAAATATAAAAAAGACGTAACATAATATTAACATATTCAGACACGAGGAAATGTTTGCTACCTATTTTCTTATGTTTAGAGGCCCATTTATCTTGTAACATTTTATTATCCATTATTGTTTGATAATGTTAAAGTATTTGGGAAATGTCCAAAAGCATTATTTTGTTTCCATCTGGTTCAGGAATTTTGGAGTTGCTTTTACATATAGCTATGCTACAAATGTTACCACTACTCATCTAAAAAATGTTTTATTATTATAACATACAAAACTACATATTATTATGTGTAATATTATAATTTTTAAGCTAACTTTACACGGTTACGAAAACACACTTCACAAGTCATTACTGCCTTTGTATAGGACCCAAATAAGTAATTATAGTAATATTGTCCTTATATGCTTAAAAACTCAACAAATATTAAACAAATAAACGATATTACAAGAAAATTCCACAAAAATATACGGAAATATAACCACAAACAACTGTCAAACTTGACTTTGTCGTACGAGTGACGTAGGCATTCCCCTCCCTCTCGCTTCCGCCCACATAGTTATGAGATAACCTAACCCCTATCTATGAACCTTGATTGGCTCCGTGCGTCTCCCCTCTACTTACAGTCACGTGACATGCTATCAGATTTTGTAAGGACGTTTTAACATTGAGTCTTATGGGGTTATTTTGTTAAACTTGAATATTTTATTTTGTAGTGATAATAACCGAATACAATTGTTAGAATTCATTAGTTATTAATTTATACTGTAATTTATAGTGCAACTAAAATATTTTCTTTTTCGTTAATAATGATGTATTGACATAAACTGCGATAGTGAGGTTATGTAAACAAAATCAAACTGATAATCAATATTGGAAGTGAAGAATTTATATCAGATTAAGTGCGTTTTTATTTTCTGTTTATATTAATACATAAAATCACTAGCGTGACACGGCATTTTTTTAAATGTCTCATTTAAACATACACAAAGCGTCCTTATAAAATTTCAAAAAACCGCCACCATGAGCAGGTCGGTCGATTTTGCTTTGACACTTTGTTAACGCTCGGAGCGAATAGGGACCTTGAGCATATACGCTGAGCTTCGCTGGTGGCGCTCCTAGCGGATTACTGGAATTATCTTTCACCGGTAATTTTTAAATTTATTATTTAATTGTTATCGCTTAACATTTACAACGCAAAAAATTAATTAAATTGTAATCGATTTTTTTAAGATTTTGCTAATCATTTTGACGTTCTATTGATAAAATATGAATTTCTTACTTCGGATACTTTCACAATTATCGTGTAGATGGCGCTAAGATTTTTAGATTAAATTATAATTACATATTACGGAACATTAAAAAAACTTAAATTCAGTATTTAAAACTGTTACATCTTCTATGTAATGTGTAATGTTAAATTAATAATTAATTAGTAATACTTAATATTCCTTTATTACTTTATATTACAACTGAAAACTAATACTAGCGACGGTCAACCGGGAGAGAGGGGTGTCTACTGTCCGCCCTAGACGTGTACACTACACCACACTCCTCCCCACTAATCTTACAGCTTACCTATCTTTACAAATCTAACATTTGTCTAGGTATTGGTACCCTAGAACTACGTCTTATGACAAGTGGTTTTATCGAACTATCACTCTCCGTTGCCGGTTCGAAATTGTCATTTTCTGAATTAGGATTATTGTTAATAAACTGAGTATCAGCATTTTCTGTTGCCATTTCCTTGTTATCTAATGCATCCGTTTTTCGAATCGGTAACATCTGAGTAACATTTCTTACAAGGTCGCCTTTCTGTGTTTTTACTTTATACATGACATTACCAATCGGCTCTACCACCTTCCCTTCCAACCAATTTTGCTTACCGTCAAACATTGAAACTTGCACATGATCATCAGGCAAAAACTGCTTAACAGTCTTTGAATTAATATTCTGTTTTGGAATTAAAACAGAATCTTTAATTACAGATAAACGAGTTCTCAATACTCTTCCAAACATAAGTTCACAAGGAGCCTTGCCTGTTGATATGTGTGGGGCTGTTCTATAACTTAACAACCACGATAACAATCTCTGCTCAGTTTCATCAGAATCAAACTTACTCGATAACAAAGCTTTCTTAAAAGATTGAACTGCCCGCTCAGCTTGACCATTACTGGCTGGGTGGTATGGAGCAGTACAAATATGCCTTATATTATTATTTTTACAAAAACTACTGAATTCCTCTGAAATCCACTGAGGACCATTGTCAGTGACCATCTGCTCGGGCAGTCCAAATCTAGCAAACATACTACGTAAACATTTAATTGTTAACCCTGCTGTAGTTTTAGACATTCGAGCTACTTCTGGCCATTTTGAATGTGCATCAACTACAATTAACCACATGAAGCCTAAAAATGGGCCAGCAAAATCAAGATGAAGCCTTTGCCAAGGCTTTCCTGGCCATTCCCAACTATGTAATGGTTTTATTTCTTATTTGTAAACACCCCCTACAGTTTTGAGTAATAGACTCAATATCTAAGTAAATATTTGGCCACCAGAAGTAACTCTTAGCTAAAGCCTTCATTTTAAAAGAACCAAGATGTCCTACATGTAATTCAGACAAAAGTTTTTCTCTCAATTTAAAAGGAATAACAGTCCTACCTCTCCAAACAATAACGCCTCTAACAATATATAATTCATGTTCTTTACCTTTATAGGACTGTAAATCTAGTTCTACTTTCTTGTCCCAACCCTGCTGAATGTAATGAAAAACCTTACTAAGAATAGGATCGTTTTGAGTAGCTTTTGCCACTTCATCATGTGTAACAGGTGGAACTTCCATAAAAATACTGTTTACCGTAGGTATATTTTCATCTGACTCAATAGGTTCATTTAGACTTAACGGAATTGGAAACCTAGATGGAAAATCAGCACTAGCATTATGCTGTGAGGTTCTATACTGAATAGTATAACTGTAATTACATAAAATCAATGCCCATCTAGCCATTCTATCAGCGTATATGTTACCTATAGCCTTATTAGGGTGAAATAGAGAAACCAATGGCTTATGATCAGTCACTAATGTAAATGTGTTTCCCTTTAAATACAAATCAAATTTCTTGACTGCCCAGATAATAGATAATGCCTCTTTATCTATCTGAGAGTATTTCTGTTCGGTCTCTGTCAAAGTTCTACTAGCAAAAGCTATTGGTTTCTCCACAAATTTATTTTTATTACTGTTGCTAGGAAATTTATGAGCTAAACACGCCCCTAGACCAATTTTAGAAGCATCGCAACTTAAAACCAATGACAATTTAGGGTTATAATGTACTAATACATCATCTGAAGCTATACACTTTTTAGCCCATTCAAAAGCTTTGGTATGTGAATCATTCCATACCCAAGAAACATTCTTTTTTAACAACTGGTACAATACATGTAGTTTATCTGCTGCATTAGGCATAAATTTGTTATAGAAGTTAATTGTACCAAGAAAACTTCTAAGTTGTTTTAAGTCTTTTGGCGGGGGTGCTTCCAAAACTGCCCTAATATGTTCAGGTGTTTTACTTACCCCCACCTTATCTATGATATACCCACAATATTCTAGCTTACTGGACATAAATATGGATTTTTCTTTATTTATTTTAATGTTAAGTTCGCTTAACTTATTTAAAACAACTTCTAACGTTTTTAGATGACTGTTTTTATCCTCATTTGCGATCAGTATGTCGTCAAGATAACAATAGACATTTGATATATCTTGAAAATGAATATCCATAAACCTTTGCCAATCTAAAGGTGCTGGGGAAGTACCAAACATCATAAATGTTGGACGGTAAAAACCCCAAGGTGTGGTTAACATCATAATTTTCTGAGCCTCCTCATCCATTCTTTGATTCATATATGCCTTTCTAATGTCAATTTTAGAAAATACAGACATGGGCTTACCCTCACTATTTATTTTGGCAAATATATCCTCAACTACAGGAATTGGATGGCTCAGCATCTCTAGATATGGGTTTATGGTAATTTTATAGTCCCCACAAATTCTTACATTTTTATTTTTAACAATGGGTACTATAGGAGTAGCCCAATTAACCTCCTCATTTATAACTTTTAACATTTTACCCTCTGTTACTAACTTATCTAATTCCTGTTTTACTAAACTCTCAATGGCATATGGAATCCTCCTTGGTTTACACATTTTAGGAACGGCATCTGGCTTTATTTTTAATTTACCAGGAGGACCTTTTATTTCACCAGGTGTATTGGAGAATAACTTTTTATACTTATTTAGCAATAACTGTAATTCATTTTCAAATTTATTTTTAACCTCTAAAACCTTAATATTTCTCTCACTTGCCTGTTTTTTTATAAAAGGCCAGTCAATTTCAATAACATTAAGCCAATCCCTTCCTAAAAGTGGTTTCCTACCCCCCTTTTCTACAATAACTAAAGGTGCTAAATAACTTTTACCTAAAGACTTAACATTAACCTCTGTTTTGCCTAAAACTTCAATAGGTTTTCCTCCATATGCCTTGAGTATTAATTTAGATTTTTCCCATTTTAATTTAGGTAAATACATTTTAACATACCTTTCACACATCAAGGTAACATCAGCTCCACAATCAATCTCAAATAATACATCAGTACCATTAATATTTAAATTTACTTCCCATGGTTCTGGCTTTTTATCTCTCAGCTTCGTAATCTGCATAATAACTCCATTCTCTGCTTCAGGCTTCTCCGCACCAAACTGCACTTCACTATGCTCACTCAACCCGTCAAATAAACCATCAAAGATGTTTTCACTTTCTTGAAAGTTTTCATCTACTTCTTCAGAGTACACTTGTAGCACTGAATAGCCTTCTTCCTCTTCTGAATTCTGTGCCTGCTCTTCTGCACTGACTTCCTTCACTTTGCGGTGATTATTAAAACTTTGTCCTTGACTTTGCCTTGCCAAGGGCTTCTTCTTATACTCTGTGCCACTTTTACTATTACAAACCAAAGCTAGGTGTCCCTTTTTCCTACAATTATGGCACTCGTCATCCTTGAACCTGCAGTTTGGCTTTATGTGTCCCTTTTTCCCACAACAATGGCAAATCGTACTGGCATATTCATTCTCCTTAGCTCGATATTTAATTTTGTTAACTTCTCTACACTCACCTTTTTGTGCTACCATCTGAGACTCACTCTCTGCTAGTTCCATGGTTTTGGCAGTGGTAACAGCTTGCTGGAAGGTGAGATTTACTTCAGTGAATAACTTCCTAATAATTGCTTGACTTCTCAACCCGTGAACAAACTTGTCTCTAAGGGATCTATCCAGATATTTATTAAAATTACACGTTCTTGCCAAAGCTTTTAGAGCAGCCACATATTCCGTAATACTTTCTGACTCTTTCTGGACCCTTAACATGAATTTATAGGTCTCTGCTAATTCAGAATGGTCAGGTTCGATATATTCCTGCACCATTTTCACTAATTCCCCATAGGTTTTATCCTCCACCTCTTCTGGGAAGCACAACTCTGTTAATAATGACACAATATCAAACCCTACATAGGTTAACAAAAACTGGGGCCAATTGTCTTCATCAATATTATGTACTTTCATTTTGTTTTTGAAAACTTGAGTATAAACTTTCCACGTCGACTTATTGTTGTCGAATGCTGGCATATGTACATTTCCTGCGTAATTAACTAATTGATATAGCTGGGGCTGTGAAGCCTGGGCCTCCTCTCCGTGTTCTGGTTCCTCTCCCGGTTCTGACATATTCCAAAAATTGTGGACACACCCGAGACACACCAGAAGCCGGGTTTAAAATAAACAAACTGTTACGTGAAACAGATTTCTGCACGTGGATACTTTACGGACGTAACACGTAAAATTCTCGTCGCCAATGTTACATCTTCTATGTAATGTGTAATGTTAAATTAATAATTAATTAGTAATACTTAATATTCCTTTATTACTTTATATTGCAACTGACAACTAATACTAGCGACGGTCAACCCGGAGAGAGGAGTGTCTACTGTCCGCCCTAGACGTGTACACTACACCACAAAAACGTAAGTATATTTAAGGTAAAAATATATACCACAGCTTTGACCAACTAATATTTTTTATAATTAATGTTTTTAATTTTAATTTTACATTAATCACTTTGACATTTATGTCAAATTTCCGGTAAACGTTTACAGACTTGCCACTACTGGCGCTCGAGAATTTGTAAATATCCCCTCTACGTACGAGCTCACAGCGGATATTGTCAGTCAGACACTGACAATCAGTGACAATTTTAAATATTTGACATTGCATCGGGAATATTTTGAGTTATTGATTAAATTGGTATATGATAAATAATTGATGTGTATTTGATAAATAATTGATTTAAGACGTGAACTTAATAAAAAGTTATTTATTGTTTATTATTTGTGGAAGATCCAAGCAGAGAATACATCAGGATAATATATTCTGTGATCCAAGTATTTTGTTGTTAAAGATGTTCAAAATTGTAAGCGTTCCATAAGAATATATTATTAAAAAATCACTTTAACACTTTTCCTCTTTTCTCGATTGAGTATTAGTTTTTGTTGTACAAATAAATTATTACAATTACTGAATACATAGTTACTGAAAAAATTATCACATTTATTAACTGAATTAATAATTTGCAATTATAAAAATAACAGTTATCCAAGAACATTCAAAAGCCATCTCTTTAAATTAATGATGACATTTTCAAGTAGAATGACATTCTAGTAATGTTTACATATCCATACCAGTGTGAATTTTACTACACGTAATTTGCCGTCTAAAGACAGACAAAGTAGGGATACACGTAAAATATTTGCGAATTATGTACCCATAGCCCACGGTTCTTAGACATTACTACGGTTGCCTAAATCGACTAACCAATGAACATTAAGGGTGAGATTACGTCACGAGAGTTTACTGTCATTTGAATCGTAATATGATTTTTTTCGAATCCTGAGAAAACCAAGTATTTTAGAAAAATTTAAACGCAGGATGCAAGATTACATTATTACCGAGGGCGGAAAGCCCCTAGAATAAACAAGCAGATTCTATTGAATGAAATATTTGAAATTAAATATCACACTTCTCTTTTATTTTCAGCCCTGTAACTTATTAAAATAAACATTATAGAAGTTTTCAAGAACTTTCAGCCCTCGGTAATAATGTAGTCTTTCATTCTGAGTTTAAATTTTTCAAAAATATTTATTAGTTTTCTCAGGCTTCGAAAAAAATGAATCCAATTAAAACACATTGAGAATTTTGACATGCCTCAAAATTTTGCATTAACTCAATGTAAAATTCTGAACTGTTGAATTCCAGCTTCCCTAATAATTATTGTACATCAAAAGACATTAGAAACTATTTGTAGAGGATTGAAATCTGTATTGGAAATAACTGTTAAAATTGGTCTACGTAATTAAACATATTCCAAAATTTTGTAAAAATGTAATACATTTTAGTTTTCAGCCCAAACTTAGACCACACACAATGCAATAATGTTCACATGTTTGAACTGTCAATATTTTTATTTTATCATCTATTGTTTAAAAACAATACAGTTGATAAGATACCCTCAGTTGCGGAGAAAGGATTAGTAATAAAGATTTTTATATTCAGTCAATGGTGTGAGCACTGTCAGTTAAATAGTAACGTGTGGCCTTACTTTTACACGCATACCTATTGTGGCAAATGTATCATATTTTTCAAAATTTTGGAATGCATTTAAATCGTAGAACAATTTTAACTTTTGATTTTAATACAGATTTTAATTCTCTACAAGTATTCTGTCATTACTTTTTATGTAGAATAATTAGGGAAGCACGAATTCAACAATTCAGAATTTTACATTGAGTTTCCTATGGCCCTTTTTACGATTCACCGCCCGGTATAAGATAAAATGTGTACTATTTGTCTTATTATTTCATAATAACACAAATAATACACATATATACACAATAACACATATTCAATGATTGAAAATAATTTAAAAATATGGGAATGTAAACTCTTGTGACGTAAAGTCAAAAATATAAGTCTCCCCACCACCGTCGGACAAGACAACCGTAATAAAGTCTAATAACCGTGCCCATAGCCTTAATGTGTTTTGGCTTAACTTACATCATTTTTAGTAAGCAAATAAGATAGATATGCACATTTGGGTTAGAAAAAAGTAAAAATTTCATTTTCTTTAGACGAAATTTATAGACGAAATTTATTTATTTATTTATTCACGGGCAAGCCCTATTCAGATATAAATGTTACAGTGTTCTAAATTATATAACATTAATGTTAACCAACTATATAACATAAATTATCATAATATAACGTAACAAAGTGGTTTGAGAAAAATAATTCTATGAGTAGTAGTTACAAAAAAAGAAAAAAAAAAGAATAAGATAACATATAGGTCAGTACAATTACAAACAAAAGATATCACCTAAATAAATTCAGAAATGTTCCAAGGTGTAAAGGTTTTGAGTTATCTAATACATACAGGTCATGCAACACTAATCACAATACAAAAGCTCTGGCCGAAAGTATTAAAAAGTTAGGGAAGAAATATGATTTTTAAAGCGGGAAACTGATATATTAAAAATTTCGAGGTTATTTAATGAGTTAGCTAATCGAAGAGTTCTAGGAATAAATGTGTTGTAAGAATAATTGAATCTATGAAATGAGACATGAAAGGTTTGCACCTGCCTAGTCGAACGACTGGGGACAAATAGAGATATTTTGGAGAGAAGCTCGGGGCAATTACACAGCCCGTTGATAATTTTAAATAAAATTATTAAGTCCCTTTGTTTTCTGCGTACCTCAAGAGGAGGTAAGTTCAGTATGCGCTCTAATACAGAATAGTCATAGTATACATGCATCTTAGTAGCAGTATATCTCAGAAAATTGTGTTGGACAGCCTCAAGTTTCAGTTTATGAGTAAAGTAATAGGGGGACCAAATTGTGGAACAGTAATCGAAATGAGATCTAACCAGGGAGAAATAAAGGGATTTAATAGCTGAGATGTTTGTAAAGTCTCTGGTGGTTCTTTTTATAAAGCCAAGCATCTTCATAGACTTCTGTATTGTACTGGAAATGTGTGATTTATAGCTAAGGGCAGAGTCAAGGATCACACCTAGATCCCTAGTTTCAGAGGCAGAATGTAAGGTCAGATTATTTATAGTATATTCGAAGATGATTGGATGATGAGTTCGATGGAAACGAAGAATATGGCATTTGGATGCATTCAAACACATACCATTTTGCATAAATCAGTTAGATAGGCGATCAATATCACCTTGTAGACTAAGTGAATCGGCCTCACATGTGATTATTTTAAAACATTTTGAATCATCAGCGAATAACAAAGTTTCACCCACTTGGAAACAGGGTATTAGATCATTAATAAATATATTAAACAACAGACGTCCCAAGTGTGATCCTTGTGGTACACCTGAGGTAACAGAGATGGTATGAGAATAGTAATGATTAACCCTGACAATTTGCGATCTTTGCGTAAGATAGCTCTTGAGCCACTTCAATACAAGGCCATCAACTCCGTATAAATAAAGTTTATGAATCAAGAGCTCATGATTAACTTTGTCGAAAGCTTTGGAAAAGTCAGTATATACAGAGTCAACTTGTAAACCCCTCTCAAGCGCATCTGTCAAAAAATCAACATATGTTATGAGACCCAATTCTGCAGATTTCTTTTAGATTTTTGCAGATACGGCGTTTTTGCTAAGCACGGCAGTATAGTAATATTAAACCCTTCCTTCACATAATTAAATAATAAATTCATTCTGATCTTCAGAACATTTTAACAAGAACTATTAATGTGTTTTATTTACTTTGTAGAGATTTTTTTGCTGGCACTGTGTAGTATACTTTTTTATTTGTCTTACCTGAGCTATCTGCTTCTTGTTCATTCTTCAACTCTTTATGATCTAGAGATGTAAATAGCTGATTCTCTATATAACGGTGGCCAACTTCAACAAATTCTTCCTTAATTTTGAGTTGTAGTTCCATTGCTAACAAATACCAATTAAAATAAGATTTGGTTGAATGCTCGAATGTATGAATTTTACAAATAAAAGGCAGATATTGAGCATCATCATCATCATCATCGGTGACCGCCGACAGCCCATGGAGGGCCATGGTCGCCCGTTGGGGTTTCTAGGCTCTAAAGTTTTACATGGTGTGGAGGCCAGCCACACGCATAACTCCTCAAAAGTTCTAAACGATATTTATCTAAAATATTACTTTCTTGTTTCTTTTTTGAGGAGATCTTTTCGGCGTTATGTGTGTTTTGCTTGTTTGACTATACCTATAGCTGCCCAGGTTTTTCTTTTCTTTGCTTGTTTTTCCCATTCTCATAATCCTAGGTCTTTCAGATCCTGGTTAATACCATCAATCCATCTCTTTCTAGGCCTACTTCTCAGTCTCTTCCCATTTAATTCTTTTCTAAGTACTTTTTTTGTATTTCTCTTATCATCCATCCTTTCTACGTGTCCTAACCAACTCAGTCGTTTACTTCGTATTTCTTTTATTATAGTCGGTCTGTTAAACACTCTATTTATTTCGTGGTTCATTCTTATACGCCATTCTCCATTCTCCTGTATAGGTCCATATATTTTCCTCTATATAGGTCAAGATTTTTCTTTCCCATCTAAGAAGTTGTTCCTCTTGTTCACTAATCAAGGTCCATGTTTCTGATGCATACATTATTACAGGTCTCATTACTGTTGTGTATATTTTTACTTTTGAATTAATAGATACTGATTTTGACTTTATGATATTTTGTAGGCTGTAGAAGCATTTGTTTCCAAGCGAAATTCTTGCTGTTACCTCATCACTGTTTTTATTTCCTTCTGTTATTGTTGATCCTAAATATTTGAAACGGTCCACTCTTTCAAATATTTGCCCGCTCAGAGATATGTTGTCTTTCGTTTGTACCTTTTCCTGAGTTGTTATCATGTACTTTGTCTTTGAGACATTAACTTCTAGACCCATAGTCTGTGCGGCTTCTTTAAAATATGTATAAGTTTTTTTTAGGTTGTTTAATGTCCAGCTGATTATGTCTATATCATCTGCGTAGGCAACGACCTGATTGAGCTTTGTAAATATTGTACCATCCCTATCTATAGGAGTTTTCCTGATTACTTGTTCCAACGCAAGGTTAAAAAGTGTTGTTGACAGTGCATCCCCTTGTGTTAGACCTTCATTAATGTTAAATTCATCGGACACTTGATTTTGGATCCTTACTTTTGCTTTGGTGTTGGTTAGGCATAGTTTTACTAATCTGATTAGTTTTTTTGGTACATTTAACTCTTGCATTGCGCTATCTATATAATTCCTTTCTAATTGAGTCATACGCTTGTTTGAAATCTACAAATAGATGATGTAGTTCGGTATTCCGCTCGTAGAATTTTTCCAGCGTTTGCCTTACTGTAAATATTTGGTCTATAGTTGACCTGCCTTTCCTGAAACCTCCTTGGTAATCCCCTGTTGTTTGTTCCATTATATTATTTAGTCTTCCTTCCAATATTTTGCTAAATATTTTGTATCCAACGTTTAGTAGTGATATTCCCCGGTGATTATTGCAATCTAACTTATCTTCCTTCTTATGTATAGGGCATATCACTGCAATTTTCCATTGCTCCGGCATTATTTCTGTGGTCCATATTTCTAGTATTAACTTTGATATTTCACTCTGTATTCTATGTCCTCCATATTTTAACATTTCTACAGTTATTGTATCACATCCTGGGGCCTTGTTATTTTTCATTTTTTTTATTACCTCTTTTATTTCTGCTTCTGTTGGAGCATATTGGTCTACTTCAGCCTCTCCTACTAATCTTAGCTCTTCTATTTCGTAACATTGATTTTGTTTATTCAACAGTTCATTAAAATGTTCTCTCCACCGTTTTAACACTCCTTTTTCGTCTGCTATTAAGTCCCCATTTTTGTCTTTGCATAATTTTGTTCTTGGTTGGAAACCTTTTTTTACAAGATTTATTTCCTTATAAAATAGTTTTATTTCATGTTTTTGTTCATGTTCTTCTAACCTTTCAATCTTATCTTTATTGTGTTTCCTCTTTTTAAATCTTAGATGTTTTTTTAATTGTCGTCTTCTTGTAGTATATTTCTCTTTGGTTTCTTCCGTACTGTTATTCAGCATTTTAAGCCTAGCTTGGTTTTTTGTTCCATTAGTCTCTGACAGTCTTTGTCATACCATCTTTTTTGGCTAGGTTCTTTGCTTTCCCCCACTACTTCTTTTGCAGCTGTTATCACTGCTTCTTTTAAGACCCTCCATTTATCTTCGACATTTCTGACCTGATTTTCATTTACTTGATTATATTGTTCAATTATGTTTTCTATTTTCGTTTCATATCTTGCTCTCTTTTCCTCATTAGAGACCAATATATCTGAAGCGTATTTGATCTTTTTTCACCTTTCTCTGTTTCTTTGGCGGTAATTTTTTGTTTATATTTAATCAGCACAAGGTGGTGATCGGAGCTGCTGTTTGCCCCTCTATGACTTCTCACATCTGAAATGTCTGAAGCATGTCTTGCTTCTATTAAGACGTGGTCGATCTGGTTTCTTGTTTTCATATCGGGAGAAACCCATGTTTCTTTGTGGATATTTTTATGTGGAAATTTTGTACTGCTTATCACCATTTTTTTGTCTGTTGCAAAATCTATGATTCTTTACCCGTTGTCATTACTTATTTCGTGCAGGCTATGTGCACCTATTGTTCCCTGGTATAATTCCTCTCTTCCTATTTTTGCGTTTAAATCTCCTAAAATTATTTTAACGCTATAATTGTTTATATTTGACACTTCTTGGTCTAATCTGGCATAAAACTTTTCTTTTTCTTCTGCTTCTTTGTCCTCTGTAGGTGCGTGCACATTAATGAAATTAATATCAAAAAACTTGCCTTTCATTTTCAGATATTGAGCATAGTTATTTATTAAACCTTGCCCAAGTATACTTTTGCTCCCAGAGCATCATCAGGGGCATTTGGTCAGAAAAGGAAGATATCCCAGAATGTAGTATACAATAGGTTTGTTCGTAGAACGATCAGCAACCGTTGCCAACCATCAGACGCATGCGTGTTCGTAGTCTACGATCTCTAACTGTTAACTGTGATGGTTGGCAACGGTTGCTGATCGTTTGGATCGTACTATGAAAAAACCTATTAATAGACATAGACACATTGGTCAAATGACAAACCAATTAAAACAGATGAACAAGGTTACATTGTGAGGTGTTTGGAGATCACATCTATTATTGTAGCACCAAACTCGGAACAATGTAGCCTCTAGATGTAATGTGACACAACATCTATAGAGGACATTTTTAAAATAACAAGTTGTGACAAAAAATCGATAGATCTACACATGCAAATGAAATATCAAACCACGTCCATGGTCATCATACACATGTTTATAAAAAATATTTAAAAACTCACTGTTTCCATAAACTGTAATCGCTAGAAGAAATTCACTAATTTCCTTATTCTATATTGCAAAATACAGTCACAACACTTGCTTATACAATTGATGCACTGTCAAAGTGTTAAGTAAATGTTTATGCCATTCTGGGATATCTTCATTTTCTGACGAAGTGCCCCTGATGTTGCTTTAAGTGCGAAAGTATACATGGACAAGATTTACTAAATAACTGCTCGATATGTCTCTTATTTGTAAAAAGATAACAATTACTTAGGTAAATTATACTTTTAACACTAATTTTTATTACCTGACTTATCTTCTTCTGGTTCATTCTTCAAGTCTACAAAATTGGTTGAAGTGGATGGCTTAGGATGTATATACCTTTGGTCATGGTCAATAAATTTTTCTTCAATTTCGATGTTAAACTCCATATTATACAAATCAACTGAATAAAAATATTGAAATTTGACAAAAACTATTAAATAGGGGACATAAATACAACACACTCACTGTTTGTATGAAGTTGGAAAATAACTTTGCAACCATATAATAATCTAGTGGGCCATCTGCCTTCAGTTAAGATGTAGAAGCACAGAATACCCGTTGGTTGGGGTATTCTCTCTGTGGTAGAAGGGAACTGCTGGTGTTTAAAAGACCACTTCTTCAATCCAAAATTTTGTATACTTATTCTGCCTTTGTTTAGGAAACAAAAAATGACACAATAAATGTTTAGTTATTTCAACAAACGGAGGAATGTAATAAATTAGCTATCATTATAGTTATTATCATAATATTATGAAAACGAAACAAAAAACAAACCAATAGGGCTTTTCATTCACAGTCATTTGTTTCGAGCTTCTGTCAGATGCCATATAATCACACAGATTATACAACATATGACAGGAGCTCGAAACAAATGACAATCGATGAAAAGCCCTATATATTTAATTTATCTGTCACTTAGGTACACGCATAGCCACCTTTACTTAACAAGCCATGAAGATGAAATTTGGCAACATCTATTGGTAGACCGATTAATTCTGACAGTTCTCATTTGTTTTTAAATAATTTTTACTGTATATTTACAGAGAAACTGAAATATTTTACAATATTTCGTGCTCCAAATTATAAAGAACATTAAAAGGTATGTTATTAAGATGATTTTAGTTCAATATAATATATTTTTATATAAACTTGCGTGCATATAGAAATCCGTCCACTTAAAAATTTTGTCATTTTTAATGTCTTATATTTCCTAAACCTGTTGGCAGATTTAAGTGATTTTTTTAATATGTTATAGCCTAATTCTTTAACAATACCGCTGTAATAATATTGTTGCTAACCAGTTAAATTTTTATGGTGTACCGGGCATTTATAAAATACTGAAATTAAAACCCAACTATAGACTCCGGTTTTCTTAACATTCTGTTTTTTTGATTAATTCGCTTATGTTTAACAACTAGATTTGTTCTTTATCAATTCAGGGTGTTTCTAAATAAGTGCGACAAACTTTAAGTGGAAAGGAACAAAATGAAAAATTTTGACGCCTTTATTTTAAATATAATCATTTTTTTCGAATCCCGAGAAAACTAATTGTCATGAGACTGAATAGCTCACAAATATAAAGTCCTGTGATCATAGATCACTTGAAGTGATTGTTGACAGAGCGATGACACAGGACAAGGACATGAGGCCTCATGGCAGGGGTTAGGTCAAGTAACGATAATAGAGCAATGACATATAATTATAAAGTATGATTATTGAATAAAGTACTACAACAATTCATAAGATTTTAAACATTATTACATGGCGCAGTCTAGTGGAAAATAAACCAAAATCATGGAAGTGAGGTTACCAAATACATTGTCATTTGAAGGAAATGTGGCCGAAAATTTTAAAAGATTCAGACAAAGTTTTGAAATATATCTGATGGCCTCTGGAAAAAGTGGTAAAAGTGATGACGTTAAGGTAGCAATTTTACTCAATCTAATTGGAGAAGAAGGCATTGAAATCTATAACACTTTGGAATTAACGGAGGCCCAAAAAGGCAAGCTAGCAGATGTATTGGAAGCATTTGAGTCTTATGTCACGCCTAGAAAAAACGTGGTCTATGAAAGATATGTGTTTTACAACCGCATTCAAGAAGAAAGAGAGCCGTTTGACCACTTTTTAACAGATTTAAAAAACAAAGTAAAAAATTGTGAGTTTGGAGCAGAAGCATCTTCAATGGTAAGAGATAGAATAGTATTAGGCACTAATAGTAAGGATGCACAACAAAACATGTTAAAGACCATTAATTTAGATCTGGCTAAAGCTATTGAAATATGTAAAATGCATGAAATATCCCAAGCTCAAATAAAAGAAGTTCAGAACAGCTTGGAGAAGGTTAAAATTGAATCAATTGGGAGTAAAGCCAAGCAGGGGCAAAATTCAGTCCAAACATTCAGGAGTGCAAATTCTAGAGATGAATATAGCTGCAGAAACTGTGGGAGAGTCCATGGGCCAAGGAGGTGTCCAGCATATGGAAAAAAGTGCAGAAAGTGCGGTAAAAATAACCATTTCGATAAAGTGTGTTATCATAGCAGGTTAGTGAGAGAAGTACAAGTGGAAGAAAGTGAAAATAACGAGGTAGGTGATTTTATGATATCATCAATCACTGTTAATGAAATCAAGAATAAAAATAATAAAGACTGGATCGAAAATTTAAAAATTAGTAATGTTGATATACCTTTTAAAATAGATACAGGGGCACAGGTTAACATTTTGCCTAATGGTTTTGTTCAAAAAGTTTGCAAAATTAATGATTTAAAAGAAACTAAAGTCATACTTGAAACATATGGTGGTTTTAAGGTCGTTCCTATTGGTACAATAAAACTTGTCTGTAAATATAAAAATATTGATTATTTATTAGAATTTGTTGTAGTTAAAGATAGCCTTACACCAATTTTAGGGTTAAAATCATGCTTAGATTTAGATTTGATACGAAGAGTAGATAACATAGATTTAAACATAACAAAAAGTGCCTTTATTAAACAAAATAGTGATGTATTCATTGGATTAGGCAAATGTCCTCAAAAATGTAAACTAAAACTTAAAGATAATTGTGTTCCTGTAGCTAAACCACCACGAAGGGTCCCTTTAGCCATTAAAAAAAGATTAGAAAACACACTTTTAGATTTAGAAAAACGTGGCATCATATCTAAATGTGAGGGTCCTACTGAGTGGTTGAGCAATTTAGTTATCGTTGAAAAGCCTGATAAAACGTTAAGAATCTGTTTGGATCCTAAAGATTTAAACCAAGCGCTTGAAAAGGAATATTGCTTAATACCTACTATTGAAGAGATATGCAATAAGTTAAAAAACAAATGCTATTTTTCTGTTTTAGACTTTAAAGAGGGATTCTATCAAGTTCAGCTAGATGAGGAGTCCAGTAGAGTTTGTGCATTTGGAACTCCCTTTGGAATTTGGAAATTTGATAGACTTCCATTTGGACTAAATATTGCCCCCGAATTTTTTCAAAGAATTAACTTAGAGAATTTTGGTGATATTGAGGGCTGTCTTATATATTTTGATGATCTTTTGATATTTGCTGATAGTCTTAAAGAACATGATAGAATCCTTAATGAAGTATTGGAACGTGCTAGAAATATTGGGGTAAAATTTAATTCTAATAAGATACAATATAGAATGTCTGAAGTAAAATATTTGGGAAATACATTTGATAAAAATGGTATGAGACCTGACTTAGATAAAATAAAAGCTATTATTAATTTAAAAGAACCCAATAATAAAAAAGAGTTACAAAAAATATTGGGCATGATCAATTATCATCGCAGTTTTATACCAAACTTATCGGATGTATCAGCCCCATTAAGAGAATTGTTAAAAAAGAATACACTTTGGGTGTGGACTAAAAGTCACACAGACGCATTAAATTTAATAAAAAAGTTAATTTGCTCACCACCAGTTCTTGCAAATTTTGATGAAAATAAGTCAATAATAATTCAAACAGATTCAAGTCAAAATGGCGTGGGATGTGTATTACTGCAGAATCATAAACCGGTATCTTTTGCTTCTAGGTCTTTAACTGATTGTGAAACTAGATTTAGCCAGATTGAAAAGGAACTAAATGCAATCCTATTTTCTTGTACTAAATTTCATAATTATATTTATGGTAGAGAAGTTAAGGTATTCACAGATCATAAGCCATTGATTTCGATAATGAAGAAAGGCATAGCTGAAGTAGATTCTCCTAGACTACAACGTATGAAGGTAAAATTATTAAAATATGACTTAACTGTGGAATATATGCCAGGCAAGGAAATGCTAATAGCTGATTTGTTATCTCGTAATTTTGTGAAGGAAAAGGTAGAGGATGATGCTTTTGTAACAGAAATAGTGCATACAATAAATATAACAGATGAAAGGAGAGAGGAATTTATAGCTGAAACTAAACAGGATAAAAAACTTCAATTGATCAAAGATTTTTGTGAAAAAGGGTGGCCGTCATGCTCTTCGAGGGTACCTTATGTAGTAAAAGATTATTTTAGTATTAGGCATGACATCTACATATTGAATGATTTGATATTTTATATGGACAGAGTTATAGTTCCGGATTCTTTAAGGCCTAGGATGTTAAAGTTTCTTCATGAAACACACTTTGGAGTTACAAAGACACAGCAAAGAGCAAGGCAAGTGTTGTTCTGGCCAAATATGAATAAGGACATAGTGGATTTGGTTAGAAATTGTGTTGATTGTGAGAAATATCACAGAAGTAATGTTAAAGAGCCATTAATACTAAGAGAAATTCCAGAACTTCCATTTCAAATGCTAGCGGCTGATATTTGTGAGTTCGGAGGAGCATCTTATTTAATTGTAATGGATTATCTCACAAAGTGGATTGAAATTGTTCTGTTGCCGTCCAAAACATCCCAGTCAATAATAAAATCATTTAAGACCATGTTTGCCACTCATGGGATTCCTTTGGAAATTGTATCTGACAATATGCCTTTTGGCTCTAAGGAATGTAGAGAATTCTCTAGAGAATGGAATTTTAAATTTGTGACATCTAGCCCTAGATATCCTAGATCAAATGGGCAGGCGGAACGAGCTGTTCAGATAGCTAAAAATATTCTCAGAAAGTGTGGTGATCTTCAGTTAGCTTTATTAGAATATAGGAACACACCACTGTTAGGATCAGACAAGTCCCCAGCACAACTCTTGAATAGTCGTAGACTTAGAAGCAAACTTCCAGTCTTACATGAAAAATATTTACCAGAACAAGTAGACCTAACAAGTGAAAAGAATAAATTGGATGACAAAAGAAAATTGTACAAGCACTACTATGATAGAAATACAGCTGCAAGAGAAAAATTAAGTGAAGGCGATAACGTTGTTATAAGGGAAGATGGGCAATGGAAACCTGCTGTGGTCAGGCAATGTTTACAAGAGCCAAGATCATATGTTATTGAGAAAGAAAATGGAACATTGGTAAGAAGAAATAAATATCACTTGAGACCATCTAGTAATACGCCTAAACATCACATTAAATTAGAAGATGATCTTGATGATAATCAGAGTAACAAACCTTCAACATCAATGGCCTGTGAGAGTGAAGTACCGAATCAGTTTCCTACCAGAGGTAAAAGAGTAATTAAACCCCCAACTCGATATAATGATTTCGAGATGTACTAGTTTTGTAATCACTTAATATTATTGTTAGTCGTAGGTAGTATTAGTATTTTATAATATTTTATTCTGAGTTTATTGTTGTAAGTTCTCTGCTTTATAGGAAGGGAAAGATGTCATGAGACTGAATAGCTCACAAATATAAAGTCCTGTGATCATAGATCACTTGAAGTGATTGTTGACAGAGCGATGACACAGGACAAGGACATGAGGCCTCATGGCAGGGGTTAGGTCAAGTAACGATAATAGAGCAATGACATATAATTATAAAGTATGATTATTGAATAAAGTACTACAACAATTCATAAGATTTTAAACATTATTACACTAATAAGTATTTTTGAAAAATTTAAACGCAGAATGAAAGATTACTTTATTACCGAGGGCCGAAAGTCTTTTAGAATGAATAAAAAGTTTTTTTAATGGCATATTTGAAACTAAAAATCACACTAAATATTCTGAGTTTTTCACCCCTATAACTTATTAAAATAAACATAGAAGTTTTCAAGGACTTTCTGCCCTCGGTCCTAACGTAATCTTTCATTTTGCGTTTAAATTTTTGAAAAATACTTATTAGTTTTCTTAGGATTCGAAAAAAATGAATCCCGGTTATATTCTTGTTATTGTTTTTTTTTTGTATAATAAACGTTACTTACAAGGAATTGCTTTTAATATTATTTTGTACAAACTTCTAATTAATAATATTTTCTTGTTCGACTCAAAAAATACTATACATTTTACCAGAATTTGTACTTTAAAATCGTAGTTTCGAAAGCGGTAGTCCGAAAGTCAGACTACCGACGTCATCAATTGCGACGTTGCCTTTTTCTCTTCATGGCTTGTAAAGTAAAAGTGGCTATGGTACACGCTTAAATGTCATCAAATCAGTGATATCTAGCGTGCACTCTGACTAAGTTTTTGGTAACTTTTTGGTACACGCTAATTTGAGCCGCGTGTATGCTGTGGTAAACCGCTGTGTCTAGGTACACGCTAACGTATACGCAAATAAAAAAGTTAGGTACACGAGCCAGTGACGTCATTCCAGAGCCAGAGGGGAAGGGAAGCAGAACTATTCAAATGTTTCAAACTTAATAATGTAAGAAATCAATGTGTATATAGTATTTTTACTACAAAAACGTTATTACGTAGGTCAAAATTTTTGACGTAAGAGAACTGTCAAAACATTAGAATGTGACTTTTCATTATTACCATATATATAATAAACATGGCAATAATGAAAAGTCACATTCTAATGTTTTGACAGTTCTCTTATGTCAAAAATTTTGACCTACGTAATAACGTTTTTGTAGTAAAAATACTATATAAAAGTATTATATTCACGTTAGCGAAATAAATTTTAGTTGACATGAAATGTACAAAATATTGTTAAAGATTTGTTTACTACGTAAGTTAATTATACCAGTTTGTAAACTATAAACCAATGCTGTTGTATTTATTTCTATTTACACAGGGAATTTAAACTTGTTACCATTTTCATAGAAAATATGTTAATATTTGTAAATACCCTATATAACATAATAAACCTTTATATTTTTGTGATGGGGAAGTTAAAAAGATTTCGAAAATAAAATAAAATATAAGGTGTTCCATTTAAAAAAAACATAAGTTTGGTCTGCCTCTATGTTATCGAATGCCCTGTAACATTTTAACTAATTTTGTAATATGAAGCTCAAAGTTTCCTACAATTTTTGTTATTAACTTTTATTGCTATCTATTACTATAGCCGGTCTACTGAGCTTTATTACACTAATCAATCGCCCTGTATCTTTTATCTTAATACTTCTGCTACCGTTAATCATGAATTTTTATCTCTTATCTTTTTCATACTGTTTTAAAATAATGTTAAACTCATTGAAATCACTAAATAATTGCCCACATTCCATAGTTAATTAAAAAACACTAAACAAATAAAAAAAAAGAAACTCTTTACTAATCAATATTAAAATGTGAACACAACGCGATTAGACAAATTCCAACACTCTAACACTCGCGGTATTCGCTCCGAGCGTTAACAAAGTGTCAAAGCAAAATCGACCGACCTGCTCATGGTGGCGGTTTTTTGAAATTTTATAAGGACGCTTTGTGTATGTTTAAATGAGACATTTAAAAAATGTCGTGTCACGCTAGTGATATTATGTACCTATTTATATAAACAGAAAATAAAAACGCACTATAAATTCTTCACTTTCCAATATTGATTATCAGTTTGATTTTGTATGCATAACCTCACTATCGCAGTTTATGTCAATAAATATTTATTAACGAAAAAGAAAATATTTTGTTGCACTATAAATTACAGTATAAATTAATAACTAATGAATTCTAACAATTGTATTCGGTTATTATCACTACAAAATAAAATATTCAAGTTTAACAAAATAATCCCATAAGACTCAATGTTAAAACGTCCTTACAAAATCTGACAGCGTATCACGTGACTGTACGTAGAGGGGAGACGCACGGAGCCAATATACTTACCACAGCATACACGTGGCTCAAGTTAGCGTGTATGCAAAAACCAGTAACAGTGCACGCTAAATAGTGACGTCACTGAATTGATGACGTTTCGCGTGTACTACCTAACTTTTTTATTTGCGTACACGTTAGCGTGTACCTAGACACAGCAGTGGTAAACATCTGTAAGCATCGCGATGAGTGTCAGAATGTGGTTACAATAGGGCTTTTCATTCACAGTCATTTGTTTCGAGCTTCTGTCATGTGTCACATAATATTAATATATCTACGACATACGTTATTGGTATATATGTTACAGTTCAAGTTGATTCTCAGTTAGAGTTGACTCCAACTAGTTGGAGTCAACTCCAACTGAAACGAGCAGTAAAAGTTGATTTTAAAAATTTAAATCAACTTTTACTAGTTGGAGTTGACTCTTCCTGGATCGATTCAGTAAATGTTGATTATACGAGAATCTCAAGTGCATTTTTGATGAGTGTGCGTTTCTTTGTTTTGACCGTTTCAACTACTTATTAGTCTGTAACGTCGCCCTCGTTAGGTAAATTATTACGATTCGATTTTTTGCACAAACTTACGCAAAGAAATATATCCGTATAACAATCCTTATAACAAGTACACAGGGTGTCACGCGGTAGCGCGGTCGAAAAATTGTTTAACCAATTTTTGTTAACCAAATTCACAAAAATAATTTTTATCTACTCTATCTCATATTATGTAAATGTAAAGGTTTTATTGTGTGAAAATTGTAAATATAGATAGCAGTACATGAAGGGTTTAAAGTGTGTCTGAAGGAACAATGTATTTTAAATCGGTTTTACTGTTTCGCACTGTTTTTTAGCACACTTTCATATAATTAAACATCCTTAACTTTCGCCTTCGGGAGGAAATCAGATACGCCCTTGCAACGGCAACTGAAATTCTCACAAAACAGCGACCACGGAAGCAAAGATGGATGACAGAGGAAATATTGGATTTAATGGACGTCAACTAAAAAACAACAAATCTTTAGGAAAAGATGAAATATCAGCTGAGCTATTGAAGTTAATCAACGAGGAAAACTTAGACCTTCTTTCTTGGACTATTTAATAATGTTTACAATACAGGGACTATCCCTAGGGACAAAATAATCATTTTTAAGGTTTAATAACTCGGTTAAAGATAATTATTGTGAAAGTCGAGCGAGCGGCCGTGGAGTAACGGCATAATCGCTGGCCTCATACGCCAGTGCTCGTGGGTTCGAGCCCTGCCAAAGACAAACCATTTTCATTTCCAATAATGACACGAGCCGTCTCACCGTGCCTCGGAGAGCACGTTAAGCCGTCGGTCCACCTGGGCTAGTGTACATCGACACTAGTTACTTGAAACAGGGTTAAAGGTGTAATTGGCGCCGGAACTGTCCGAAAGGCAAAAATGCCATACGATAGAGATAGATATATTATCAAAGTCAGAAACTAAAAAAAATCAAAGATTAAATACCTCTATAAGATCCTGTACAAATTTTTGTCATTATTTCATTAATAAGATATTATTTTTAATTATCAACAATGAGCGCTAAGCCTGTATTGAGGCGGCCGTCAATGTGAGTGCGAGTGAGATTCACCATTGGACGGCCGGATTGGTGCATCTCTTTAGCACTCACCATTGACGGCCGCCTAATACGCACTTAGCGCTCATTGTTAATAATTAAAGATTAAGCTTAGTAATAAAATAGTGACCTGCCGGATCTTGTAGAAAGGGCTATAAACTTTGATTTGGTCACTTTCTGACTTTCATAATAATGGATTTTAATCGAGTTATTAAGCCTTGAAAATGGCTATTTTCGCATTTTTCAAATTTTAAATCGCGTATAACTCGACAACAATCAATTTTAGAGACAAATCACAAAATACCTTTTTTTGCTCAGAATAACCCAAATGATCTAAAAAAAATTGTTCGAAGTGAAAAATTATTTTTGTGAATTTGTCTAAAAAAAATTGTTTAAACAATTTATCGATCAAGGTACTGCCCGGCACCCAGTAGATTTGTTATAAGGACCTCTTTTTGAGCAAGTTTGTGCAAAAAATTCGAATCGGAGTAATTATTTACCTAACGGGGGCGACGATAGGGCCTAGACTAATTTGAACATATTCAGTAACATTTAATTTCTAGAATCGGCTGTTTGTGTGAATCAGAATCAACTTTTACTAAATGGCATTGGGAAGAGTATACTTTTCCTAGTTGGAGTCTACTTTTACTAGTAAATGTTGAATATAAATCTTCATTTTATATTTATAATCAACTTTTACTGAAACCAGCCGTTAGAGTTGACTCCAACTAGTTGGAGTCAACTCCAACTGGATAATCAACTTGAACTGTAACATATACAATAATACAAACTAAAGACGTATGACGTAGATATATTAATATTATGTGACACATGACAGAAGCTCGAAACAAATGACAATCGATGAAAAGCCCTATTTATCTAATGGCGTTTTGTTTACACTTTAATATTAATTGGTAAAGAGTTTTCTTATTTTTTATTTGTTTAGTGTTTTTTTAATTAACTATGGAGTGTGGACAATTATTTATACTAAATTTACATTCAAGGTGCAGTAGAAATAAACAAACAAGGACCTGTTAAATGCTACTAGGAGCACTCTCGAATCAAAATTTATAATATATAAACTTTGGAAATCATTATTTGGGATTTACAATGTATATACATTGTAAATTATGATAATTATTAATTTTAAGTTAATAAACCAGTTTATAAACCAATGCTGTGGTGTATTTTTTATTTATACTATACAGTGAGTTGAACTTGTAGTGAGCGATTTTCATAGAAAATTGGTTATAACTTTGTAAATACCCTGTATAACATAATAAACCTTTATATTTTTGTGATGGGGAAGTTAAGAAGAAAAAGAACTATACAAAATTTACAATCAACATGCAGTAGAAATAAACAAACCAAGACACGTTAAATGCTACTAGGAGCACTCCCGAATCATAATTTACAATGTATATACAGTCGGAAAAATGAAAGAATACCCATGAACGATCACATCAATAACTTATTTTGTATTTGCTGTCTTTTTCTATAAATAACAAACGTTTGTTATAGAAAAAGATAGAAAATACAAAATAAGTGATTGATGTGATCGTTCATGTGTATTCTTTCATTTTTTCGTACATTGTAAATCCCAAATAATGATTTCCATAAAGTTTATATATTGTAAATTTTGATTCGAGAGTGCTCCTAATAGCCTTTAACGGGTCCTTGTTTGTTTATTTCTACTGCACTTTGAATGTAAATTTAGTATAAATAATTGTCCACACTCCATAGTTAATTAAAAAAAACACTAAACAAATAAAAAATAAGAAAACTCTTTACCAATTAATATTAAAGTGTAAACAAAACGCGATTAGATAAATTGTAACCACATTCTGACACTCATCGCGATGCTTACAGATGTTTACCACAGCATACACGCGGCTCAAATTAGCGTGTACCAAAAAGTTACTAAAAAATTAGTCAGAGTGCACGCTAAATAGTGATATCACTGATTTGATAACGTTTAAGCGTGTACCTAACTTTTTTATTTGCGTACACGTTAGCGTGTACCTAGACACAGCGGATTTTTAGTTAAGTTAAAACCAGGTTTTTTCATAATCCATGTGTTAAGTTAAAAGTGAAAATTATTCTGGCCATGGTGTATATAGTGATGTTGAAAAAGTAACTATTCGTTACAAAGTACTCGTTACTTACGAATACCGAAAGTAACGATTACTATACAGAGAGGCAAATCGTTACTTTGATTACTCTGATTACTTCGTTACTTTGTACCAATCGTATCAGAGCGGGTAACGACTATTGTATCTACAACCAGTACACTTGATTACTTTCTATAAAAAAAATATCAATCGTATCCCAGCGAGTAACGGACGGGACCGGTATTTTAAGAGTTATGGAATATCGTTATCGGTATGAAGCGTTTTAAGGGTGTGACAGAATACTTATACAAAATACCACGTACTCAGGGCCGTAACTACCATTGGGCCAACCGGGGCAGTGCCCCGGGGCCCCTGGCCAACAGGGGCCCCGCAGGGGCCCTTGTTTTGTTGGCCGTGCATAGATTTTAACGAGGAAAATAAAAATATGTATTTTAAAAGCCGATCCCAACGAAATAGTTTCAAATGACACAATTTTAAAAAGACCTTGCAGATGCACCCTAGACCTCAACATAAAGTTCAGCGGGCTATAAGCTGGGGCCCCTGAGACCATAACATAAAAATTTATATAAAATACTTTTTAATTTAAATTATTACCTAGGAAATTAGGTATTTTGGCATAATAAAACCTAAAATGCCATTGGAAAAGGAGGTCCGGGCTAAGCTGGGGTCCCCAATACCTTTCGTAAAGATATAAATTGTTACTGAGAAAATTAGTCATTTTGGCGAAACAAAAACTAAAATGCAACCGGAATATGGGCCCCCCGTCCCAGCTATATATTGTCTTAACCAATTTACCCCAGGCCACATATTGGTACGTGAAAGAAACCACATTGTAGCCGAACAATTTACTTGCATAAAACAGATAAGATGGTACTTGCAAAATTATTTAACTTAAAATAAGGTGATTTCAAAATTTTTGAAGTTATACTTCTTTAGGCACGAGGGTGAATTTTTTACATGCCCTGGCGCATGCGCACACCGACCGTATGGTAATATAGTCGCTATATCTTTATGTAGCGCAAATAAGGTGTGCGTGAAAAGAATATATTATATTATTATTCTTTTTAGTAATATATATATATATATATATATATATATATATATATATATATATATATATATATATATCATAAAGGAGTACGACCGTCAACTCCAATATAACAAAGGAGCACTCGTAAGTGTAGGGTTTTATCGGTCAAGTGGGTGAAAAAGAGACAAAGAATTCAGCTACTTCATCTATTTATTGAAGACGTTTCGTCTACTGCTCAGTAGACATCATCAGTTCATCTACAAAAAGAGTGGTATAAGAAACAACATCCAAAAGAGAGGTAAAAAAGCACTAGCGTTACCTTAAAAAGACATGTAGCAAAAGATGTACATCTTATCTTTTGCTACATGTCTTTTTAAGGTAACGCTAGTGCTTTTTTACCTCTCTTTTGGATGTTGTTTCTTATACCACTCTTTTTGTAGATGAACTGATGATGTCTACTGAGCAGTAGACGAAACGTCTTCAATAAATAGATGAAGTAGCTGAATTCTTTGTCTCTTTTTTCACCCACTTGACCGATAAAACCCTACACTTACGAGTGCTCCTTTGTATATATATATATATATATATATATATATATATATATATATATATATATATATATATATATATATATATATATATATATATATATATATATATATATATATATTATTATAATTTTTGTGTCTTTGAATTTGTCTTCCTCGGGAATAAGATATTTTATAATAATAGTAAGTATATTTTAAGTATTTTTGTATACTTCACTTGGTCTATTAAATTTGTCAGTATGTATGAGAAATCTTGTAACCTGTCAAAGCAAAGGGAGTCTAGCTCAGTGGTAGAGCGCGTGACCGGAGATCGAGAGGTCCCCGGTTCAAATCCCCGTGTGTTTTCTATTTTTTTTATTTTTCTTGTTTTAATAAAAATTTTTGGAAAGTAGTAAGTAAAAATTAGTTTAATCTTTAAATAAAATACAAATAACCTGTTGAAAGTACATTTATTTCGTTGAAATTATATAATAGAAGTATAACTTCTTACGTGCGTACAAAGTACACACACATTCTTTTTTTGTGTTGGTCAACTAAAATAGCAATATGTAGGTACAAGAAACTTCAGTCTTGAAATGCATTAAAATGAGTTTTCAAGGCGTTAAATATCAAGCATTTTTTTGGACCATCCCCCCATTCCGCTGGGGGATAAACCCCAGACCCCACGGTAGGCGCCCCAGGTCACGTTTGCCCCGGGTCCCCCAACATCGTAGTTACGGCCCTGCACGTACTGAGAAATATGATTCTCGATATGATTATATCGGTACTCGAATATAGTAACAAAAGTAATCATAGTAATCAAAGTAACGAATACTGTAAATGATTACTTTATACAAAAGTAACGATTTATCCCTTAAACAGATCGGTGAAGGTCGTTGTTATATCGGAATACCTATACAAAATACCTACCTACTGAGAAATACGATTCTCGATATGATTACCGGTACTCAAATATAAAAGTAATCATAGTAATCCAAAGTAACGAATACTGTAAATGATTACTTTATACAAAAGTAACGATTTGTAACGAATCCTCGAAAGTAACTATAATCAACATCACTACTATGGTGGACATTCCTTTGCCCCTACAGTGTAGGCAACCACAACTGACATTAATATCGTTTTTCTTTATAAAATTTTCAATTTTCATTATTTTCAATTAAAGCCAGTTTATTTATAATCCGCAAACGAGGAGCAATTAGGTGATATGGTTATTTAGCAATTTTACGGCTTTTTTACCCAGAAAATGAAAATTTATTTTTAGCGCTGCGCCGAAATCTCAACTTTTTATTTGGTTATATCTCGAAAACGGAAAATCCGAAAATGAAATTTCGAATGGAGGGATTATCCTCAAATCAGGAGGAATTATTTTAGATATGGTGGATAATACTTTTGCTAATACAGTTTAGGCAAATACAGTTTAGGTTTTTCTTCGGAAAATTCTTAATTTTTATGAATTTTAGTTAAAAGTTAAAAATTTTAGTTTAGTAAAAAGGTATATTCATAATCCTCAAACGAGGAGGAATTAAAAGATATGATTATTTAGTGGTTTTACAGCTTTGGATATCTACAAAAAGGAAATAAACACTTTGGTGCGGCGCTGAAAATTGTTATTTTTTTATAACTCGAAAACGGAAAATCCGCAAAGTAAATTTCGAATAAAGGGATTTTCTTACGTCAGAAGCAATCATTTTAGATATACATTAAGGCCGCGTCTCACCATCAAATAATTTTATCAAACAGTTTGAGCAAACTCCGGAAGTACGTCAAAGTGACGTCACAATTGCAGTCTAGTTTGATCAAATTTTTTGTATTGAGTTGTCTAACTTGTTTGTACTTTATTTAAAATTAAAATTTTTCTATTATCCACAATGAACACTCAGGATGTGACGTTACTAACTGTCACTGTCAGTTTGCTCAAACCAGTTTGATCAAATTATTTGATGGTGGGACGCGGCCTTTACAATACAGATAATACTTTTGCAAATACAGTTTAGGACCACCAAAAAGGAAAATTATTTTCTTCCGAAAATTTTTAAGTTTTATGATTTTTAGTTTAAACCAGGGCCCGGATTCCGTGCACTGTAGATATCTACACCTCGCTTTCTATCGATGTCAATTTTCGTAAAAATATTTGAATTTTTAGCTTTAATTGAATTATTTTCTAGTTTTGCTAGGTTATACTCTAATTGATGCTGAAGTGACACTTAGTAAAACAAGAAAATATTTGAATTAAAACTAAAAATTCAAATATATTGACATTCATAGAAAGCGATCGGCGCGATGTCAATATATTTTAATTTTTAGTTTTAATTCAAATATTTGTAGATACGTGTAGATATCTACAGTGCACGGAATCCAGGCCCAGGTCTATTCGTAATCCTCAAACCAGGAGAAATTAAATGATATAGTTATTGTTATTTTTACAGCTTTTAATAAATATCCCGATAATGGAAATATATACTTTGGCGCTGTCCCGAGAAATTTCATTTTGATATAACTTGAAAATGGAATATCCGCAAATGAAATTTCGAAGGAGGGATTACCTTTAAGTCAGGAGGAGTTATTTTGACTATGGTATATACTACTTTTAGCCTTACAGTTTAGGTTTACCAAAAGTGAAAATTATTCTGGCATTCCTTTGCCCCTACAGTATAGGCAACCAACATTAATATCGTTTTTCCTTTATAACATTTTAAATTTTCACAATTTTCAAATAAAACCAGTTTATTCATAATCCGCAAACGAGGTGCAATTAGGTGATATGGGTATTTAGGGACTTTACGGCATTTTATACCCTGAAAATCGACATTTATTTTTAGCGCTGCGCCGAAATCTCGACTTTTGATTTGCTTATATCTCGAAAACGGAAAATCCGCAAATGAAATTTTGAATGGTCCAATTATCCGCAAACGAGGTGCAATTATTTTAGCTATGGTAGAAGTCAAAATAACGACTTTGAAAAAACCGTTTCGCTCACTTTATGACGCTGAGACATAGGCGTAACCAGGATGATCCTAAGGGGGGGGTTACAACTACCTGAAAGGGGGGGTTACAACTACTGGAAGGTCTTTGAGGGCTATGGTGTTAAGCGTATAGAGCTCAAAGTACATCCCAATGGGGGGGGTTACAACCCCCAAAACCCCCCCCTGGTTACGCCTATGCGCTGAAACGCTGACAGTTTTTTACTAGTGAACGACTGACGTTTGACATTCGATTGAGAGTGTTCTGTATTCCATTTGTTTATGTTTTTATTCTTTATTTATATCGCACTCCTAGATGTAAACTGCGTTAACTCAAAATTTGACCATTTCGACTTAACAAAATTTTCAAATTCTTGACCTGAAGATCTATACGTAAATAAAACCCACGTAACAATACCTTGAATAGTTTCCGAGAGATGACGCTAAACGTCACTTTAGTTGAAAGATTTTAAACCGGGCGGTTCGAGTATTACTACGCCATTTTCAGTTATCCTCCAGTCACCGTAAGTGGATGTCGATAGTAAACTCGCTGAATTTGAGTTACAGCACTTTACGTGAAAAATATGTGGTAAGTAACATTTTCTATTTCAAGTTAATGTAGTTCACATGAACAATTCTTTGGCGATTTAAATAGTGATTTGATATTATTTTAAGTTGTACTGATTTTGGTGGAAATATATGATAAATTTTTTTGAGATATTTCAAATTACTTTACTTATCGTGAAAAATTATTGCTTTCAGAGTTACAGTAGTTTAGATGAATAATTTTTTTTTTTCATTTATTCAGTTAGTCTTTTGAAGTTTGTCAATTTTCGCAATCCAAAGAAATTAATTGTGACATTTTGAACTATAGCTTTGACCCTACGTAAGATGCATAAATAACTTTGTGACAAAATAATGTTTTTTGAGTTGCACTACTTTACATGAAATTTTGGTAATATCAATCAACTTTTCTGTTTTTTTAGGAAAATGACAGGCCGTGGAAGCAAAATATTAGAAATTTTGAAAAAAGAAGCAGAACAACAGCGTGCAGCTGTTCTGCATATACCAGTAAGCAGCCAAGTCAACAATGAAGAGAATATAAATCCAATGTTAACTGATGCTGACCCTCCGGTCATAACTGAATCTGTATTTTCTGTTCCTGGTATGTATAGAATTGATTTACCTACTCAATGTATTTCAACTGACGTACAGGATGTGACAAACTCTTCAAAAAAAGCTAACGATGTGTCTCCGATTATTAGCGAGTCTTCCCCTGTTCCTGTTTTGGATACAATGGTACTGCCTATTCACAATCCAACTAGCAATATTCATGTGACAAACGCTGTAAAAAAAATTCCAAAGCATTACTATGTCTCACCGATCCATAGTAACGAAAGTGATGTAGACGACTCAGACGCTGATCCGAACTACAATTATCGTGAAGCTGATTTACCTCAATTACAAACAACGCGATCTCGTAGCTGTTCCTCTTCATCGAGTTTGACTACTTCTTCCAGCTTTAGTAGTAGCTCTTCTTCTGATAGTGATGATAATACTACTAGTCACATACTACAAGATGCAACCAATATCTGCGATGGTCCGACGTTAAGAGCAATTCAAGATTTGGCACATGACCAGGAAGAGAAGAAAGGAAAGAAGAGGTTAAGAAAACCAGAAGGGTGGAAAATTAATTACACAAAGAGCCTTAGAAATTCGGGAAAAGCTTACCAATCTAGATCTAAATCTAAGAAACAAGTTCCTGCACGACAAATTCGCCCGCCTTGTGGAGAAAAATGCAGATGGAATTGCAGTACCAAACTCGAAATCACAGATCGCCAAAAATTGTTTGATGCATTTTGGAGACTTGGGGACCTTCAGCGACAGAGAGAGTTTATAGTGAGACATTCACAAGAAATAAAGCCCAAGTATAGTTACGTAAGTACGATCAAGTACCGGGCTCTAAACTCAGCCTTTTATTTTGTAGTGAACAACTCGCGAATTCGTGTCTGTAAAACCTTTTTTAAGGCAACACTTGACTTAAGTGATCAAGCAATTAAAACAGCACTTACCAAAAAGACAGAATGTGGGTTTATAGAAGGAGAACAAAGAGGAAAGCACGGAAATCAACCCACCATAGACCCTGTAATTACTGAAAGTGTTGTTCAATTTATCAACACTATTCCAAGGATTGAATCGCATTATCTCCGTGCTCAAACTTCACGGGAATACATTCAGTGCGACAGATCTTTATCAGATATTTACCGCGATTATAAAGAACTTCGCCAAGCAAGTAACATGCCATTCGCTACAAGCTCGACATTTCAGCGCATATTTAATTTTCAATTCAACATTGGCTTCTATCGACCGAAAAAAGATTTGTGCGACTTATGCGAAAACTACAAAAATGCAGATGAAGAAAGTAAACTCAAAATTTCGGAAGCCTATAAAAATCATTTAACAGAAAAGGAACTGGCTCGAATTGAAAAAGATAATGACAAAAAGCGGACTGATGCTATTGTGGTGGTTTATGATCTCCAAGCAGTAATGCAAATTCCTAAAGGGCAAGTATCCCTATTCTTTTACAAGTCTAGAATTAATTGTTTCAATTTCACTATAAGTGATTTACAGGCAAAGAATGTGGACTGTTATTTTTGGGATGAAACGGAAGGGAAACGTGGAGCGGTTGAAATCGGTAGTTGTGTATTGGCTTTTATTCAATCACAGTTAGATCAGCATTCCGATGAAGATATAGATCTGATATTTTACTCAGATAACTGCTGTGGGCAGCAAAAGAACAAGTATTTATTGACTGCTTATGCCTACGCTGTGTCCAATATGAGAGTAAAATCTATAACGCACAAATTTTTAATACGGGGTCATTCGCAAAATGAAGGGGACAACGTTCACAGTGTGATCGAAAAGCAAGTAAAAAGGCATCTTAAGTCAGGTCCTATTTACATCCCACAGCAGTATACGACTTTGATTAGGGCTGCCGAAAAAACTGGCCCTGCATACAAAGTGCATGAATTGACACATGGCCAGTTTTATGATTTGACATCGCTGCAGGAAAGTTGGGGAAATAATTTCAATTTGGATGAAGAAAACAATCAAGTTAGGTGGCATGACATTAAAGTTCTTAAAATGGAACAGGAAAGTCCTAACACTTTCTATTATAAAACATCATTTGCGGAAACAAACTTTAAAAAATGTTTTGTACACAAAAAAAATCCACTAGACAAATGGCGGAAACTAATGTTGACTTTTCCAGTGGACTGATAAAGGCATATACTGTACAAAATACTTTGTCAGATGCAAAAAAGAAGGATATCAAAGAACTTGTGGAAAAAATCTTATACCCAGATCTTACTACGAATGTTATTATAAAAATATCTTGTAAAACAAAAAAAATCCATTATAAAAGTAAAATAAATAATAACTATAAAATAATTTTACAGTATGTAGTAGTTAAGATTATTAATAGGCTAATGTATTTGTGTTAACTTTTGTAATAAGACAAAATTATAACTTTTGATTTAAACTAACCACCTATGTTTTCATTCCATCACTAGGGCATAAATAAGTATCAGTGTACTTCAGATTATTCGGTAAGTATAATTACAAGAAAGACCAACTCAAAATACTAAGAAATTTGAAGATTTTGTTAGAGTAAAAAGTAATGTTACTCTTTTTTGTTCAAGTAAAGTAAACTAACTTGAGATACTGTGCAAAAATAGTGCGTACTTCTAGTATAAAACTGGAGTAACTAAAAATCTCCATATTATTTAAATTTGAACACATTAATTAAAAAATGAGTACCTTAAGTACGGACTAAAAACCATTATCTTTATAATACTATCAATTTTTTTTTATATCTGCCTTACATTAGCTAAAATCAGTTTTTGTCAATTTCTGAAAAATAAGGTATTTTGAGTTACAGTAGTTTACATGTAGGTGTGCGACAGTGGCGGATATAGGAAAATATTTTGGGGGGGGGGGCCCAATAACCGGGGAATCCGGGGGGGGGGTATGGAATAAGCAGAGGGGGGTTCGGGTATACTCCCACGAAAAAAAATTTAAAGAATTGGTATATTTTTATTTTAATTTAATATTTTAAGTTTACAACTTTATTACAACTTTTATATTTTAAGTTTACAACACAAAATCAAGGTTTCTTGGTACACTCGCAAACTTGTCAAGAACTTCTTCATTGCTTATTGCAAAGTCTCTGTGGATTGAAAGCAACGCTAGCCCATTAAGCCTATTTTCCGAAGTGCTATTTCTCAAGTATGTTTTTAGCCTTCTTAAACTTGAGAACGATCTTTCCACGGTTGCCACAGAAACAGGCAGAACTGCTAGCAGTTTTAATAGAACATAAATGTTTGGGAAGAAATCTTGGTCACATTTTTCAAGAGAGCTTACGGCTGACTTGGGAAGATTTTCATACTTCTCTTGGCTCCACCTTTCTTTCCACAGCATGAACTCGCTTTCCACAACCTCTTTATGGGACAAATCCTCTTCATAGGAATTGAAAGCAGGTTCCAATGCACAGAAATCAGTTTTGATACAAAATTCTGGAAGGATGTTTTGTAAGGATGCAACTGTTTCCTTGTGAGACTCAAAGCGTTCCTTCAGCGAATTGCAAAAATCGTCTAGGTAAGGTAAATAAACAGCTCGGCGATAGTACTCTTCTTGGGTACTGTATGGAACGTTGTTGCGGGCTGTTTGAAGGCGGCAAATTCTATGAACCTCCTCTTTAATCTTAAGTTTGTCAGCCCGCTCCTGTATTTGACTATACAGGACTTTAAAGTTGTTATCGGCATTTTCCCTTTCTTTTGAAAGCAGATCTAAGACATTCGAAACATTTTTCACAGCCTGTGTGAGATCTAAGTTCTTTTTTTGAAGATTCTCAGATAAGTTATGTGTTTTAGACAGCATATGGCTCAAAACAAAAGTATTTACAAGAAATTGAAATTGAGTGATAGAACTACCTAGAGCGTGTGCCTTAGGCGCTGAGTCACTTGATTCTTCTTCAATTTTCAAAAGGGAAAGACTGACGGGTTCCAATAGTTCCTTAAATAAAAGCACCGAGTCATGCCTCTCCACCCATCTTGTTTCACATAAAGAAATAAGTTTCTTTTTCTTTTGTTCAGGACAACATTCAGTAATGGTTAATTTTAATACTTCAGTTCTTTTGGCTGACTTATGGAAGAATGCGCAGACTTCTTTAATAACGCCCATGCAATTTTTTATAGAAGGTATGTTACTTGCATCTGATAAACATAAGTTTAGGGTATGTGAAGAACAGTGTGTGTACAACGCTAGAGGCAGTTTCTGTTTGATGCACGCTTGCACCCCTCTGAAGGGCCCTCTCATCGTGGAAGCACCATCGTACCCTTGGCCTCTCAATTTGTTCAGGTCAAGCCCTAAGCTTGACAAGGTATCCAAAACTGTGTTAGCTAATGCTGCCCCAGTAACGTCATACACTGGAACAAAAGTCAGGAAATCTTCTCTGATTTTATATGATGAGTCGTCGACATACCGTACACAAAGAGAAAACTGTTCAACTTGACTAATGTCAGTTGTTTCGTCTGCCAAAACAGAGTAAAAAATAGATTTTCTGACATTTGTGACAATCTGACTTTGAATCAAATGACCAAACGTGCTAATCAGTTCATTTTGAATAAAAGAACTTGTGTACATACTCTTACCACCACTGCTCAATAATTGAAGTTTTAGATCATTGTCTCCACTGTTAGCCCTGTATCTGAGCAAAGATCGGAAATTTCCATCATTTTTTTCTCTCTCTTCTAAGCCTATTCGTCCACTGTCACGGTGGCCTCTTAGTGCTATTTGTTGCCTCCCGCAAAATCTTATACTTTCTATTATAGGAATAAGCTTTTTCCTGTTTTCTTTAATATCTATTATTCTTTGAGCATTTAGTTGATTGATAACACTCTCCGATTTTTTAGTTACAACAGATTTTGTATTTTGAGCTACCAAAATTGATCGTTTGTGATATGTACATTTTTCGTGTTTACCAAATACTTCTTTTGCCTTTTTCAAATTAGTGAAAGCCTTATTTACCAATGCCCCTGACATTTGGTGGTCTCCTTTTCCTACAGTTTCGGAGTGAGAAAATATTACGCAGTATTTACAAAATGACCCAGATTTTTCCTCGGAATATGCTAACCACTTAAATTCTTCTAGCCATTTCATTTGAAAAGATCTAGCATGGTTTGAACTAGAAATAGTAGGAAATTTATATCCAATCGGAGGTTTCCAAACATTTTCTAACAGTGAATTTTTTTCTTCATTTGTTAAGCTTTGAGTAGAGTTGATTTGACAATAGTGTCCAATATCATATTTGTTTGCTCTTACTTGTAATAAGCCTAACTGGTTACGGTCCTCTGCTACTGGAAATGGATCGGTGCTCGTAGTAGCAACAACAGAAGACGCAGCATCATTGCTAACGGCACAGTTAACTTCACTAGGTTCACTTACGTTTAGCCTTTTCGTAAAAAAGGTTTCAATTGAAGCTTGTCTCTTCATAACGAAATGAGCTGAACTATATAACAACGGATAACAACAAACGAATAACAAATAAAGCAAACTCAACACCACTTAATTGCAGTTTGTAACTGACGCTTCTCTGAAAACAATCAACACAGCATGCGCCGAGAACGTTCCGCACAGCGTTGCCATATCGCTAAAATTAAAGCGGTAGTAAGTAAAATGTACTGGCTCCGTTAAGAACGACTCTGAGCAAAGTTGCCGTTTAGGGAGATCCCAAAAAAGGAAGGGGAGAATAATGCACGGACGTAAGTGAGGGGTTACCATAATTAGCACCTACTTCCGAGTCCGAGCTTTTTCCCCTTTTTCTTGTTTAATGTCTTAACAATTTTTCTATTACATATTTTTCAAAAATTTTGGAATTCATTTGACAATGATAATCTCCACTATAAAATAGTAGTGTAGGCTCTATAAACCAGTTATGCTCCTTGGATAAATCCTTCCGAACAGCCAGCATGCACAACAAACAGTATATATCAATCTCCATAAAATCAATCAATCTCCATCCACTTCAATATTTTGTGTTAACTTGTATTTTTTAACTTCATCAACCATTTTTCATTTATTTATTTTTATTTCGGGAGGGGCCCGGGCCCCCTCGGCCCCCCCTTATATTCGCCCTTGGTGTGCGATATAATTTATAACCTAGATAGTCGGAGAGATAGAAGCGGATTTTGTGCGTGATAAGTAATATGGAAAAACTATACGGGGATATGGTGAATTAGTTGTGTACTATAAGCCGAGGGGCCGAGGGTAGTTATAAGGGGTCAAAGTCAAGGTTTTTATTATTTTTTTTGTGACGTTTATGATCGAGATAGTGCACCAAAATTTGGGAATAAGTAGGTCATGACGTAACTAAGTAAAATTTTTAGTGGCGGAACGCTGCGTGGCCGACAAAGGGGTGGGGGTAGGGGTGAATATAAAAAATATAAAGGGTTTTTTGCGACGTTCGTGATTGAGATAGTGGACCAAAATTTGGGAATAAGTAGATCATGACATTACTAAGTAAAATCCCCAGAGCCGGAAACCAGAGTGGGGGACGAGGGTAGTTATAAGGGTCAAAGTCGCTGTTTTTATTATTTTTTTTGTGACTCTCATGATCGAGATAGTGCACCAAAATTTGGGAATAAGTAGGTCATGACGTAACTAAGTAAAATCTCCAGGGGTGGCACGCTGCGTTGCCGACAAAGGGGTGGGGCAGGGGTGAATACAAAAAATATAGGAGGTTTTTTGCGACGTTCGTGATTTAGAGAGTGCACCAAAATTTGGGAATAAGTAGACCATGACATAACTAAGTAAAATCTTCAGAGCCGGAAACCCGAGGTGGGGGCCGAGTATTTGCCGTCGCAAAAAACCCCTTATATATTTTTATATTCACTCCTAACCCCACCCCTTTGTCAGCTACACAGCGTTGCGCCCCTAGAGATTTTACTTAGGTACGCCATGACCTACTTATTCCCAAATTTTGGTGCACTATATCGATCATGAGCGTCATAAAAAAATTATAAAAACCGTGACTTTGACCCCTTATAACTACCCTCGGCCCCCCACTCTGGTTTCCGGCCGTTGGTGAAAGTCATGTACACAACTAATTCGACATATCCCCGTATATCTTTTCCATATTACTTATCACGCACAAAATCCGCTCCCAGCTCTTAGACTAAGACAGTTTTGTTTTTAAATAAAACTGTGTCTAAACTAAAATGGATAATATTCTTGAAGAATTTTTGTTTGGGGACGAAATTAGCAAATCCCGTTATACATTTAGCGGATGTACCTACCTCAAATTATTCCAGAAGGATGAGATGAAATAATAATAACAATGAATTAAAATTATTTTAAATATATATAAACCATAATTCAATATCCAATTTAGAGAACATTTTCGTATGTCCAGAACTACTTTCCAGGTAAAATTGTATAACAAATTAATAACATCATGTATATATTGTAATATTTCCAGGAACTATATAATTGTATTGGTCATATCCACCCATTTGAAAACAGAATAATTCTATTGGAAAAAAATTAATGTTTATGATTTGGATGCTAAGTAAACCAGAGAATTTGTTGCTGGGGATAGGTTTGGTTTGCCAAAGAGCTCTGGACATAAGATTTTCACCCAAATAATATAGAATTACAAAAAATTGGAAATAACTAATCTTGAATATCAATGTGTATATTGAGTTTAATTTTATTGTAAATATTCTCTAATATAATTTTATTGTAAATATTGTATTAATGTATTAACACATTTGTGGACACATCTTCATATGCAGACAGTAATTTCCCTTTGTAAGTACATGCATATATAGTCGTATCTGCGAATGGGTTAATTGTAAATCGTAATCAATAAAAATTTTGTGTGAATCAATAAAAAACTGGTTTGTTTGAAAATATATGTAGTACAAATGTCTTCATAATGTTTATTTTCATGCTTAGATAAAAACTAAATGTATTACACAACCTTTCATATATCTTCCTCCTCCATTGTTAAGCAGAATTTGTTAACAAGAATTGTCCCTCCATTCTTTTTTTAATAAGAGGAATTTCTTCCTTAGCGTTCCTAGTATTTGGTTGTGGCTCTAAAATTGCATTTGTTTCACTGAGGGCATCTAAAAGGTCTCTCAATCCTTATTTCGTGTGACATAGCCATACTCATAGAAATAATTCTATCTGTATTGATGGTATTATCAGAGAACAACGAACACATGATGGTCTTCAGAGTGCTCCCAACCAACAGTACCTTATGCTGCTCCGTTTTCTTTTACTGTTTTAACCCTTATCCGGGCAAGTGGGCTTAATAGGCCCGAAGCGCCATGTCTTTTATATGGAAGTAAAATATCTTGCCCGGATAAGTATTAAAGTGAGCTTTCTCGTTTCAGAATTTTTTATCGAATACGCAGCTTCAAGATAATATATTGTAACCATGCAAAATAATTATTTTTTCCCTTTATAGGATGCCAGCAACAACTTTGTAATGTAAGATTGCTTGGAAATGTGCTTCTGTATGAGCATCATAAAGGGATGTCTATTGCATTCCCAGTTTATCTCAAGAGTTAGTTGGTTGTGATCGAAGAATCTTATTAAAAAATAGATTATATCTCCCTCTAGTTATTTTTTCATAGTTCCTCTACTTGGAGTATGCCTAATTTCATGAAATGACAACAAATAATATGATTGTAAATAGTTTTGAAAAAGCTGTTTAAACTGTATAATTAATTTTTTTTTAAACATCTACTTTTAAAAATTTCGTACCTTGGCCTGGATCCCGCATACCAAAAAGAAGTTGATTAATAGCAAGCTGAAAATTTGTTAATAGCTTAACGGTGTCTAGTTGGACACACTTTGATATATAGAAACACTGGAACAGGGGAAGCTTTAATTGTGGAACGTGTCATCCTGACAAGTTTATGATTGTGAAAACTAACAGGTTGTTTTTAAGTTTATTCAATAACAAACTTTATATATAATATATGAAAAAAATTTTGTCCGAAAAATATGTTGGGCATTTTAATAATTCCGACACGTAGAACATATCAGAGGATAGGAATTATATTGGTGGTAAATAGCAGTCTGATTTTTGCATGCAAATGAAAGAGTAGCAAATCAATTGGAAGTTCTGTCCTACACAATACATGAGACGTTTTCGTAATCTGACGTTCGAAACCTGTAACCTGTTCCACAATTAAAACTTCCCGTTCCAGTGTTTGTTTTAAATTAAAACATCAAAGTTTGTCCGACTAGACACCGTTAAGCTAATAACAAATTTTCAGCTTGCTATTAATAAACTTTCTTTTGGTATGCAGGATCCAGGCCTATTAACTATTTATCTCGAGCAGATTCCATTTTACCAGCGAATATAAATCTCATTTAAAATTCGGCATATCTAGATACTCCTCATTAACTTAATGAAATCTTACCAGAAAAATAAACGTTTACTACCAGAATAAGAAAATTTTGATAATAAATTAAAGATTCGGTCAGCTGTAGAAAGGTTTGAACTAATAAACTGCAAATTTAGAGGAGTAAAATTTGATACAGAAAATATTCGATTAATGAACATTGTGTTTTACACAATTTTATAATATAGAAGGCAATGTTCTGGATAAATGCAATATTGAGTAGGTATGCTAAATAAAGAAATTAATAATATAACGGTGGGCGAAGAAGAATAAAAAATTGGAAATAACTAATATTGAGTATTATTGTATAGGTACATACCTACCTATATTAAATTTAATTTTATTGTAGGTAAATATTAATTACAAATAGTTGGAATGCAATCAATACCAATTTTATAAGATTTGTGAATCAATCAAAAACTGGATTATTGGAAAATAAATGAGGTAGGTACCTACTACAGATATTGTGTTAATATTTATAATAACTATATAAATAAAAAAACACAAATATTTATAACTTAATTTAGATAATAACTATATATATATAGGGTACATATTAATAATACTAAAATAAGAACTACAAATATGTACAATAAATTACATACAATAATTATTGTATTTATATTTAATTTTAATTAAATTGTCCATTTTACTTTGAACTTAATTTTAAAGTTGGCGGGATTCAGCTATCACAGCACAACAAATTTAAGGCTGAATAAAATGGCGAGCGCTTCCAATCCGATTAATAGGGCTTTTCATCGATTGTCATTTGTTTCGAGCTTCTGTCATGTGTTACATAATATTAATATATCTACGCCATACGTCTTTGGCTTGTACTATTCGTATTACCAATAACGTATGACGTAGATATATTAATATTATGTGACACATGACAGAAGCTCGAAACAAATGACTGTGAATGAAAAGCCCTATTCAGCGCACCGTTCACTAGTAAAAAAACTTCCAATCCGATTGCAAGCCGATTCCAAGCTCTCTGTCTGATGAACGCGACCATAGGGCTTTTCATCGATTGTCATTTGTTTCGAGCTTCTGTGATATGTTGTATAATCTGTGTATAATATTGATATACACGGATTATACAACATATGACAGAAGCTCGAAACAAATGACTGTGAATGAAAAGCCCTAGGTTTGTTCCAACATAAACTTTTTGGACGGTCCAGAAACCGTCACGAAACTACTACCGTTTGTTGTGCGCATGTTCGTAATTGTATCGCCCAGTTATCGTCCCATGACGGTAATTTGGAAACCGATGTTGGAACAATTACCTCACTGATAGCTGATTTATCTATCAATATGTATATTGTTGTTGGTATATCCAATGATAAAAGCTAAAGACGTATGCCGTACCTAGATATATTAATATTATGTGACACAAAAGCTCGAAACAAATGACAATCAATGAAAAACCCTATTTCCCGATTACTGAAATGATCATCACGAAACCGTCACTAAAAGATCACAATTCTTGTTGGAACAGTGGGAAGGACGATCCGATGACGATCATATTTTTGTTGGAACGCATTTTGTTTACTGCGCAGGAGCGTTAAGGCCGCGTCTCACCATCAAATAATTTGATTAAACAGTTTGAGCAAACTTGACGTACTTGAGGAAGTACGTCAAAGTGACGTCACAATTGCAGTTTTTTGAAATTCTAAAAATCTGTGCTCTCACTATCAGTCTAGTTTGATCAAATTTTTTGTATTGAGTTGTCTAACTTGTTTGTACTTTATTTAAAATTAAAATTTTTCATTATTATCCACAATGAACACTCAGGATGTGACGTCACTAACTGTCACTTTCAAGGCCGCGTCCCACCATCAAATATTTTGATCAAACTGGTTTGAGCAAACTGAAAGTGACAGTTAGTGACGTCACATCCTGAGTGTTCATTGTGGATAATAATGAAACATTTTAATTTTAAATAAAGTACAAACAAGTTAGACAACTCAATACAAAAAAATTGATCAAACTAGACTGATAGTGAGAGCACAGATTTTTAGAATTTCAAAAAAACTGCAATTGTGACGTCACTTTGACGTACTTCTGGAGTTTGCTCAAACTGTTTGATCAAATTATTTGATGGTGAGACGCGGCCTTCAGTTTGCTCAAACCAGTTTGATCAAATTATTTGATGGTGGGACGCGGTCTTTACCGTTTCGTGACGGTTCTCGGTCGTGTTGGAACATACCTCCTATTGGGTGCGTTCGGACGACCATAGCGGCTGACTGTTAGCAGAAATCGGCTGAGTGGTTGTATCCAGCCGTGATAGGGAAAGCTTAAGGCCCCGTCTCACCATCAAATAATTGACAGTTATTTGATCAAACTTGACAGTTAGTGACACAAAGTGACAGTTAGTATGTATAGTTTGTGTCACTAGTCAAGTTTGACTGTCAAGTTTGATCAAATAACTGTCAATTATTTGATGGTGAGACGGGGCCTTTAAGGTCCGCTTGCCACTATGCTAAATTTAGTACTGAAATTAGTACTAAAAATATTGTATCTACAAATTAGATGCGCGCGCCGATTTAATACTAGAAATTAAAACATGTTCTAATTTCTTGTACTGAAATTGACACAATATTAAAAAGTGAGGTTGTAATTTTGTTTTTTTTTATAGGTACATAATAATAATAGTGATTTCAACTTTCAACATGTGGAGAAAAAGGCAGATTGAAACATTAATAGAGTTTTACAAATCGAATCAATGGGTGCATTCAGCAGACTCAATCGATGACTAATCGCTTAGTGATTTTCTGCTGAATGCCACATAAATTGTCGATTAGTTATCATTCGATGACTTATCGGTCGCCATTTTAAACATCGGTTTTGAAATATGATTACTTAGCAAATCAAAATAAGATTGACGTATGACGTGTGTGTAACACGTATTTTTAAGTTAGGTATCTTAAAAAAAACATGAATTGAAGGCTGAAAGGCATATAAATCACGCTGATAAATATCTGAGCTGCTTTGTTGGATTATTCGTATGTACCTATGGTTTACCTATGTCGCAAGAAATTCAAGAATTTGAAACTATGTATGAATTAAACGGGGTTATCGATAAATTACCATTCCATAATAATTTTCATTTCTGTTCTTGAGGTGTCTTTCACGTATTTGCAAATCATTTTGAAAAATGTGACAGTTGTCATAAGCTATTTCGTATGTACATGAAAGTATACCATTCAGAAGAATCGTTAGCGATTACACATCGCTAAGTAATCGATTAGTCATCGCAGTTTTCTGCTGAATGCAGCCAATGATCAATGTTTGTATGTGCCAAAGCACCCTCTCTATAGAATAGGAACGCACGAATTAAAGTTTTGGAAGAAATAAAGGCAGAATTAGCCAAACTAGGTGTGGATATATCTCTAATAGCAGAAATAAAAGCCAAGTTTGCCAGTTTTGCAAAAATACTTCTTCCCATCTTTTATTGTTAATAAGTTAATGGCTTGCAACTTGCAATCTCAATTAGTAAAGCTCCTATCTATGAACCTTGAGTAAAGCTCATGTAAATTTAGTAGGTAGAGCGCATGCCTATATGCTGATTACAATTCGGATAGTTGCAAACACAAACTTGGCACAAACTGACTTTTTCATACTAAATCGACTCGCGCAACTAACCAATATTTTTAGTACTGAAATCAGTACTGAACTTAGTATAATGGCAAACGGGTCTAAGGCCGCGTCCCACCATCAAATAATTTGATCAAACTGATTTGAGCAAACTGAAAGTGACAGTTAGTGACGTCACATCCTGAGTGTTCATTGTGGATAATAATGAAAAATTTTAATTTTAAATAAAGTACAAACAAGTTAGACAACTCAATACAAAAAATTTGATCAAACTAGACTGATAGTGAGAGCACAGATTTTTAGAATTTCAAAAAAACTGCAATTGTGACGTCACTTTGACGTACTTCCTCAAGTACGTCAAGTTTGCTCAAACTGTTTGATCAAATTATTTGATGGTGAGACGCGGCCTTTAGTAAATCTCGTAAATCTCTCAGCGGCTGACTTCCAGCGATGACGTCTGACAGCTACTGCTGGCTCAGCTGTCCAGCCGCTGTGGTCGTCCGAACGCACCCATTTACACACAAACCATACATACTCATAACATTTACACACAAACCCACCATTTACACACCCATTTACACACAAACCATACATAAGTATGTATGGTTCGTGTATTTACAGCTTTTTCATAAACGTCAAAGTCTTGGATTGCCCTATTTTTTCGTACCCTTGACGTATGACAAGACGTATATATAAGTCATACGTCATTGGTGAAGTTTTTGATTTTTGACAGTTGACTTATCAGTGGCATGTTTTTCAAACAAGAGATCTCCTAAAATATAGTTAGATTGAAGAAATATAATTTAAAAAACTATAGTGTGATAATATTTAAAAATAGCAATGTCCAATAAGGCACAAAATTTACGTGTACAACTTCAGAACATTATAGCTTCGGGAGGATCTCACAAAGATCAAGCTGAAAAGTAAATATACCAAACAAAAATAGTTCCTTTATTTTAAATTTATATTTTTAACCTAATTATTATGAATTAGAACTAATTATGCATAGTACATGTGATAATAACAGTTAGGTTCTCTGATCTTGATCCTTGTATAATATTAATTTCTACACACATCTTGTTTACTAATTTGTCTCATTAGTTTTAAGGTGTTATTTTTCTTGTAAATTTATTTTGATATTGATACTTGTCTATGTAGTTTATCTCCCTAGCTTTAAGCCTTCTTTATTCGATTCTTGTGTTTTCTATAGTTTGTGACTGGAATGTTTTTTGTGTTTAAACTTTGAATATATTTGTTAGTCCTTTTCTATTGTTACATTGAACTGTGCATATATGTGTAGGTTGTAGATAAAGTACTTTTAGTAGGAGTTTATTATAGTAAAACCTCGATATAACAGACTAATTGGGGGGACGGTGCAACCAAAAGTCTGTTATACACAAATAGGTTTAAAATTAATTAAAAAACTGCTTTTTTTATTTTGAAAATAAGTATATACACAATAGTGGGGTCTAGGTTGCCGTGTGTATGGATATTATTCACAGGTCATAGCTATACTGTAGGCGGTCTTTTTTTACAGCTCCACAGACCCAACCACAAAATATGGTTCAGTGCTTAACATGTTAAATATAAATTAAAATATAGAATACAAACAAAATTCTATTTAATTGTCTTCAGACATATATTCTGAAGTGATGTTGCTGTTCAATATCGACGCCTTTGTTTTTGGTAATCCTGCTTTGAAATAAGTTTTGAAACTAATTCTGTTTGCACTTTTAAAGTTTGCTGTTTTTTTATAATCAACTCCCTAAAATTGCCAAAATGCATATAATACAGTTGATCTTCGTAATCTGATGAATAATCAATAAATGTTATTAGATCTTTGAGATGCGATCTTATCTCTGATAAGTTCACTTTGGCAATGTTGTTTGGTCTTCTTTGCTATCTTCACTTCCATCCTCATTTTTAGGTTCATAACTTCATCTGCTATTTCACTTTCATCATGTTATACCCACGGTCACTTTCAATACTTCTATCCATTGCAAAACATCTTCCTCAGCTACTTCATCCAGAGCCGGCCCGAGGGCCGTGCGAGCCGTGCGTCCGCACAGGGCGCCAAGGGTTTGGGGTGAATTCCCCCCTCCCAAAAAAAAATTAAAATGTGATAAATTATTTAAATTATGTCAATTTTTTTGCCAATTATTCATTAATTTATGATGAATTAGTAATATTTCAGAAAGCCTTAGTAAGTTTTAATTTTATTATAGACAAATAATTTCAATGTTCAGAATCATCCAGGAGGTCTAATATTTCTTCGCAGCATCACCACATCGTTGGGATGTTCTGAAACAACACTTAACAAACTTGACCTTGAAACCTTTGAGTGAGACTAGGTGGGAGACTCGAATTAATGCGGTTGTGCCACTGAGATATCAGCTTGAGGAAATCTATGACGCACTTTTTGAATGTAGTCAAGACCAAAAAAGGCCAGACGCATATGCAAGAAATACAGCTAGAAGTTTGGCCAACAAGTTGAAAGATTTCCGATTCATCTGCTGCTTAGTAACGTGGCATATGATTCTGTTTAAGATAAACCTCATAAGCAAGAAACTTCAACAGGTTGACATGGACATAGCAAACTCTCTTGCTTTGATTTCTTCAACGAAGCAATTTTTTCAAGAAACATGGAGTTATGCAGGATTCAACAGAATATTAGTCGATTGCAGGAAAGTGGCCGAAATGATTGAAGTTGACCCAGCATTTCCTAAAGAAAGTGAACAGCGGCCGAGAAAAAGAAGAAAATGATTTCTTATGAATCAAATGAAGAAACAGTTCTTGATCTTGATATCTTGTTCAAAACTAAATTCTTCTACGCGGTCTTGGATCTTCTCTAGGAGACAGATTTTAGCAGCTTCAAAACTATCACCAACTATTTGGGTTTCTACATTCCAAGACCAGCACTGACATTGCTCTCACTGATGGCCAGCACAGTGACATTGATGGTCTTTTAACTATATTCTGAATTAAAACTTGTCAACAGCATGATTCAAAATGTCAAAAAAGAAGACAAAGGCAAAATCAAAGGCCCAGTTGACATGTTGAGCTACTTAGCAGACAACGGATTTGTGGAGAACTTTCCTAACCTATGTGTAGCACTGCGAATCCTTCTTACTCTCCCAGTGTCTGCCGCGAGTGGAGAAAGGAGTTTCTCCAAGTTGAAAATAGTAAAAAATTATCTGAGGTCTTCCATGTCGCAAGACAGATTGGTGTGACTAGCTTTGATATCAATTGAGTTTGCAGTGCTAGAGAATATTGATGTTAATGCAATTGTAAATGAGTTTGCCCAGAGAAAATCTAGGAAAGTTAACTCTGTTAAACTTAAACCATAAAAACACAATGTCATGTCTCATTGCCTTACAAGGCCTACCACTGTATTTCCAAAGCTCAACATTGTCATTTTCAAGTTTAATTCGTTTTCAAGTTCAATTCTTATTAATTTAAAACTTTTTTTTCATTATTACGCTTGATAAGTAACCATAGTCATTAAATTTGTATAACCATTTTCCAAACTGTATTCAGGACTTTTAAATAAAATCTAATTGTATAACTTGTCAACTTAAGTTCAAATAAAACATGTTATATACTACCTACTATATTTTTACAACCATGATTTTCCTATAAAGTGGAACTTTTGAAAACCAGTTGCCCCCTAGTGGGGCGCCATAATAGTAATTCGCACGGGCGAAATATTACCCACGGGCCGGCTCTGACTTCATCTCTGGCATTATTATGTTATTGCCCTACAGAAATAAGTAACTTCCCTTCTAAATCTGTGTCTGCTATGACCATCAAACAAATTCTTATAACAATTTTTTAATGTTTGCTCTCTCACGTCATTCCTTGCTGAAGCAAAATTAAAAAATGTTGATTTTAAATTGTACCACTTAAGTTTTGCAAGGTGCGCTACCATCTTGTATCTTCTGTGCATTATCTTTATCATGCAATATAACCATTACTTGATGTAAAAACTTTCTGCAATATATTTGTTTGGTTGTGAAATTATTCCCTGATCCATGGGTTGAATAACTATGTTGTATTTTTTGGCAAAAACATACAACTTAAGTTGCCATATTCTGAATCTAGAATATTTTCAGCAGCAATGCATGCAATCCATCAGTGTTAGCACAAAGCAGTGCCAAGATCCTATTTACTAATTTTTCTTCCAGAATTCGATTCTTTCAAATTATTTGTAAAATCTAGGGTTTGGAGTCCACATGGATCCCATTGGTATGCAATGTATCTTGGTATGGGACAGGTTAAGCATGACAGGATGTTTTTTAATTTTTTTACATTTGATCTGATTTTTTGTCCGTTATATCTGGAGTCTGTTATATAGAGGTTTTACTGTATTTTAATATTCCAAATCTGTATTCTAAATTTGTGTGTGTATTTCTGTAATATTTAATTGACTAATTATTATGTCGTGAGTGTACTAACAAATTAACAAAATACATAAATATTATGCAATTCATAAACAGACTAAACTTGTGTTCTTATGTGAAAAATTTGATCTTCAATGTTTGTTTTGGTTTTGTACTTGGAATTTTTTTTAGCCTCCTAATCATGTAGGCGGCCCTGTTAACCTTTAAGGGGAGGGGGGTATGGTTTGAAATCAACATTCAAGCACATTTTTGTGAATTTTTTTCGAAGCTATGGTAAAATTATTTTATTTTTAAACAAAATAAACATATGAAGTACAATTCAAAGAATATTTTTAAAAAAATTTAATCCAAAATATTGAAAAATCAGCTATTGGTGACAAATTTTGACAGGCAGCTAAAAAAAATGGATTTTGCAGTGGACATCAGAACTCGTCACTGGATCATACGAAACAAAAAATTCAAAAAGATTTAATTAGCATATGAGTTTCACGTGGTAACAACGTCGAGTTTTTTTTATTTTTAATGATTTTTGAAATTTTGGTATCACTCAGAACTCAAAATACGAAATAGTTGATAAAAATTTTATTTATTTATTTATTTTTAAGGGCAAGCCCAATTCTATAAAAATACATTACATTTTTTAATTGAACATAAAGTGTTACATAAGTACATAGTATACAGATAAAAACAATAACATAATATAATACACTGGCGGGCAAAAAATTTAGGTCACTAGATGAATTATGCACGTTTGATGCCTCGAATTTCCTAAACCTGTTGTCTGATTTGAGTAATTTTTTTAGTACCTTATAGCTTTATTATTTAATAATCTCAATGTATTAATATTGTTGTTAGACAGGTAAATGTCATTTTATACCGGGTGTAACAATCATACTGTGATTTTTTTCTCAAAGTTCGCGTCACCCTGTGGAATATACTAGCATTTATAAAATACTGAAATTAACACCCAACTATAGCCTCATGTTTCCTTATCATTCTGTTTTTTGGTTCATTCGCTTATGTTGGATAATACAAAAGTTAGGTACTTTAACAACTAGTCATGTTCTTCATCAATACAGGGTGTTTCTAAATAAGTGCGACAAACTTTATGGTAATTTAATGCGTAATTCACAAATGCTTCGTTTCCGAGATACGGGATGTGGAATTTTTTCTTAGAAACTGACAGTTTATTTGTTGCTCTAAATCCGGTTGAGATATACAAATGAAATTTGGTAGGTTTTAAGAGATAGTTATTGCGCATTTTTTGACAAACGAATAAGAATTTTGTATTCACCATTGGCGTGCATACGGGTATAAATATTTTACATACATCCCGTATGCACGCCAATGGTGAATATAAAATTCTTAATTGTATGTCAAAAAATGCTCAATAACTACCTCTTAAAACCTACCAAATTTCAGTTGCATATCTCAACCGGTTTTAGAGCAACAAATAAACCGTCAGTTTGTAAGAAAAAATTCAACATCCCGTATCTCTGAAATGAAGCATTTGTGGACATATGTTTATGATGCAAACGGTCATTATTTTTTCATGCAGAATCGCCCCTTAAAGTTTGTCGCACTTATTTAGAAACACCCTATATTGATGAAGAACGTGGCTAGTTGTTAAAGTACCTAACTTTTTTATTATTCAAGATAAGCAAATGAATCAAAAAAGAAAATGTTAAGAAAGCCTAAGGCTACAATTGAGTTTTAATTTCAATATCTTATCTATACTATTATTCCACAGAGTGTTCCGAACTTTAAGGAAAAAATACAGTATGATTGTTACACCCGGTATAAAATGACATTTACATGTCTAGCAACAATATTAACACATTGAGATTCTTAAATAATAAAGCTATAACATACTAAAAAATCACTCAAATCGGACAACAGGTTTAGAAAATTCGAGGCATCAAACATGTATAATTCATCTAGTGACCTAAATTTTTGCCCGCCAGTGTATAAAAAACAGACATACAGAAATATAAATATAATATAGAAGTAAATATGTAATAGGAAATAATAACATAAAAACAAGTTAACAAATTACAGACGTTTCACTCAAATATTGATCCCATGTAAATTTCTTTTAAAACGACTGATGGAGTTGTCAAACAGTTGGAAATTGTAAAGGTAGTTGGCTAAATTTAAGACTCTGGGTGCGAACGAAAAAAGTGAATAATTAAACCTATGGAATGGTACATAAAATGTTCACACTTGTTTAGTGGTGCGATGTGGTACAAACAGTGCGATCTTATTAAGTAGTTGAGAACAACTGTATATACCATTTAAGATCTTGAATAATAGCAAAAAGTCCCTTTGTTTTCTCCGGCTTGCAAGAGAGGGGACCTGCAGTTGATGCTGCCATACAGTGTAATCTTGATAGGTATGAATCTTAAAAGCAATGTAACGGAAGCACAGAATAACTAACTGTACAGAAGCGAATCTGACTGTCGTTTCCATTGATTTTGTTGGGACCGAAATATTTAACCTTGTGCACCAGTTACAGAATAGAACTTAATGTTCTAAGGAATAGACCATTCCAAATGATGTAATATTTTTGACAAATAGTTATTAATTAAATGTGAAATATAAAATTTAACTAGAAAAATAAATAAAATATAAAATAAAACATATATAAATATAAGATTTAACTATAAACAACTGTCAGTGTCAGTCACAAAAGTGAGGTTGCACCAGTTACGTGACGCATGAGCATGAAATTTATGTTACCGTTTTCGGCATGAGTTTCGCTTCTGCATGGTTAGTTATTCTGTGACGGAAGAAACTATCTTGGACTTGTTCAAGTTTCCTAATTTAGACCAAGTTGTGTGGGGACCACATTGAAGAACAATACTCGAGGTGAGACCTGACCAAGGAGAAGTAAAGAACTCTAATATTGGATACATTTGTAAAATCACTAGTTGTTCTTTTTACAAAACCCAACAGAGAGAGAGAGAGACATACTTTATTATTGATACAATGTACCAAAAGGCCATCGACCAAAGTCTTTCAGCCAACATTTTCATAGATTTTTGAATGACATTGATGATGTGAGTATTGAAACAAAGAGAATTTTCCAGTGTAATCCCCAAGTCCTTGATTTTATTTACAGTGTTGAGCAATTGGCCATCAATGTAATAGTTTGATAATATTGGGTGGTGAGTACGGTTAAAGTTAATTACATGACATTTGCTGAAATTAAGGTTCATACCGTTAAGTGAACACCATACAGAGAGGTTAGTCAGTTCTAATTGCAATATGGCAGCATTATAATGATTGTTTATAACTTTAAAGCACTTCAAGTCATCAGCAAATAGCAAGGCATTACAATCGTGAAAACAGTTGGTAATATCATTAATACATAATATATTAAAGAGTAATGGACAAAAATGGGACCCCTGTGGTACACCTGACTTAACTGAAAAAGTTCGTGAGTAAAAGTGGTTCACTCGGATCTGTTGAGATCTTTCAATTAAATAACTCTGTAACCACTGCAATAAAGGTCCACTTATGCCATAGTAGCTAAGCTTTCGAATCAGGAGTTCATGATTTACTCTGTCAAAGGAATTGGAAAAGTCAGTATAAATTGAATCAACTTGAAGTCCCTCTTCCAAGGCTTCAGACAGAAAATCAACATAGGTCAACAAACTCAGTTCAGCAGACTTACCTGTAGTAAAACCAAATTGCTGAGAGTTTAGGATCCCGGACCTATCGAAGGTGAGGAAATCAGTAATAATACTCTCAAAAACCTTTGGTATAGCACTACGAATAGATGTAGGGCGGTAATTACTAATATTAGATTTATTACCAGATTTATACAGGGTGTTTGGTAGAGAATGGGCCATAGCTTAACCTTAGATTCCTGACGTTAAAATAGGTTGATTTAAGCTAACTTACCTTAGTACAAAAGTTGATAATAACCGAAATACAGGGTGTCAAAGTTAAACTTTTATTTTTTATTTTTGAATATTTCCTGACAGGCATGGGACAACAACACGAAATTTTATAAATGGTGCTGGTACTGTACACCCTACTAAATTATGTTAAACAAACGTTTCTGGCTACTACCAGAGGCGTACGATGGGGGAACGTGAATGGTTGACCCTTCCCAAATTCTACGCCACTGGCGGAATTGCTATTTTAGTGCAATTTTTTGATTTTCCAATACTTTCTATATCAATAATATACTCTTCATTCGTAATTATAAAGCCATTAGTTTTTGAGATATTTGAAGCTAAAAACGAAGAAGCCTAATACATTAATCAAAATAAGTGTGCCTTTTCATTTTTAACTTTAAATATCTCGAAAACTAATGACTTTATCGTTACGAATGAAGAGTATATTATTTTCATAGAAAGTATTAGAGAATCTAAAAATTAGACTAAAACAGCAGTTTCATCAGTGGCGTCGAATTTGGGAAAGGTCAACCATTTACTTTCCCCTGTCGTACGCCTCTGGTATTAACCAGAAACGATTATTTAACATAATTTGGTAGGGTGTACAATATCTACACTTTATGCCAAGTATCATAAGGATATGTCAAATAGTTTTATAGTACCGGGCACACATAGTTCTTAAAGTTTTAAATAAAAGATAAATTATTAAAAAAAAAGAATACTTTAAAATAATTTGACATATCCGTGTCATACTTGGCAGAAAATGTAGGCACTGTACACCCTACTAAATTCTGTTAAATGATCGTTTCTGGCTACTACCAGAGGCGTACCACAGGGGAAAGTGAATGGTTGAACTTTCCCAAATTCTACGCCACTGATGAAACTGCTATTTTAGCATAATTTTTAGATTCTGCAATACTTTCTATGCACATAATATACTCTTCATTCGTAACGGTAAAGTCATTAGTTTTCGAGATATTTGAAGTTAAAAATGAAATAGCACTTATTTTGATTAATGTATTATGTTCCTTCGTTTTTAGCTTCAAATATCTCGAAAACTAATGGCTTTATCGTTACGAATGAAGAGTATGGTATTTACATAGAAAGTATTCGAGGATTAAAAAATTGCACTAAAATAGCAATTCCGCCAGTGGCGTAGAATTTGGAAGGGTCAACCATTCAGGTTCCCCCGTCGTAAGCCTCTGGTAGTAGCCAGAAACGTTTGATTAACATAATTTAGTAGGGTGTACAGTACCAGCACCACTTACCAAATTTCGTGTTGTTGTCCCATGCCTGTCACGAAATATTCAAAAATAAATAAAATAAAAGTAACTTTGACACCCTGTATTTCGGTTATTATCAACTTTTGTACTAAGGTAAGTTAGCTTAAATCGACCTATTTTAACCCCAGGAATCTGAGGTTAAACTATGGCCCATTCTTTACCAAACACCCTGTATTGGGACCGTGCAAGTTCGGAAAAGCGACACCTGGTTTCTACGCTCTGCACTTTTATTCGCACTTTTAATTATATTGGCCAATCATATGGTCCTGGTTACTGGATAATTGTCAAGGCCATAGTCCAAAAAAAATAATAAGAAAAAATAAGATTTAGGTTATGTTATTAAAACGTAAATAATTGTATGTAGTAAATAAAATTAGTTATTAAAATGCAGTACTGCAAGCAAAATAGAATTAATTAAATTTACCTTTATATAATAATTGCATATCATATCAATATTGTGGAGCAATATATAATTTTTCTTCTTAAATGACAATAGGTATGAAATGTATGTCAATTTGACAATTTCAATTGACAATATGAATTATTTAAGAAAGTTGCAATTTTTCTCCGCTATTCGCGTACGATCGTTTCGCGTATCCGTTATAAGTTGGCAATATTGCAGATCACTTTTCATCAGTTTATAGTGATATTACTTTAAATTGCAATGTTGACCATATTCAGTCTAAACTCAATATCTCATCATATCATATCCAGATTTACAAAATTTACGAAAAGCTTTCATCATTAAGTGTCAACAAGGGTCCTGGTCCTGATGGTATACCACCTAATTTTCTTAGGGAATTCAGTTTTATACTATCGCGACCTTTGTTTCATATATTTAATAAATCTTTGGATGTAGGTCAGTTTCCAGACTTTTGGAAACTTTCTTATGTCACACCAATATTCGCGGTGTGCAAGTACTTGGAAGGGATACGCGAAACGATCGTGCGCGAATAGCGGAGAAAAATTGCAACTTTCTTAAATAATTCATATTGTCAATTGAAATTGTCAAATTGACATACATTTTATCATATTTATCATTACCACATAAAGCTACAGAGTCATTCAGGGTCATTGAGTCAGGTGTACAATTGTTTTCACGCTTGCTACCTACAAATTTCCAAAAATGCCTTGCGTTATTTTGTATAAAATTGAAACGTATGTAATTGTGATAACACATTTAGATAGATTTTTTACAATTTGTTCTCAGATGACAAAATGCAGCATAGCTTGCAGGAGTCTTTAAGGTTTTATAAATTTTATGAGCTTTTATTTTTTCATTTAACAATTGCTTAAGCTCAGAAAAATACCAACAAGGAAATTTCTTAGTACTAAAATATTTAACTGGAGTGAAATGTTCAATAAGAGAGTAAATAATGTCATAAAACAGAAAGATCTCTACCACGAATCACGTGTCAGAAAGATCTCTACCACGAAACAGGTTATCCTATTCTATATATTCTAGACATTGGTGAATTGCTGGAAAGTTTGTGTTACGGAAATCATAATAATATTCGTTACCAGAAATTTACCTATAAAAAACATTAAGGTGCAATGACGTTAACAGAGGAGGATGATGAGAGGCAGGTGAAACCAGAGCATCGTTAGCTTCAGAAATAACAAGCTCTTCTGGGGCCAGGATAAGATCCAGAATAACACCCCTGCTATTAAATATAAAATTATATTGAAAAAGATTATGATAAGCACACAGATTTTAAACAACCTCAATGGCATCAACTACAGCTAGCGGTGATGAAGTTTGTGAGGTTGCAGAAGAGCAATAATCTTCAACTCTCCACCTAGCTGAGGGGAGATTATAGTCACCAAATAAGTGAAGTTTCAGGGATGGAAATTGTTCACTTAAAGCATCAGTTGGTCAGCATGAACTTGATAGGTGTAGGCTGGAGATTGAGGTGGAATATATAGAGCTCCCAGAATAAGTTTACCATGAAACCGTACAAACAGCTGTTCAATAGAAGGATCAGATTGGATTCGTAATGATGAATATTTCTTTAAAATAGCTATCAATACTCCACCCCTCTAAGAGATGAACTAGAGGCAGGTGTATGATCCTGTCTATATATATTGTAATTTACAGGACCAATTTCAGCATCAGCAATGTCACCATTGAGCCAAGTTTCTGTTGAATGATAATATCATACAGTTGAGTCCGCGAGTCTTTACCCGTGCGTCATTAATACCTGGCGAGATAAAACACATACTTTTTATCTAGCATCATTCTCTTCCACGCATGAAACTCATGACAAACCAGCTGCCGTTTGTTATTAAGTAAACACACATGTTATTTTTATGAACCATCTAGACTCAGTGCATTGAAAAAAGATAGGTACAAAAAAAGGCGATTCGGTATGTTTTCATATTTTAAGCACAATTTGTTTGACGTTTCTGCTTTGTTTACTTTTGTGGCTGTCAGTCAGTTGAATTTTTTGCGGTTTTTGTCGAATTTTTGCGTTTTGAAGTTTGTTTATATTACACAAACAATTGTTTTCACAACTAATTTTATATTGGGCTTTGAAATTTTAAGGTAAATAATTATATTTTGGCAATTAATATTTAAAACATACAAAGCTAACGTCATTCACACAGTAAAGAAATGATTGTGTTTAGATTTCCGTCAAAGTGAATAAAATAACAAAAATAAAATATGTTATTGAATTTTTTTATAAATTGTTTATATATTAATTACCTAATCAATAATAATAAAAGAATTTATTAAGCTACTTCAAATGTAGCTGTAATTCTGCACAAAAATTTTGAAGCAAAACTTACATTTGACATTCTACCTATACAATATATTTGATAACGTCAAATTTTATAATAAAACCCGTAATCGGAACAGTAGCCACTTTCTGTCAGTTGTTGTTGCGTGAAATAGATTTCCGACTTATTTCGTATGCTTTAAATGATGACGCACGGGTAAAGACTCGCGGACTCAACTGTAGGTACAATTAAAAACATTGAGGCTTAATTCAGTAAGTTTTGTTCTGAGACCTCGGAAATTTTTGTAATAGACTGTAAACTTGCCCAAGTCAGTAGAGTTTAAAGGTGTTTTTGAATGATTTTAGGTATGCTATTAAAATACTTAATCGTGAGATTAACCAGCGTTTTGTCTCTCTGAAAGCTCGGACCTAAGACTATCTAACAGCTTTCTTTGGTTAGGGGTTTGATCTAAAATAAAATATATCTTTTTTTCGCGACTAACTGTTTGTTTGTTTTTAATAACATAAAGAGCATCACTTTTCCAAAGCGTAAGATTTTGACTTCATTTGTGTTGATGGAGGCGTGAGCCTTTGATAAAATAAATTTTATTACTTGAGAAGCATCTTCAGAAGTGTTACTTAATTCAGGAAGATTAAAAATGAGGATGTTTTTAGATCATTTTTCCCGTTCATGAAGCTCGTTTACCACATCATCAACAGAAAATGAATTGGCACCTTTTTCAGCCTTAAGTTTTAACATGTCCTGTTTCAAAGCATTAATTAAGTTCATTTTTAAAATTGTCAATTTCCCTAATAGGTACACTTTTAAAAGATAAACGACAATCAGCACAAAAATACATTAAGGTTCTTTTTTGGATAACAACAGCGCGTAGTTCAGAGGCGCATAAACCAGTACAGTGTGCAGACTGGTGCGCAGTAACATGACAGCTATCACATGCGACAAACTCAAGAAGATCATCATTACAACTGGAACATTTGCTAACCATTTTAAAGTTGAATTTGAAATATTAAGTTCACTGATGAAGCAAAATCAAATTAACACCTGGCCTATAATGAGTAAAGGTTCTGCTTGTTTAAATTAAATCCATAATGTACAAGCCAAACTCATTAACTGGCCTATCTTCAAATTACCTTATCAGAGCTAGTTTTTTGTAGAATTAAATTTTTAGTATTTTATTTTTAGCGGTATATTTCAAATTGCACATATTCCTCAAAAATAGGATAAAAACGGATACAGCCACTGTATAACTCACAAGTCTGTCCACAAAATGACATTATTTTCAAAATAAAAGACTCACTTTAAACTATGAAATTCAAAGAATTTTTAAAACGAAAAATATCTCGACGTTGTTACCTCATGAAATGTCTAAATAAAATCTATGCAAAATTTCAGGTATATTTATGTCAAGTAGTTTTTTAGTTACAATGTCTACCGTATTTGAAAAAGCAGTTTTGAGAAGAATGCGTTTAAAGTTTTGACAATTGCATCTTCATCTTATTTGTCTACCAAATCGTAAAGTGATACACATTGGAATATGTTTTTTGAATCGCGGAGTAATCTGCAAAAGAGTAGGCAAACAGTTGTTTCACGTTTCTCACTACGCTCAAGCGTGCTAGCGCGAAGACGCGGCAAAGCGAGTCGAAGGTAGAGATATCCAACACCCTGTATCTCTGGTAATTTTACTCCGATCAATTTGAAATTTTCAGAGAGTATTCTTGAAAGTATGCACTTTAATTTGAAATAATACAAAAATTAAATATTTCAAACCATACCCTCCCCTTAAGTAATATGTTTTTCAGCAGAATCTAGCACCTTTTCTTCTCATAAGTTTTTTTACTGGACCATAAGCTTTAGTTGTGATATATTGATTTGCTCCGTCTACTGTAATATTTTTAAGTTTGCGATATTACAGATATCTGAGGAAAAAGATGAAGCACGTTGTATTTTGTTGGCGAAATAAACATAAAAAATGAATTTTTTTGATTAATACACTTTTGAACGGGATGTAGGGGAGCCCAAGCGGGGATTTTTGCAGTTACTCGAGCGCGTTAGATTAACATGTGGGAGAAACCTGGTGCCATGCAGATATACCTCTACCATATATTAGCTCTTAACACAGGGGAGTTCGTTAAGGGGGGCCCGAAAAAAAAATTATCCTTAAAAATACTCGAAATTGTCAGATTTAGATAAGGTAAGTTAAGGACATGCAAAACAGTGTATATTTCAACAATCTAACGATTTGAGCGGGGCGTAAGGAAATGGGCGAGTTAAAAAGTTTCACAAAAAAAGCGAATAATTCGCGAAATGAACGTTAGATCGAAAAACTAAAACATATGTGTTCAATATTTTTCAAAATTCTATGGAATGATACAAATCCCGCGATATTTCGCAAAATAAACATTAGATCGAAAAACTGCAAAATACACTTAATCAATATTTTTGAAAAATCTATCGAATGGTACCAAACACGACCCCCCACGGAGGAGGGGTGGGGGGTTACTTTAAAATCTTAAATAGGACCCCCAACTTTTATTCGAAAATTTTTTTCAAGTTATGGATAGATGGCGCTATAATCGTAAAAAACGATTGTTGGAAATGGAAAAATAAAAATTAAAAATGGCAAGCGCCCACTAAAATGGAAAACTCTATTAACTTTTTTTGGTTTTAGGACATACTCTTCACAACCCAATAGGCCCCCAAAGCGCTCGAGTGACTGCACATTTAGCATACTTCGGTCCCTTACTATAATCCTCTTCCTATGTTATAGAAAATAAATATTCTTAAGCTACTGCTACTAAGTATACTGCTTGAAATAGTTATTTATTTTCCTACTTATAAAATATAATACCAATATTTTTTGTACTTGAAGTAAAACTCAAAATCAATGCATAAATAGGTCACCAAATTAAGTTATGTACGTCATGTTTACCATAATACAATAGACTCTCTCTATAACGAACACGGTTATTATGAGGTTTCGCTTATAACGAGGTACACTAGATGTCCCATGAAATTAGTATTGAACTTATAACACCTCTATAACGAGACATATTTAGGTATAACGAGGAAAAATGGAATCGAAGAATATACATATTTCTTTACCTGTTTTTAGCTCAGTAATGGCTATAAATAAATACCTCAACTGCCTGTATACAGAAACCCTCAACATCTGTGTGGTTATCAAGGCCAGTGCTGTAATAAAATCCACCGCCTATAATAAACTTCTTCCTGTTCTGTTTATCTATCGACCGGTATTGAATATTGTAGAAAATTTACAATTTATGATGGCGAAGCCTTATTGTTGAGTTGAGGAAACAATAATTAGCATCTTATACATATTGCTCCGGATGGCTTCACTATGGGAAGTCAATGTTTTAGAAAACTATAAATATTCACATGTATGCACAATATTATTGTCTGATATAACGAGATCCGCTTATAACGAAGTAATTAATCCGCCATTTCAGTTCTCGTTATAGAGGGAGTCTAATGTAAAAGAAAAATTCATGGTACAGAGCTAAATGTGAATTGCTGAACTCACCAATTATTGTCAGATGACAATTTCTTGGTACAGTGAAAATTGTGCAGAGGAATTTTTATTTATTTTAATTTATATTTAAAATTTACATTTTAGATATAGGTCTACCCTTGAAGGTATACTACAAGAGAGTGGTACTGATTTAATTGAATGCTTACAAACTTTTATTGAAGCAAGTAAGTTTTAAGGTAAATCATAACATTTTTTCAAACTAACTCACTATGTTTCAGTTCTTAATGAAAATGTAAGTTTAGTAATTTCTCGACAAATTCTAACCGAAATTAGTGCACATCTAATGAAACTTAAGGATGATGTTTCAAAAGCTGTGTCACACTATATGTTAGATAAAGTTCAGCCAAGGGTGATATCTTTTGAAGAACAAGTAGCTAGCATAAGACAACATTTAGCTCTTATTTATGAAAGGAATCAAATGTGGAGGGAAGCAGCAGTTGTGTTAGGTATGTGAAATAAAAATAAATATTCAAAAGTTAAGCTTTAATTTTAATATTAAAATCAATATGAAAGGAAGTATGTCTTAGCATAGCCGTGTCTATACAGTGATGAGCGCGCTAATAACTGGCAAAAGAACGCAAGAGATGGAAAACATATTAAGTTGTGAGATAAAAAGAGATGAAACTAGTAGAGGTGGGAAATTTAGCGATAGAAACATATAAATGTACATTATATTGATTGTTTCCCACCTTTAGACGTATTAGAGGAGTATGTCAACTAAACCTGTCACTATCACAGTGGTAGTTGCTGAACTCGTCTGATACGTCTAAAGGTGGTCTAATGTAAATGTATAGGTTTCTATCGTTAAATTTCCCACCTCTACTAGTTTCATTTCTTTTTATCTCACAACTTAATATGTTTTCATCTTTTGCGTTATTTTGTTGGTTATTAGCACGCTCAACACTGTATAAGTCCCATATATGTGCAGTAAGTTCTGGATTATAGGTGTACACTATAATGAAATTAAGACTATTTAATACATTTTAACAACAATATCTCCATGGTAAACAAAGAAAATCTACCCCATTCTGGAAAATAAAAAAATCTCCACTGGCTGAGGCTTTCATTAACACTGAAATATAGAAACGTTGTATTGTTACCACCAATAAATATTGTTATCAGTCCAAGTACAAATCACTGATTTTAAAACCAACTGTTACTCTTGAGCCAAATTTATTTTTTTTTGAGATGCCCCATAAAACTTGATATATGATGGTTCAATCTTAGGTTTTAGACCATTCAGGGTTTTTTATGAAGAATAACTTTTTTTCGTAAAATTAATAACAAAGTTACCATAAAAATGAAAATGATGTTGGGTATCTGTAATTTGAGAAAAAATTTCAGATCTTTTTTTAATCAGAAAGATATAATTGCATATCCGAACATAGTTTTTAATTCCAAACAACTTTCCACAATAACAATTTTCAATATTGTAAAATAAAGGTACTTTACTCTTGAGGGAAATTCATATTTTTTTACATACCTCGTATAATATTGATAAAATTTGATATCCGATGATTGAATATTAGGTTTAGACCATGCTTTTTATGAAGAATAACTTTTTCATAGAATTAACAGTAAAAAAGTTTCCCATATGTTTCCAACTTCCAACTTAAGTGGACAAGCTGTATGTAATCATAAAAAATATAGTCGAGGAAATGAAGCTGAAAAAATGGCAAAACCTCGCAATTTTTTCGTCCAGCATCGATTTGTACAAAAATTTGGGATTGGGCTCATTACACCCTCTAGTTCATTTTCTATATTGAGCCGTTGTACGCTTTTAGTTTTTTAAGGGTGAAAACTACCCCTAATTGTAAAAAATTATAAAATAACATTTTTAACTTTAATATTGTCAACATTTGGTTCTTATTAGTTACATAATGATTGTTTTATGCTTTTAGATATACTATCATAATATTTCAACCCTTAAAACCAACCTTGTTGGAGCTATATATTAAAAAATTTACTTATCCTAAAAGAATAATTTCGGCTTGCATCTATTTACATAAAAATTTGGGATTACGATCGTCTCACCCTGTACTTCATATTCTATATCATTCTTAAGGGCGTTGATTATTTTTAGGGGTGTAAACTACCCCTTATTGTCAAAAATTATATAAAAACATTTTAAACTTTAATATGGGTAAAATCTGGTTTTGATTGGTCAAATAATGAGTGTTTTATACTTTCGGATACAATCTCGTAATATTTCAACCCTTAAAAACCACCCTTAACAACATTACAGTTTTTATAAGTAGATATTTTAATAGATCTGCTTTACAGAATACAGAAAAACAAGTAGAATTAAAGAATTACAAAAACATTTATTTACACAAAAATTAGAATTTACAAATATCTACAAATACAAATAGCTTTTTAGTCATCTTCCAGTATACGAACCGGTTCTGTGGTATTATACATACATTGAAAATTATCCATAAGCAGACTATCCGAATTTTTCGAAAAAAAACTCGTTTTATAAATATAGCTCCTTCATTTTTGGCGACAAAAAGTTTTTTAAAAAATGACTTTGTAGGACTTTTGAAGAGTTATAAGATTGTGTAAACTAAATTCCGTAAAATCCCTTAGTTTTTAATTAGGGTGGGTTTAAAGGGCTCGAATAAGGGGGTGTTTGCTCGTAAATAGAGGTTTTAAACAGCTAAATCTCGCTAACTGTTCACTGTAATGAAAATATATGCACAAGAGAATTTTAGTTATTAAAAAAGCTACAATTTAGTAGTCCTTCATTTTTTTCGTATCTCCAGTATTTTCGAAGATATTTTGAAGTAAAATGTGAAAAATGGGAAATTCCTAAAAATTAATTTTTCTTAAAACTCCAATTTTTGTAAAATTAGGCCTTTTAAATAGGTCAAACTTCTTGGGTGTATTGATAATATATTATATGTAAAAGGAATTAAAGAAAGGTGAAGACCAATTTTTAATTAGGAGGGTAGTTAGGGGGTTGTTTTCACTGATTTTTTCATAGAGAAAAGCAGGTACCGACATTTTTTTGATCATAAGTCGCTTAATTTTTAGGCTATAAACTTTTTAATATTATTTTTCGAAAGGCCTAACTGTAGACTTGAAAAAAGATTATTTAAGTTTTCCTCGAAAAATGCAACGTTTTTCCGTTATTTTACTTTGAATATTTAAAATTATGCATTTGACGAAAAAAGCTAACTTTTAACATGCCGTATCTCGGTTTGTATTAGTCTTAAAGATATTACAGAAAAATAATTTGGTTTGTGTTACTAAAAGATACAATTTTTATATTCACAGTTTTTCTGATTAAATGCATATTTTCCGAGGTATTCTCAAAAATCCCTCTAATAAAGTCGATTTTTTCGTCGAAAAACTGTTACTTTCAAGCGCGAATAACTCGAAAAATATTAGTTTTACGAAGAAAATGTAAAACACATTTTTTTCTTATAATTACTTTTTACATCGATTTACATGGTTAAAATGTAATAAAAAACTGCCTCCCCCAAGATGGGGTGGCAACCACACCCAAGGTTTTAGCGTACAGCGGCATGATATAGAAAATGATCCTTGGACTATTCCCTACCTTCTGTGAAAATTTCAAGTAAATCCATGCTGGACGAAAAAATTGCGAGCCAAAATGCTTCATTTCCTCGACTAATATGTTTATTGTCATATTATTTGTTGTAGTCGGAATTCCACTAGAAACGGGCCAAAAACAGTACACTGTTGATTACAAACTAGAGACATATTTAAAGATTGCCAGATTATATTTAGAAAATGATGATCCTGTTCAAGCTGAGGCTTTCATCAACAGAGCATCCTTACTACAAGCTGAATCCCGAAATGAACAACTTCAAATTTACTACAAAGTTTGTTATGCCAGAGTTTTAGATTATAGAAGAAAATTCATTGAAGCTGCCCAGAGGTATAATGAGCTCTCTTATAGAACAATAGTGCATGAAGATGAAAGAATGACAGCTTTGAGAAATGCTTTAGTATGTACTGTTTTGGCGTCAGCAGGACAGCAAAGGTCGAGGATGTTAGCTACTTTGTTTAAAGATGAAAGGTGTCAGCAGTTGCCTGCTGTTGGAATTTTGGAGAAAATGTATCTTGAAAGGATTATTAGGAGGTAAAGATGTTATTTAAAATTATTGTTAATCAAAAATTACTTTTATTTCCCTAAAAACGGTAAATCCTAGGCAATCAATTTTAGATCTATAAGTTCCAGTGTTGCTTTTTAACATCTAAACAAAATTAATGAAAACCCATTGACTACAAAAGCAGTAATTTTTCCAATTTATTTTCATTTACCATATGTTTTCCAAGAGGTACTCATATTATATTGAGATACTAAGAAAATTTGTAAAGAAAGACTGATTTTGTGAACCGATGTTATTAGGCTAGTGTTATATTTTTGCTGGAATAGTTCATTTTTTTTTCTGAAATAGTTGATTTTGGTAGAGAATATGTATAAAAGCACTTCTTTGTTTTAATAGTTAATTATGATAATTATACTTAGTTATCTGAAGAACTCAATGATGTATTGGGAGATGATAACATAAAATGCACATGATATAGCATGACTACAGGTTAGCAAGACATTCTTTTATTTCATTTGCCTCCCAAGTATCGTATTCTGAGATATCTTGGCAAGCTGGGAACAGGAAGAAGTTTCAACTGGTTCAGGTTTCATTTATCAAAAAGATTTAAAAATCCAGCTTTAAAGCTGGGCATTCACGGTCAATCCATTTGGAGCCAAACCAAATGGCGTCAGTCAAATGGATAGAGGCCATAATCATAGCCCCCCCCCCCCCCACGATCACTACAAATTGGTTATCATTTCGTATTTGACGTGGTTCAGTGAAGACGCACAATGTCAGATTCCGAACAAGAACTTCTACTTTGTGCGGCTGCTGTTTGTCATCAAATAATTATAAAAATAAAAGAGAAAAAATGGTGCAAGGAGTGGTTGAGAAAAAGAAGTACAAAAAAACAGTAAAATCCTGTATAAAAGGTATATTTAAAAAACCCTCAAAAGGGCCACATCAAAATCACATAACTAGTTTTCGACTGGTTTACCAGTCATCATCAGTGCTTACCTAAAATGAATATAACCTGATAAAATAATACAAAGATATTGAAATTTTGACTAGGGCTAAAAAATTATCATTTATACTCACGTGCAATGTACATGCTAACCACCAAGATAGTATTTAACAAAAATATGTGGGTCAAAGCCCAGTAAAAGAAGTCCGCCAAGGAAACATTGGTTTAAAAAGCTACATAAAGTATGGATGTTTCAAATATTTAGCTAATCTGCCCCAGGTAACATCTGAGATGTGGATTTGACTTGTTTACATGTTGAAAGTATGACGGTAAGTGACAATGAGATGGATAGGACCTCTGAACGATGACAAGACAGAAATGACATTTCCACAGGAAGTTAAAAATTAACCTGTCATATTTAAGACTAAGGTGTACAGCATGTTAAAATTAGAAATGATGTAACAACACACTCCATTGTAAAATTATAATTTAGAATTCATTAAGCTAGTTGTTACAATTAAAAATGTATTCACATATACTGTAAGTGCAGTTAGGCAAACCACATTACACAAAAGTTTCGTGTTCAATAACTAAATTCAGTAAAAAAACCTTATTATCAAGAGATCTAAGATTTAAAAAAGCAATTTTGTGTTGATTAAAGTTATCGAATTTATTTAACTTATTGGTATCTGTTGGAATTTGTGTGGGTAAGTGTGTAAGAAATCACAATGTGGACGACTGAGGTGTAAAAATGTCTTAAATAATCTGGGGGATGTATCATTAAGAAAGCACAAGCTCAAACTTAGGCGACTAATTATTAAAGACTTCGCAGGCTGCCCGGATCCCTAAGGGTCCAAAAACCAAAACCGTAATAGGATGATGACAGTAGAGGCTAGAGGTATGAGATGTCTGTGAGGGAATTAGTGGGAAAGGAACATGAACGAGACCCAGAAAGAAAATTGGACTTTTATTTGGTTTTACTAAAGATGAGTGTTATATTTTGGTAATGACAGATTGAATAGGTACGGTGAGCATAGCCATATGTAGAAATATGATGGTGGGTTGTATGTAGATGAAAATTTGTATATGTGGATATCTGTGGATGATGATATCAGTAATTTGTGTGTAATTATGAATATATAAAAGTGGTTAGCTGGCTGAAGATGACAAAAGGATTATTGTGGCTGGTACCAGATAAATTGTTATAAGTGTGAATGTGAACGAAGCAGTAGAAGGGGAGTGGAAAGTGATATTGTAAAAGTGTTAAGAAAAAAGTTGTCGATGGAGTGGTTGGAAGTCCCGATTGAACGAAACATGGCGGTTGACACAAATCGGACTGTTCTGTTTTTCTTTTATTATTTCTAGGTCCTCGTACAAGTCTAATTTTAAGAAGTCTTTCTGTGGGATGTTGTGAAGTAGAGCGACATCATCTGGGATATTCAACATATGATTTTTTTGTTTGAGATGTTGAGAAAAGGTAGAGGTGTTCTCTCTTTTGATGTGTTCAAGAGAGCGAGAAGCAAGTGATCTACAAGTTCTTCCTATGTAAGTAGCATCACAGTCAGAACATTGTAGTCTTTAAACACCACTACGATTCATGTAATTAATGCTATCTTTGGAATTGGATAGAGAATGTCCTAAGTTGTTGGATACTTTAAATGAAATTCGGATGTTGTCTACTGATCTTTTGATAATGTTCGAAATATTCCCAGATAGCCTATCTTAGTGAAAGGGTATAGAAGCATAAGTAGGTTTGGTTGTCGAATCCCCAGGGAACGCAGCATGTCGTAAGACTTTAAGCTGTCTTTTATGAATGAGCTTGTCTATGATGTGTGGATCATACTGTTATGTCAATAACTGTTATTAAAAGCTATTTGACGAAGTATGTTTAATTCTTTATTGTAATTAGATTGTGACAAGGGAATAATTCCCTTGTCACAACCGGGAAGTTCCCCGGGTCTCCGGGCGTTCCCTAGGGATTCGACAACCAAACCTACTCATGCTTCTATCCCCTTCACCAAGATAGGCTATCTGGGGATATTTCGAACATTATCAAAAGATCAGTAGACAACATCCGAATTTCATTTAAAGTATCCAACAACTTAGGACATTCTCTATCCAATTCCAAAGATAGCATTAATTACATGAATCGTAGTGGTGTTTATAGACTACAATGTTCTGACTGTGATGCTACTTACATAGGAAGAACTTGTAGATCACTTGCTTCTCGCTCTCTTGAACACACCAAAAGAGAGAACACCTCTACCTTTTCTCAACATTTCAAACAAAAAAAAATCATACGTTGAATATCCCAGATGATGTCGCTCTACTTCACAACATCCCACAGAAAGACTTCTTAAAATTAGACTTGTACGAGGACCTAGAAATAATAAAAGAAAAACAGAAAAGTCCGAATTGTGTCAACCGCCATGTTTCGTTCAATCGGCACTTCCAACCACTCCATCGACAACTTTTTTCTTAACACTTTTACAATATCACTTTCCACTCCCCTTCTACTGCTTCGTTCACATTCACACTTATAATAATTTATCTGGTACCAGCCACAATAATCCTTTTGTCATCTTCAGCCAGCTAACCACTTTTATATATTCATAATTACACACAAATTACTGATATCATCATCCACAGACATCCACATATACAAATTTTCATCTACATACAACCCACCATCATATTTCTACATATGGCTATGCTCACTGTACCTATTCAATCTGTCATTACCTAAATATAACACTCATCTTTAGTAAAACCAAATAAAAGTCCAATTTTATTTCTGGGTCTCGTTCATGTTCCTTTCCCAGTAATTCCCTCACAGACATCTCATACCTCCAGCCCCTACTGTCATCATCCTATTACGGTTTTGGTTTTTGGACCCTTAGGGATCCGGGCAGCCTGCGAAGTCTTTAAGAATTAGTCGCCTATGTTTGAGCTTGTGCTTTCTTAATGATCCCCTGATAGGGGATCTTAACATCCCCTAGATTCTTTAAGACATTTTTACACCTGTCACTCACATTGTGGTTTCTTACACACTCACCCACACAAATTCCAACAGCTACCAATAAGTTAAATAAATTAGATAACTTTAATCAAAACAAAATTGCTTTTTTAAATCTTAGATCTCTTGATAATAAGGTTTTTTACTGAATTTAGTTATTGAACACGAAACTTTTGTGTAATGTGGTTTGCCTAACTGCACTTACAGTATATGTGAATACATTTTTAATTGTAACAATTTTAACAATTCTAATTTTAACATGCTGTACACCTTAGTCTTAAATATGACAGGTTAATTTTTAACTTCCTGTGGAGATGCCATTTCCGTCTTGTCATCGTTCAGAGGTCCTATCCATCTCATTGTCACTTGCCGTCATACTTTCAACATGTAAACAAGTCAAATCCACATCTCAGATGTTACCTGGGGCAGATTAGCTAAATATTTTAAACATCCATACTTTATGTAGCTTTTTAAACCAATGTTTCCTTGACGGACTTCTTTTACTGGGCTTTGACCCACATATTTTTGTTAAATACTATCTTGGTGGTTAGCATATACATTGCACGTGAGTATAACTGATAATTTTTTAACCCTAGTCAAAATTTCAATATCTTTGTATTATTTTATCAGGTTATATTCATTTTAGGTAAGCACTGATGATGACTGGTAAACCAGTCGAAAACTAGTTATGTGATTTTGATGTGGCCCTTTTGAGGGTTTTTTAAATATACCTTTTATACAAGATTTTACTGTTTTTTTGTATTACATGGTATACAGCCAACCACAGGAAAACTTTTTCCCTTGTGAATTTTTAAAAAGGAGTACCTTCAAGCATGTGAACTTATTAAACGAATTGTCTTTGGAGCCAAAATTTATAAATTTTATAAACATTACAAGGTAACATCTAGTAATATTTCTGTCCGAAACAAACTCTTCTTCTACAGTATAATAACATTTGGTAAGCAGTAAGCCTTTAATGGATTTCTTAAAGGTATATTTATGATTATGCAGAATTATTTCATCCATTACCTATCCTTAAAAATACTCGAAATTGTCAGATTAAGATAAGGTAAGTTAAGTACATGCAAAAGAGTATATTTCAAAAATCTGACGATTTGAGCGGGGCGTAAGGAAATGGGCGAGTCAAAAAGTTTCACAAAAAAATAGCGAATATTTCGCGAAATGAACATCGGATCGAAAAACGAAAAAGTACGCTTTCAATATTTTTCAAAAATCTATCGAATGATACTGAACATGACCCCCCACGGAGAGGGATTGAGGGTACATTTAAAATTTTAAATACAAACCCCGTGATATTTCGCAAAATAAACATCAGATCGAAAAGCTGCAAAATACACTTATTCAATATTTTGAAAAATCTATCGAATGGCACCAAACACGACACCCCAAGGAGGTGGGGTGGGGGGCTACTTTAAAATCTTAAATAGGAGCCCCAAATTTTTATTGCAGATTTGAATTCTTTACGTACAAATAAGCAACTTTTATTCGAAACTTTTTTCGAATTATGGATAGATGGCGCTATAATCGGAAAAATCTATTGTTGGAAATGGTAAATTAAATTAAAAAATGGCAAGTCCCCACTAAAATGGAAAATTTTACTTAACTTTTTTTGGTTTAGGACCTAATAATCACAACCTAATAGGTCCCCACAGCGCTCGAGTGACTTCACATTTAGCATACTTTGCTCTCCTACCATTAGTAAGAACAAGAGACGCTGTGCAACTGTCAGATCGAGAATTCCCAAAATAATTTGAAAGTTTTTCTTCGGTTACTGTAGCAAAATAATCACAAAAAGCATAATATAGTTTTCATGACCTTAATAGAATTATTTATTGTAACTGCACTATAAAATTCTTGGTTTTTTAGATCTGAACTTCGGGACTTCGAAGCTTTACTTCAACCTCATCAAAAAGCTTCTACGGTAGATGGTTCCACAATTTTAGATAGAGCTGTAATAGAACACAATCTATTATCTGCCAGTAAATTATATAACAACATCAGCTTTGAAGAGCTGGGCGCTTTACTAGAAATTGTACCGTCTAAAGCTGAAAAAATTGCAAGCCAAATGATAACTGAAGGTAGAATGAATGGTTACATTGATCAGATTGATTCGATAGTTCATTTTGAAAGTGAGTATAAATTTGTAGTTGTAGTTTTAACTTCTTTTATTTCAGGAGAAGGCTGTAATATTGAACTTACTTTTTACATGAAACCTCCCGTTTATTAGGGATCACCCAGCGACATCTATATGTAATGCTAAATACTGCGATAATGGTTACGTATCTACGCCGCAAAACTAGTGTCAATAGTTCTCATAGACTTTGCTTTATATTGTTTTGCCAATAAAATATCTATATCACCTAGCTTTAAGGGGGTAGGCGCAAAAAGGTAGTTATTTTTTTTCGAATCCTGAGGAAACTAATAAGAATTTTTGAAAAATTTAAACGCAGAATGTTGAATGTTTGAATACGTTAACCTAGGGTAGAAATTCCATGAAAACTTCTATAATGTTTATTTTAATAAGTTACAAGGGGTGAAAAAGAAGACAAAATATAGTGTGATTTTTAATTTCAAATATCTCATTCGCAAGAAGCTTTTTGTTTATTCTAAGAGACTTTCTACACTATGTAATAATGTAAGCCTACATTCTGCGTTTAAATTTTTCAAAAATATTAATTAGTTTTTCAGGATTCGAAAGAAATGAACACCATGTCCCTGGTGATATTTTCCAAATCAAACATTCGCTATCTTTGTCATACAATGCACTCAGTCGAACAAAATGTGCTGACCAGACAGTGACAAACAAGGCTACTAAATATTTGACACGGCTACAGAAATATTTTGAGTTGTTTATTAAATAATATTGATAGGGCATTTTGATATCGAAGATGCAACAATTGGAATAAAAGTCAACGCCAGACCCATCAACAATATCAGATATGCCTATGATATTATACTAATTGCAGAGAATATACAAGACCTACAGGCACTCTTAGATAATGTAGTAAATGCTGGTGAGGAAAGCGGACTAACGCTAACCGCATATAAAACAAAATTAATGACAATTTCCAAATCACAAAACATTTTAAACATAAGACGGGTGCCAATAAATAAAGTTAAAAAATACAGATATCTTGGTACAATTATCAATGAAAATAACGAGTATACAGAAGAAATAAAAATGAGAATTGAACAAGCTAGAGCAACATTTAACAAGATCAGAAAAGTATTATGCAGTAGAGACCTTAGTTTGCTACTCAAAATAATAATATTACGTTCATCATATATGAGTTTTCCGCGCTGCTGTGTGGGGTGGAGGCCTGGACCTGAAAGAAATAAGCGATCGACTTAAAGCATTCGAGATGTAGACCTACCGATGAATATTAAAAATAAGTTGGGTAGACCGAATAACAAATGTTGAGGTCCTCAGAAAGATGAAAAAGGAAAAGTAACTCATGAGTACGATTAAAATAAGAAAGTTACAATATCTGGGTCACGTTATGAGAGGGGATAAATATGTGTTGCTACAAACCATAATGCAGGGAAAACGAAGTATTGGAAGAAGACGCATCTCCTGGCTCAACAATCTGAGAAAGTGGTATAATGGCAGTTCCATCGACTTGTTCATAGCCGCAATCTCGAAAGTGAAAATAGCTGTGATGATTATCAACCTCCTTAGAGGAGACGGTAACTAAAGAAGAAGAAGATTTGATAAATAATTGATTTAAGACATGAAATTAATAATTAGTTATTTATTAAAATAATGAATGGGTTGCATGTGTGAGTCCATACTATTGTAGTAAAGAAAAGAGAGACGTTCTCACAAACAATTTATTTTACAACTGAGGACCGGTTTCGCTGTCTACAATATTCACAGCATCTTCAGGTCACGGTAAAAGTAAAATTAAATGTTTCCGGTATAAGGGAAGAATATAGTAGTATTCAATATCATACTTTTTCTCTATACTATGCTAAAGGGAGAGTTGGTAGAGGGACAGATTTGAATGTAATACATTAACAAAACAAAACAATAGGGCTTTTCATTCACTGTCATTTGTTTCGAGCTGCTGTCATGTGTCACATAATATTAATATATCTACGTCATACGTTATTGGCATATACCAATGATACACACCAAAGACGTATGACGTAGATATATTAATATTATGTGCCACATGACAGAAGCTCGAAACAAATGACAATCGATGAAAAGTCCTATTGGCAGGATCTTGAGGGGATTAGTAAGGAAACACGACATTAAACCGTGAAACCAAAAAATTGTTAGTTATATATAAAGTAATGTTATTTTTATAGTTTTAATTAATAGTGTATATTTTAATTTAGTTGGGATTATTAGATGTTGTTCTGGATGTTCAAGAACTTATAAATGTAAGATTGGTTGTGCAATTTTCCTAAACCAGAATTGGTCAGTTGTGTATTAGTTGTGGTGTGATTGTGAAAATGTTTTAATTTGATTTGTTGGAGATAATGAAATTAAATTGAACAATAGTAATTAGGTAAAATTTGCTAAAAATTTTTTTTTAATATTAAAAGTGTCAAATCATAAAATCATTAATAAATAATTCAGAATTAAAGTCAAGTGTAAAGATAACTACATGAAATTAAATTTATAGTAATATAAAGTTATGATTATTTGTACAGCAATGAGACTTTATGAGATACATATTACTAAAAAAAGTTGGAAAAAGGCAAATATGAAAAAATAATAATAGATGAAAAAATGTTTCATTTATATTAATATCTGTTGAATTTAATAAATAGTTGAGTAGATTGAAAATTAATTTTAAAAGATCTTTGAAAAAGTTACCTGGTTGAGCTGAATTATATGGTTTCTTTGTAAAGCTAAAAAAGTTTTTGAAATATTTTTTTTAAAGTCGATAAATAACACATAACAGATTCTAGAACGCACACAAAGGAGATGGACATAACAGGAGTTTGGAAATTTTTGATGAGGAAAGCAATCTGTGTACTACTACATCTTATTTCTTTTCGATTTTTAAGAATTGGAAAAATTCCTCTAATTTGGGTTTATTTTCAAAGAAAACTCAAATGTCACTGTTGGTGGCCTATTGAAGTGGCTAGTTACTTGTACACTGGACGTTTACACTGATGATGGTCAGTTTGACCGAAAACGTTTTGTACTTCCACTCCCTTGTGGATAAATTTTAAGAATTTTAATAAATTCATATACCTACATACAACAGAAGTGTTTACTTCATTCCACGTTGTTGTATCGAAGGTATACAGCCAACTACAGGGTTTACCCCTTTTTAAAGTTTTTGTTTATTATTCTTCGATCAACGCTAAAAGAATAATAATCCAACTAGGCGTTTCGTTCCGTTTTTTATATCGTCCGAGACTGTATAAAACGCGTTTTACTTAATTCATTGGCGTACTCTAGACTCTAGACGATAAAATTATATTATTAATTATCGTCACACAGAATTTTAACAAAAGATCGAAATAGTTTCAACAGTGTTAAAACCTAGCCAGGCGCCGATATCCAATCAAAATACGCGGAAAACTGTAAAAAACATGACATGAGAAAACTGAAATGTAGTGAAGTAAAAGAAATAGTTAGCAAAACATTAAATAGAAAATTCAGAGAAATCGATAATACAACGAAAAGCACAGAAGATAAGATAGAATCCCTTAATAAAACGATAGACGACATTAAAGACAATTTTATGAAGAACGAAGAAGGTAAGAATAAGATATGGATGACGACAGAGATTCTGCAGCTAATGGAAGAAAGAAGGAAAAACAAGAACGATAACTCCATGTACAGTCGGAAAAATGAAAGAATACCCATGAACAAACATATAAAACACGCTGTATTTTCCTGTCACCGTGTCACATAGAAAATTGCCCAGCGCAAGTACATGTAATAATAATTATTACATGTACTTGCGCTGGCCAATTTTTTGTATGACACGGTGACAGGAAAATACAGCGTGTTTTATATGTTCGTTCATGGGTATTCTTTCATTTTTCCTACTGTATAAAACATTACAACGAGAGATACAGAGAAAGATCAGCGAAGCCAAAATGAAAGACCTGGAGAAAAAATGCCAAGAAATCGAAATTCTACAAAGTAAATACGACGACTTCAACGTGCATAAGAAGGTAAGACTATTTACAGGCAAATGTAAAAAGAGAACAATAAGTAAACTTATTAATGACAATGGAGATATGATCGTGGACAAAGAGAATATCAATGATACCTGGAAAAATTACATACGAAATTTATTTTTTGATGAGAGGGAGAACCAGTCCCCAATACGTACGGAAACAGGTCCACTTATACTAGTGGCAGAAATAAGAGCAGCCATAATATCACTAAAAGAAGGGAGTGCTCCAGGACCAGACGGAGTACAATATGAATTTCTTAAACTTCTTGATGATTAATCTTTAAGAATAGAATAGAATAGAAATATGCTTATTGTCACTGAAAATTATACAATTTTATGGACAAAGCATAACATAGAGTCAAAAAATATAACAATAACAAATACAATATTCCGAAATTTCATAAATCGCCAATATATAAAAAAATTAGTTAATGAAGTAAAGAAAAAAAAACAAAATATATATAAAGAATATAAGAATATAATACTATGTAAAATCTTCAATAATATCTATGACACAGGCAATATCCCAAAAGATTGGCTAGTTTCAGAATTTATTACCTTACCAAAGACACAGGGGGCAAAAAAGTGCGGAGAATATAGGCTAATAAGTCTAATGAGCCATACATTAAAACTTTTTCTTAAAATTATACATTGTAGAATATACAAGCTAAGCGAAGAGAGAATATAAGACACACAGATTGGATTCATGAAAAGCGTAGGTACAAGAGATGCACTGTTTAGTCTACAGGTATTATTTCAAAGATGCAGAGATATGACTTGCGATATTCACACCTGCTTTGTGGACTACCAAAAAGCATTTGATACAGTTCAACACCGAAAAATGATGGATGTTCTAACAAAAGCCCAAATGGATGATAAAGACCAGCGTATAATACAAAATTTATACTGGAACCAATCAGCTACAATAAAAACAAATCTTGGATATGAACCAACGGAAGCGATCCAGATTCTACAAGGCGTTAGACAAGATTGTATACTTTCACCTATATTATTTAACCTATATTCAGAGGAAATATTTAGTGAAGCCTTGGAAAATTGCGAACATGGAATATGTACTCCTAAATGGAGAACGCCTAAACAACATCCGCTATGCAGACGACACCATTATTTTTGCAGACAGTTTGAACAGTTTACAGCAACTAATAAACAAAGTAAATGAAGTAAGTGAAAGATTTGGACTACAAGGAAATATATCAAAAACTAAATTTACGATCATCAGCAAAAATAAAATTAGAGATGCCCAACTGCTTATCAAGAATACACCGTCGACTGAGTAAAACAGTACACCTATCTTGAAACATTAGTAAACGAACAATGGGATCACTCACAAGAAATAAAATGTAGAATAGAGAAAGAAGGCTAGGAGTGCATTCAATAACATGGCCAAACTATTTAAAAGCCACAACCTTAATCTGGAGATAAAAGTAAGGCTCCTACGATGTTATATCTTCTCAATATTATACTGCGGAGTTGAATCCTGGACACTAACTGAAGCGATGGAGAAAAAAGTAAGCCTTCGAGATGTGGCTATACAGGCGAATCCTAAGGATATCATGGACGGACAAGATGACCAACGAGACCGTATTACGAAGAATGATGTAAAAGAGATGATGGGAAAGAAAGAGAGATGATGTATACCATTAAAAGTAGAACGTTAGAATATCTCGGACACATGAGAAACGGCACTAAACACTGATTACTGAAGGTAATCCTTCAAGGTAAAGTATTCGGAAAGCGAGGAATTGGGAGAATAAGAATATCATGGTTACAGAACCTGAGGAAATGGTTCTCCACAACAACAACAACTAATCTATTTAAAACATCAGTTAATAAAATAATTATAGCCAGAATGATCGGCAATATTCGAAACGAATAGGCACTAAATGAAGAAAAAACAGAATTTTAAATCCTCTGCCAATGCTATAATTTGGTGACCATCAAATTTTAACTTATAATTTAATTGAGGGGGTTAGAAGTAAAAGGGTTTAAGTGCACTTTTTTAAAATATTACTCTAAGTACAGATTCGCATACTTAAATGGTATTAGAACTTGGTGGTAAAACGATTTAAGCATATTTCGCCCTACAGTCGCCATCTATCGCCATTACATTTAGTTCACTGAAAAAATTGCAGTTTGTTTTGATAGTAAAAAGGTTTAACCGTGCGCTTGAACCGTGTTACCACAAAACTATTTTTAGTATTCTGTAAAAACAAATAGTAATAAACATGTTTAAGTGCGCTTGAACCATTTACCACAAAACTATTTTTAGTATTCTGTAATGTGTAAACACATTATGTTAATACAGGATTAATTTTAAGTAAATAAATATTAGATTTGTGACCAATTTTGAAGACTAATTAAGTATTAATTATGCAACGTGTCAGTTGTAGTTACACTGTGGATAACAGCTGGAACAAAAATGATTAGTAATATGTAGTTAACATCTGCACTTGAACCGTTTTACCAGTAACATTTATCAGCCCCATGTACCGATTCAAGTACATTTTTTTAATAATTGAAAAAAGGAAGGATATAGTAAGAGTAATAATATACCCTTATATTTTTATCATTTTATAGAACATTGTACACTAGACATATTTTAGTTTAATGACTTCTAGAATTTATAAAACTCAAACAACTTTGAAGTTGATTATCTCAGAACTATCAAAACTGCACTTAAACCCTTTTACGTCTGGTCCTCTCAATTATGTCCGTGTATTTAACTCCGACATTCTCCATTGTTTTCCATATATTTTATAACCTTAATCTCTTGGTTGAAGAATTCGGATAAGAACACTGTCGTATGGCGCCGGAGACTTTTCATAATCTTATAACGTAAGAAGGCGTCCTTCAGAGGCGTAGTAGGTAATTTCTTTTAGCCGTTTACTTATTTGTTATTTTTTGTTTTAGCGCGGGAGACATTACCACAGTGGGATAAACAAATCCAGTCCCTATGTTACCAAGTTAATTCCATCATCGAGAGCATTTCGAAACATCATCCAGAATGGATGTTGAAAGTAATGGATGAGCAGATGGTGTCCTAAACTCCTATCAATGAAACTAGCAGATATATTATTTTTTTTAATTGTCACCATTTAAATTGAACTGTGTATTGGTTGATGTGTCTATCTTTTAAAAGAGATATTTTTACTACAATTTATCAATAATAAAGACGAGCGTGACCGTATTAGAACAGCTTGTGTTCTTTATAAATAAAAAATAACAGTTTTGTGTGACTTGTATTGAGATTTAGTTCATAAATATATATCATATAGTTTAAACATTGTTTTCTTCTTTCTTTATGATGTCCACCATCGAGCTTTAGAATAATAATTTTGTTTGTGTCAGTGATACCACTCTACTACGCTCCAAGGTTTCAGAGCCAGGATGTTCCGATCTGGACCTCTTCTTCCGGCGACCTTGCCCTGGATTATGCGGTTGAAAAGGTGATACTCTGCTGGATATATTATCATCACATGGCCAAAATATTCCATCTTTAACTGGAGGACACTCTTAAAAATTCACCAAGCAAACTAGCGATATAAAAATCTAAACTTCCATCGTCAATCGTTGTAGATGAGATTAAAGGTTATGATAAATTCTACGAAAAGCTTAATGGAATTATCTATGTATATAATGATTCCAAATAAAATGCATCAATAATCAAACATGAAAATTAAAGTACAGGATAGGGAGAGCTAAAGGATTGTATGTAATCCTAATGCTCCAAGAGCAAGGTTACTCAATCCACAACTATGCAAATAAACAGAACCGACCATTGACCGATAAAGGTTATAGTTAAAAGCTGCATCATTTATGCAAACCTAAAATCATTCTTAGAGATCTGACGAATCGAAAATATAAAACTACTCGTCTCCTAAGTAGTAATTTAAATCCAACTATTCAATATCGACGTTCAATCAAAATGATGACAAAGAAAATATACGGTATTACTGATACAAGAATAAAAAACCGCTAAACGACGTAAAAATGAGTGGCGCAAACAATACTCCAGCTACAAAAGATCTGATATGGATATTACGTTGCGCAAAAATTTATTTTCATTTTGATGCAAAATAAAATTCTAGTTTTATTTTAAAAGATTTTTTCATAATATTTGCTAAATTTGAAGTAAAACGCGCCACAAAAGAGTAACTTTGATACAGTTTGAATTTTGAAGCTCTATTGTGGCGCGTTTACTTCAAGTTTAGCAAATATTATGAAAAAATCTTTTAAAATAAAACTAGAATTTTATTTTGCATCAAAATGAAAATACATTTTTGTTATTTTTAATTAACAGTCAGCGCTAAGAGCGTATTGAGGCGGCCGTGAATGTGAGTGCGAGTAAAATGCACCATTGGACTGCCGGAATGGTGCATCTCTTTCGCACTCACCATTTTCGGCCGCCTAATACGCATTGTTAATAATAATAACAGTTTGGTAATAAAATAATGACAAACATTTCTTCAGGATATTGTAGGGGGGCGGGGGGCTTTAAACTTTGATGAAAATCAACTATCCTAAATGGGAAATAAGTCATAATTTAAATAAAAAAATGATTTTATTAATATTTCGACGCCCAAATCGGATGTCGTCAAAATACAAAATATTACTAAATTAAACAAAAATGTTGTTGCTTAGTAAAAAATTATTGTAATAATTTATTTAATCTGACTTATTTATATCGGGAATTCAGACATGTATTATACATTTTAAAGTAGAAGACTTTAAAATGATATTGCCAATATTTATGAATTGCGTTCCTGGGACAACTTTACTGAAAGATAGTTCATTCGATTACATGAAATCGACCCTAACTCAAGAATATCCATCACAAAAAAACCATAGCATGTGATATGTCTTTAAAAAGATTAAATAAATTATTAGAAGAATTTTTTAATAAGTAACAACGTTTTTGTTTAATTTAGTAATATTTTGTATTTTGAAAACGACATCCGATTTGGGCGTCGAAACGTTAATAAAATCATTTTTTTAGTTAAATTGTGGCTTATTTCCCATTTAGAATAATTGATTGCAAAAATGCCACAAGGAAATAGCTTCAGAGCAACGTTTGATAAAAATAACAGCTTAGTAATAAAATAAGGACAAACATTTCTTCAGGATCTTGTATGAGGGGGGGGGGGGCTTTAAACCTTGATTTGGTCACTTTCTAACTTTCATTGTAATAATTTTAACCGAGTTATTAAGCCTTGAAAACTGATATTTTTGCGTTTTTCAAATATTAAATTGCGTATAACTCGACAACAATCAATTTTAGAGAAAAATCACAAGAGACCTTTTTGCTCATAATGATCCAAAGAATCTAAAAAATATTGTACGAAGTGAAAAAATGATTTTTTAAATTTGTTTAAAAAAATTGTTTAAACACTTTTCCGACCGCGGCATCTCCCGGCACCCTGTGGATTTGTTATAAGGACTTCTTTTTGAGTAAGTTTGTACAAAAAACGAATCGGAATAATTAACCTAACGGGGGCGACGATACGACTGTTTACACAATGTTTAATATTTTTTCTTGTTAATTATCGTAACGGTGAGTTTTTTTTTAAGGGGCCACCTCAGACTCCAAGGGTCGTAGGACCTTAATTTATTTTTAGAGGTTGTGTATTTTAACCAGTTTTCCGTATTTTTTATTGCTATTTAATTTGATCTAATTTCTACAGAGTTATTGTAATTGTTTTTAAGCTTAAAAAGTGCTATTTATTAACAAATAATTTTGTGTAAGTACATAAATCTTTTTTTTTACTTTTTTTTGTAGGCTATTAGTATACATCTTAACGAAAGAAATAAGCCTCGGATTATTTAGATCCAGTCAGCCAAATTAACTGGACCGGCCTCAGAAATTAGCTAGTTTTTCAAAACATGTTATAAACAAATCCAATTTCGCAAAAACTATTTAACAGATCACAGATGTGGACTATTGTTTTGCACACAATTGAAACACCATAATATCTTCAAGTTTAGGTATATTTAAATAAATTTTAATAAACAATAAAATTGTTATTAACAATATTCAAAAACGGCGATTGTGTCGTCCATTTTGTAATAACTTTTTTGTTTATTAACCGATTTTCATTTAGCGTATCTCATTCGATGTATCTTTTATTTATGAAAAAGTTACCTGTGGACGTCAAATCTCTAAATAAACAAGTTTTTAAGTTACGAGTAAAAAACTAAGTTTGATGTTTTGATTGTTTATAAAATTGTTCCGCTACAAAATTGATGAATCCCAAGATGGTAGTATTTTTGTCTTTTTGTCTTTTCAACTGTCAAACCCTGTCCTTTCAGTTGTGTCGAGTAAAAACCTAACTTGATTGGCCTATTAACATTGTGTACAATTCGCACGGTACTCTCAGAACCCACTAAATACAGATCACAAAAATAAGAGTAATACTATGTCCAAAAAAAGGAACGTATTTAGAATTAAGGTTCACTGATAGATCTAAAGCTGTCCATGGTACTGGAAGTCTTTGGTCAAACATGCAACTATAAAATCTTACAGCCTAGGTCATTATACAACTGTGTTCCAGGTCCAGGCGGAAGTTTTTGCTTTGGTGGTCTACATTGATGAAATCATAGATGGACCCTAAATAAAAGCTAAGAAAATCAACATTTACACAGATAGCCAAACGGCTATTCTGGCAGTAAAGAATCCACGAAATCAGAACTGGCGAGGAACTGCAAAGATCTCCTTAGCAAAAGACAATAAAGTGTAAATTAAAGGGAAAGTCCCAGTGTTTGGCTGTATACCATACTTATAAAAACTTACAAAGAAGTAAAAACTTCGATTTGTATAATGGTGTAATGTTTATTAAAACTTTAAAAAGTCAAACATGAATAACCATTTTCAATTTCGTTGCAAAACGAAAATACAGCCGCATCATTATTCCAGCCCAATCAGAGAGTGCAGCAAGCACCTCTACCGGTTTCGAAACTTATTAGTCTCTCATCAGGAGGCACATATGCTGCTCTATCTGATCCGATCAAAACAAACCCTTGCGCGCAGTCCCGGATTGCAACGAACGAAATGGCATAGCTGCTCTAGCGGCAACTGCTAGCAAAAGACTAAGTTTTCACGATAATGGCATGAGAGCCCTTGCTCTCCTGATGAGAGCAGCATATGTGCCTCCTGATGAGAGACTAATAAGTTTCGAAACCGGTAGAGGTGCTTGCTGCACTCTCTGATTGGACTAGAGTATGATGCGGCTGTATTTTCGTTTTGCAACGAAATTAAAAATGGTTATTCATTTTTGATTTACATGTTTACACTGATTGGAGTACGAAGGGAACCATTCTCGTAGGAACTTTACCACACTGAGCAGATGGGACGTAAATTATAAATTGTAAAATTCCCTCATCTTCCTTAGTCTCAGCATCCGTATGGCTTGCAAATTGTAGAAACCTCGGAGGTGTAACCAGAGAAGGTTCCCATTGTTTTCAGTCTAGTGGGATATAGAGTAACATTATGTTGTTTTATATGCCATTAGAGCGAAAACTTAGTCTTTTGCTAGCTGTTGCCGCTAGGGCACCTATGCCATTTCGTTCGTTGCAATTCGTGACTGCGCGCCGTGGTTTGTTTTAGCTGGATCAGAGAGAGCAGCATATGTGCCTCCTTTTTTTTGGGAGGTGAGAATCTTCAAAAGATCCTCTGGGAAGGTGTCCCAGGTGTCTCGGATTCAGTCCGGCACCCTTCACCGCGGGTCGAGACCGCCTACCGACTAAACTCACCCCCTCTTTATCCAGCCGACGAGTCTGGAACCGCACTTAGCGTGCATATCTGACCCGCCGACCTTACTCTTAACTCCCCTCCGGCACTCTTTGCGAGCATTCCATGAGTTTGGCGGCCTCCTAGCCTCCCCCCGCAAGAGCCTCACGCCAGACCGGCCGGTGAAGCGACCGTCCAGCGCAATCCTCCCGCGGGTGGGGCGACCGGGATGCCCCCCCTCACGATGGAACTAGCAAAACAGAACCAGTACTTTCATCAATTCATTCATTCAATACACACATTCATTAAAAATCTCAAACTTAAAACAAGGAGGCAGTTGGCGTAGGTAGGATGTAAAAGGTCCTCCCCCGCCAGCTGCCCCAGGACGGACACGGGTAGAACAAGGAAAACATAAATCAAAACAGAAACAAAACGAGAAACACAAAAGTCCCCTACTGAATGCCTCTTGAGACTTGAGACATGCACCACAGTTAAATAAGATTAGAATAAAAACGGTAAAATGTTATATAAATAAAATTGATTCATAAATAAATAGATCGATAAAACATAATAAATAATATAAAATAAGGGCAGTCAGCGTAGATTGGATGTAAAGGGTCCTCCCCCGCTGACTGCCTTGCATGACACAAACACGTTAAAAAAATGAATAAAGAAATAAATAATGACGATTGGTCATCCCGCTTGCAGACGCCTCTCTTTTTCCTCTTTGTGCTTGATTGTCTTGGTGACAAAAGCAATGATCAGGTCGAAGTCTCTCTTGCTGTCGATAGCTTTATCGATTAGCTCATGAGGCTCGCCTTAAGGGGATCCCAGACCCAGCTGCAGCTCGATACGCCCCGCGTGATATGCAGGGCACTCAAACACAACATGCTGCGCGTCATCCACCACTCCATAGTCGGGACATAGATCGTCCCCGGTCTTCCCTATACGATAGGTAAATTTCCTAAACGATCCATGTCCTGTCAAGAATTGTGTGAAGTAATAGCTGACGCGCCAATGCCGGCAATCGTACCACCTCACCACATCCGGAATCAGAGATCTCGACCAGGCTGCCTTCTCGACTTCGGCTGTCCATTCCCTCTGCCACATCTGTAGACTTCTCGTCCTTTCTTGTGGTCCTGAACCTATTGCCTCCTTGCCCCTTTGGTACATTCGGACTCTTTCTCCGGCCAGGATGTGCACCGGCACAGCACCAGCCACCGCTGATTGGCGGTTTGCGATGATTGATACGGTTCTGTACGCGCTGCACACCCTGATCAGAGGTTTTCTCTGGGCCCTAAGAAGGATGTCTTTGTATTTCCCCATTCGAAGGACCTCGTGCCACACTGGGGCCCCGTATAAAACTATAAATAGGATTGATTGTAGCATCACCGTTCTTTTCTGGGATCCTGGACCCCCTATATTTGGCATCAGCTTGTTTAGTGTGGAGGTCCTTTTTTCTGCCTTCCGACATGCTTCCTGTACGTGTTGTCCGAATGCAATCCTGTCGTCGAATATTATACCTAAGTATTTCACTGTCTTCTGGGATCTTATTGCGGAGCCTTTGTATTCAAATATAATATCATTTCTTTTTCTCGGTCCCCTCAAGATTTTGGCTTCCGTCTTCTCTATTGCTAACTTTAGGTCGTTTCTTTCTATCCAAGCCGCGGTCTTTCGTATTGCTCTATTAACTTTTTCTATTATTCCCCCATTCGTGTCGTCTTCGATTAGTAAAGCTAGATCTTCCGCGTATGCAATCGCTCTCACTCCTCTCTCCTTGTTTACTTCTAGTACCCCATTATATAATATATTCCATAGTAAGGGTCCCAGGACTGACCCCTGGGGTACTCCCGCGGTCATCTCTTTCTTCTTTTTTTTTTCGATATGCATACGGTTCTGTCAGATAGGTAGTCCTTTATTATGTTGGACACATATTCTGGGGTCCATTCGACGATTCTGTCTACTATAAGGCCCCAGTATGCTGAGTTAAAAGCATTTTTTATGTCCAACAGAACAAGGACCACCCATCTCCTCTTGCTTGTTTTTGCCGCGTCCCTTATCCAGGTCGCGGCGTCGACTGTCGATCTACCTTTACGAAACCCATACTGTTGATTTGATAACACTCTCTCACCTTCCAACATGCCTTCCAGCCTCTTCTTGATAAGTCCCTCATAGAACTTACCAAGGCAGTCCAGGAGGCATATTGGCCGATAAGAGGATGCTGAATCGGGGGGTTTCCCAGGCTTCAGGAGAAGAACTAGGTTCGCCTCCTTCAAGTCCCTGGGAAACTCTTGTTTCTGCAGTAGGTCGTTATATATTCTTCTGATCAAGCCTGGTTTCTCAGTTGCTACTATCTTAACTGCCTTTGGTGGCAGCCCGTCGGGGCCGGGAGCTTTCCCCGTCTTCATTTTCTGACCAGCGATTCGTATTTCCTCTTCTGTAAACTCCTCTACCATTGTTGGAAAGATTTTTTATAAAATTCTGGGTTTGCTTGGTGGGGAACAGGAGTTCAGCTGATTCCATCCGCTGGTCCTCGTCAAGTTTATATGGGGCCATGATCTTTAACGTCTTCATGGTAATTTTATATGCGTCGCCCCATATATCGTCTTCTAGTGCTTTTATCAGGGTCTGCCACTTCTCTTTTTTTTTCCTGTCTTATTTTTTTATTTAGGGTTCTCTTTAGATCTTTGTATATTTCGTTCAGCTCGAGGTTGCCCTGGCTTCTCGTGTAATTCCTACGAGCTCTGAGGCATCTCTCCCGTAGACCTTCTATCTCATCCGTCCAACAGTAGGGGGATTTTTTATTTTCCTTTCTCTTCACGGTGGCCAACTTTGCAGCGTTTTCTAGTGCTCTTCTCAATTGGCCAAGGTCAGAAATCCTTTTCCTAGCAGTTGCCGCTAGGGTATCTATGCCATTTCGTTCGTTGCAATCCGTGACTGCACGCCGGTGTTGGTTTTGGTTGGATCCGAGAGAGCAGCATATGTGCCTCCTGATGTGAGACTAATAAGTTTCGAAACCGGTAGAGGTGCTTGCTGCACTCTCTGATTGAACTAGAATATAATGCGGCTGTATTTTCGTTTTGCAACGAAATTGAAAATGGTTATTCATTTTTGATTTACATGTTTACTCTGATTGGAGTACGAAGGGAACCATTCTCGTTGGAACTATAATGGGATTTATCTCATTATTTAGATCTTTTAGAAATCCTTAAATTAACTAAAGTATTCGTTAGATATTTATTTATAAAACAATAAATATTACGCCTATTTGTTATAATAATTGCAAAGTAGAACACCTTAGTTAAAGTCCACGTTTTGCTTACTCAACAAGGTTGTGATTATTCATTTTGACACACTAACGAGATTATATACAAACATATTTACAAAACGAAGTATTTGATAAATATGGGAACACGATCAGATTTGAGTCATTAGTGGGTCAGTCGAATTAGTTAGTTAGGTTTGAGGGGTTGCTGCCGTTAGAGCAGAATAATGTCACCTATCAACTGAATACATTTATACGGTATTAGTTTAACCAAATAAAGAAGTTATGAGTACATAGTGCCTTCCTGTTAAACAAACCCCATTCCAGTATAGTAAATATCCAGCTACCACCATATGGCGATCCTGAGAGACGGACTGGACTTCTGAGGCAGTAGACAACAGGAACAAATATGGCAAAAAACTGGAGGAAACGAAGAAAATTTGGGGTAAAGTACCAATCCCCATACTAATTGGTATCGTTAGATGGAGAATGGGACGGACTATATGGAGCTGGAGAGGCCAACGACAAGGGAGTCCAAATGGTAGACGTCGACATGGACGAAGGTTTGGAGACATGGGGCCACGCCCAAACGTCAAGAGGACAAATGGAAAGAAATGGACAATGCCTAGTGCACAAATGTGTACCTAATCGTGAGTAACTTTTTAGCTATTTTTTTTTAATTGCATATACAGTCTCACAGATATGAATTTTTTTAATTAATATAATATAAATATAATCATTTAAGAAGAACTAGAATTATTAATTTTCATTTAAATATAAGTAAATTAGGTAAAATTTTTTTCGTATATTATTAAGTTTTAAAAGTATTTCACTAATTTAGAAGATTTTTTTTTGAGAAATACATATCATATATAGATAATCTTAATCGATAGTTTTATTTTAATAGAAATATAACAATTCTTATATTTTATATGGTAAGAAATAATATAATTATTTTTAACCATACGAGTACGTAAATAAGTTTATTTTGATTGATGTATTTCTGCTTTTTCTGCACTTTTTGCATACGGAACTTATTTTGTTTATAACAGTATTTACTATTTTTAAACTAAGTACTTCGAGTATAATATTATGATGATATGACGTGTTTGACATTGAAAATTGAAACGAATAAACTACTTACATAGGAATTCGCTAAAGCGACAATTTTTACGAAGAAAGTTATTATGATAAATAAAATCAACCTGAAAATATAAGATATTAGTATTCGAACAATATGTTTATAAATAAGGAAAGATAAAAGAAAGTATTTTAAGATGATGGAGAAATTGGAAAATCCAGCATAAAGGACTTATATTGGAGACGGAAATGTCTCAATCAATGGAAATTTTTGTTGAGAAATGCACGTAAATGCAAAGATTTTTACTTATGATAAACAGGACAAGACATAGAAACATATCCTAAAAAGGAAAAATTAAAAATGACTATGGAAAAGAAATAATTTTTATATACAAGGAGTATGATTATACCACGTACATAGGACTAATAAAATTCGTCCTCGTGAGAGAGCCCACAACTACTACCATAATGGCATATGGAATTTTTATTGAGTAAACGAATTTCCTCGTGAGAGAGTGAATTATTTTTATACAATGATTTGTGACGAAAAGAAAGTCAGTTAAGAAATGATGATGAACAGATATAAGAAGAAAAATAAAGACAAAACAAGTTATAAAAATATGTTGAAGTAACGGAGTTTATAAAGGAAAAGAAAATCCCATCGGAGGAAAAAGACAAAAGAAGATTAAATATTAAGACTTAAAAGTTACCGTAGAGAAAGACAAGTATTAAGGATAATTTGAAGAAGATTAATGTCAAAAGATCTGGAAAAATAGAATAATTGAAGAGAATTTTGTACCTGCAGTACAAAAAGTTACAGTACCTTAGTACCTACAGTAAAAAGGACTATTTAAGAAGAATACTTTATATGGCTTCAAGTAACATAATTATTAGTATAATATATAAAATAACTTTAAATTTCTATAATATAGATATACTTATTTTATTCGAATGAGGTCATGTAAGACTGTATTTCAATTAAAGAAATAGAGATTATTTTGGTGACGTAAAAGTGAATATTCGCGTGAAGAAACTGAACTTCTAATTAGTTAGTAACAAAAATTTAGATTAACTATTTAGCCTTTGTAGGTTTTTCTCATTAGTAGTTTTTATGTAAATATTTTAATGGACGTCCAGACTTAATATTAATTACTCAGCAATTGCAAGCTGAAATTTTCTTTACGTAATAGGAGATTTTCATGATATTTCAGGAGATTTTCATTATTAGGAGATTTTCATTATTAGGAAATTTTCATGATATTTTTTTTAACAGAATATGGTCTATTTTTATTTACACTTTCTTTCGTTTTTTTTCATAATTGAATGCTAAAATTTTTTTTTTGATACCGACTTTTATATTTCAATTTTTTTGTAAATATCGGTCAAATTTTGGTATAAATATGATTTGGTGTTTTATGATGACGAATTAATGAGGTAACTGATTTTTATATAGTAAAACCATAATTGATTTGAGACTATCTAGACGCTAAACAATAAAAAAACAGACTCTTGTCAAGGGAAAAGTACAAATTTAAGTTCGAAGATTTTAGCATACCCAGTTTTTGTTTTGAAGTAATCCTATTCTCAACTAAGGGGGAGCACTAGGTTCAGACAGGAATTTAGGGATGCAAGATGTAGAAGATTTTTTTAAGTGCACAAGTATCCATTTTGTCTTTTTGGAACAAACCTTCTCACGACTAAGGACGTGCAAAAGGACCGGAAGCAAATGCAAGGATATAAAGTTGCGAAAAACTACCCACCAAGTAGGTAATGTAATAATGTTTAAAATCTTATGAATTGTTGTAGTACTTTATTCAATAATCATACTTTATAATTATAAGTCATTGCTCTATTATCGTTACTTGACCTAACCCCTGCCATGAGGCCTCATGTCCCTTGTCCTGTGTCATCGCTCTGTCAACAATCACTTCAAGTGATCTATGATCACAGGACTTTACATTTGTGAGCTATTCAGTCTCATGACATCTTTCCCTTCCTATAAAGCAGAGAACTTACAACAATAAACTCAGAATAAAATATTATAAAATACTAATACTACCTACGACTAACAATAATATTAAGTGATTACAAAACTAGTACATCTCGAAATCATTATATCGAGTTGGGGGTTTAATTACTCTTTTACCTCTGGTAGGAAACTGATTCGGTACTTCACTCTCACAGGCCATTGATGTTGAAGGTTTGTTACTCTGATTATCATCAAGATCATCTTCTAATTTAATGTGATGTTTAGGCGTATTACTAGATGGTCTCAAGTGATATTTATTTCTTCTTACCAATGTTCCATTTTCTTTCTCAATAACATATGATCTTGGCTCTTGTAAACATTGCCTGACCACAGCAGGTTTCCATTGCCCATCTTCCCTTATAACAACGTTATCGCCTTCACTTAATTCTTCTCTTGCAGCTGTATTTCTATCATAGTAGTGCTTGTACAATTTTCTTTTGTCATCCAATTTATTCTTTTCACTTGTTAGGTCTACTTGTTCTGGTAAATATTTTTCATGTAAGACTGGAAGTTTGCTTCTAAGTCTACGACTATTCAAGAGTTGTGCTGGGGACTTGTCTGATCCTAACAGTGGTGTGTTCCTATATTCTAATAAAGCTAACTGAAGATCACCACACTTTCTGAGAATATTTTTAGCTATCTGAACAGCTCGTTCCGCCTGCCCATTTGATCTAGGATATCTAGGGCTAGATGTCACAAATTTAAAATTCCATTCTCTAGAGAATTCTCTACATTCCTTAGAGCCAAAAGGCATATTGTCAGATACAATTTCCAAAGGAATCCCATGAGTGGCAAACATGGTCTTAAATGATTTTATTATTGACTGGGATGTTTTGGACGGCAACAGAACAATTTCAATCCACTTTGTGAGATAATCCATTACAATTAAATAAGATGCTCCTCCGAACTCACAAATATCAGCCGCTAGCATTTGAAATGGAAGTTCTGGAATTTCTCTTAGTATTAATGGCTCTTTAACATTACTTCTGTGATATTTCTCACAATCAACACAATTTCTAACCAAATCCACTATGTCCTTATTCATATTTGGCCAGAACAACACTTGCCTTGCTCTTTGCTGTGTCTTTGTAACTCCAAAGTGTGTTTCATGAAGAAACTTTAACATCCTAGGCCTTAAAGAATCCGGAACTATAACTCTGTCCATATAAAATATCAAATCATTCAATATGTAGATGTCATGCCTAATACTAAAATAGTCTTTTACTACATAAGGTACCCTCGAAGAGCATGACGGCCACCCTTTTTCACAAAATTCTTTGATCATTTGAAGTTTTTTATCCTGTTTAGTTTCAGCTATAAATTCCTCTCTCCTTTCATCTGTTATATTTATTGTATGCACTATTTCTGTTACAAAAGCATCATCCTCTACCTTTTCCTTCACAAAATTACGAGATAACAAATCAGCTATTAGCATTTCCTTGCCTGGCATATATTCCACAGTTAAGTCATATTTTAATAATTTTACCTTCATACGTTGTAGTCTAGGAGAATCTACTTCAGCTATGCCTTTCTTCATTATCGAAATCAATGGCTTATGATCTGTGAATACCTTAACTTCTCTACCATAAATATAATTATGAAATTTAGTACAAGAAAATAGGATTGCATTTAGTTCCTTTTCAATCTGGCTAAATCTAGTTTCACAATCAGTTAAAGACCTAGAAGCAAAAGATACCGGTTTATGATTCTGCAGTAATACACATCCCACGCCATTTTGACTTGAATCTGTTTGAATTATTATTGACTTATTTTCATCAAAATTTGCAAGAACTGGTGGTGAGCAAATTAACTTTTTTATTAAATTTAATGCGTCTGTGTGACTTTTAGTCCACACCCAAAGTGTATTCTTTTTTAACAATTCTCTTAATGGGGCTGATACATCCGATAAGTTTGGTATAAAACTGCGATGATAATTGATCATGCCCAATATTTTTTGTAACTCTTTTTTATTATTGGGTTCTTTTAAATTAATAATAGCTTTTATTTTATCTAAGTCAGGTCTCATACCATTTTTATCAAATGTATTTCCCAAATATTTTACTTCAGACATTCTATATTGTATCTTATTAGAATTAAATTTTACCCCAATATTTCTAGCACGTTCCAATACTTCATTAAGGATTCTATCATGTTCTTTAAGACTATCAGCAAATATCAAAAGATCATCAAAATATATAAGACAGCCCTCAATATCACCAAAATTCTCTAAGTTAATTCTTTGAAAAAATTCGGGGGCAATATTTAGTCCAAATGGAAGTCTATCAAATTTCCAAATTCCAAAGGGAGTTCCAAATGCACAAACTCTACTGGACTCCTCATCTAGCTGAACTTGATAGAATCCCTCTTTAAAGTCTAAAACAGAAAAATAGCATTTGTTTTTTAACTTATTGCATATCTCTTCAATAGTAGGTATTAAGCAATATTCCTTTTCAAGCGCTTGGTTTAAATCTTTAGGATCCAAACAGATTCTTAACGTTTTATCAGGCTTTTCAACGATAACTAAATTGCTCAACCACTCAGTAGGACCCTCACATTTAGATATGATGCCACGTTTTTCTAAATCTAAAAGTGTGTTTTCTAATCTTTTTTTAATGGCTAAAGGGACCCTTCGTGGTGGTTTAGCTACAGGAACACAATTATCTTTAAGTTTTAGTTTACATTTTTGAGGACATTTGCCTAATCCAATGAATACATCACTATTTTGTTTAATAAAGGCACTTTTTGTTATGTTTAAATCTATGTTATCTACTCTTCGTATCAAATCTAAATCTAAGCATGATTTTAACCCTAAAATTGGTGTAAGGCTATCTTTAACTACAACAAATTCTAATAAATAATCAATATTTTTATATTTACAGACAAGTTTTATTGTACCAATAGGAACGACCTTAAAACCACCATATGTTTCAAGTATGACTTTAGTTTCTTTTAAATCATTAATTTTGCAAACTTTTTGAACAAAACCATTAGGCAAAATGTTAACCTGTGCCCCTGTATCTATTTTAAAAGGTATATCAACATTACTAATTTTTAAATTTTCGATCCAGTCTTTATTATTTTTATTCTTGATTTCATTAACAGTGATTGATGATATCATAAAATCACCTACCTCGTTATTTTCACTTTCTTCCACTTGTACTTCTCTCACTAACCTGCTATGATAACACACTTTATCGAAATGGTTATTTTTACCGCACTTTCTGCACTTTTTTCCATATGCTGGACACCTCCTTGGCCCATGGACTCTCCCACAGTTTCTGCAGCTATATTCATCTCTAGAATTTGCACTCCTGAATGTTTGGACTGAATTTTGCCCCTGCTTGGCTTTACTCCCAATTGATTCAATTTTAACCTTCTCCAAGCTGTTCTGAACTTCTTTTATTTGAGCTTGGGATATTTCATGCATTTTACATATTTCAATAGCTTTAGCCAGATCTAAATTAATGGTCTTTAACATGTTTTGTTGTGCATCCTTACTATTAGTGCCTAATACTATTCTATCTCTTACCATTGAAGATGCTTCTGCTCCAAACTCACAATTTTTTACTTTGTTTTTTAAATCTGTTAAAAAGTGGTCAAACGGCTCTCTTTCTTCTTGAATGCGGTTGTAAAACACATATCTTTCATAGACCACGTTTTTTCTAGGCGTGACATAAGACTCAAATGCTTCCAATACATCTGCTAGCTTGCCTTTTTGGGCCTCCGTTAATTCCAAAGTGTTATAGATTTCAATGCCTTCTTCTCCAATTAGATTGAGTAAAATTGCTACCTTAACGTCATCACTTTTACCACTTTTTCCAGAGGCCATCAGATATATTTCAAAACTTTGTCTGAATCTTTTAAAATTTTCGGCCACATTTCCTTCAAATGACAATGTATTTGGTAACCTCACTTCCATGATTTTGGTTTATTTTCCACTAGACTGCGCCATGTAATAATGTTTAAAATCTTATGAATTGTTGTAGTACTTTATTCAATAATCATACTTTATAATTATAAGTCATTGCTCTATTATCGTTACTTGACCTAACCCCTGCCATGAGGCCTCATGTCCCTTGTCCTGTGTCATCGCTCTGTCAACAATCACTTCAAGTGATCTATGATCACAGGACTTTACATTTGTGAGCTATTCAGTCTCATGACAGGTAAGGGTTAGAAAATGAAGAATTTATAAAGTAAGTGATAAAGAAATAATGAAGAAATATGAAGAAGAAGAAGATTTTTGTTTAATAGTACACGATGAAGAAAGTACTAGGTATAAAGAAAATGAAGAAATATGTAGTTATTGTGAAGTACCAGACAAGAAGAAGAATAAGAAAAAGAGATAATTTCTAATAGAAGAATATTAAAAATTGGAGAACATCAAAAGATTTGTCATAAGGGTCTAGTAAAGAAGTAGAATTAACAAGTAAGTTCAAATGAAGTAGTTGTAATTTTTTTTTAAACCTCTGAAATTAAAGTAAAGTATAAAATACAATTTCTAAGTATAGATTTTCGCGAGTCACAAGAAAAGAATTAACTAAGAATAGACGATGTTTGATAATTAGTGAAATAAATTGTATATATTTGTAAATTTTGTTTATATATTTTTTTTGTAAAAATTTGTATAAATCTATACATATAACGTAGTCAGTTGATGATGATGATAATAAGAAAATTTTCTTCTCTTCGGGGAGGAAAAAGGAAGCACAGTACATGGCTCAGAAAATTTTCTTTTCTAAGGGGGATGATATAATGGGATTTATCTCATTATTTAGATCTTTTAGAAATCCTTAAATTAACTAAAGTATTCGTTAGATATTTATTTATAAAACAATAAATATTACGCCTATTTGTTATAATAATTGCAAAGTAGAACACCTTAGTTAAAGTCCACGTTTTGCTTACTCAACAAGGTTGTGATTATTCATTTTGACACACTAACGAGATTATATACAAACATATTTACAAAACGAAGTATTTGATAAATATGGGAACACGATCAGATTTGAGTCATTAGTGGGTCAGTCGAATTAGTTAGTTAGGTTTGAGGGGTTGCTGCCGTTAGAGCAGAATAATGTCACCTATCAACTGAATACATTTATACGGTATTAGTTTAACCAAATAAAGAAGTTATGAGTACATAGTGCCTTCCTGTTAAACAAACCCCATTCCAGTATAGTAAATATCCAGCTACCACCATAGAACTTTACCGCGCTGAGCAGATGGGACGTGAATTATAAATTGTAAAATTCCCTCATCTTCCTTAGTCTCAGCATCCGTATGGCTTGCAAATTGTAGAAGCCTCGGAGGTGTAACCAGAGAAGGTTCCCATTGTTTTCAGTCTGGTGGGATATAGAGTAACATTATGTTGTTTTATATGCCATTAGAGTGAAAACTTAGTCTTTTTAAAAAAGTCATTCAAAATGGATTAAAAAGCATCAGAAAGATTTCGATCTAATCAGATCATCATCAGTGACATTCTGTGTAGTAATTGAAACTAGCCCACTAGTTAAAATTAAGACTTCAAACTTCAATATTACATGGTTTTTGATTAAAATTTAAATTTGTAAAGCGACACTAGATCGATGTTAACAGATTTTTACTTAAAGAGCAACATGACTTCCCTGCTCGAACGGACAAAAGTACTTACAGTTTGACTGACAAAGACCAAATGGCGCTTTTTAATCCATTTGGATTACTTTTTTAACGTTTTAATAAACATTGTACCATTATACAAATCTAAATTTTTACTTCTCTGTAAGTTTTTGCCAGTCTGTAAAGTGTCTTTAATATATTAGCAAAACAAAGTTGGAGAGAAACCTTTCATAGCCTAGAACCTTTCTGTGGCAGCACTAAAAATGCTACGAAAAACGAGGTTCAGAATATGGCTGATAAGGAATCCACAAAAGAAATGGAAAGCCATGAATGGGCAAATCCAGACTAAAAAAATAATCAAGAAAAACTCGAACAATTTGATGAACCTCAATAAACAATAGATCAAATTAGTACGTTCTTTAACGGTAAAATATTGCAAAACCTCTAAATTTTAAAGAACCTCTTGGATTAACATGAAATTTGGCATAAGCATAGCTAATAAGTCAAAGATAAAAAGTGATATTTTGCCAATGTGCGCTTTTGCCCTGGGAGTGAATTTCCCCCGCTCTCGGGGGTGAAAAAATATATTTCCGAAATAAGTCCGGAAATGGATAAACTGACTAATTCTAAGTAACTTTTGTTCTATAGAGTTTTTTCAATAAGTCAATACTTTTCGAGTTTTTTGCGAGTGAATATGTTCATTTTTCAATAAAATAACCACGTTTTTAGACGGTTTTTCGTAAATAACTCAAAAAGTAAGTATTTTGTCGAGAAAAACATTCTTAGCAAAAATATAGCCTGTAAAAAATTGAAAAAAGTGGTCTCTATACTTAGTGAAAACAGAGTTATAGCTGATGCAAAATAGGTTCATATTTATCAAATTCCAAATCGAATATTTTAACCTGAAATAACCAAAAATGAAGCACTTTTTGGGGAAAGATCATTAAAACTTTTTTAAAGGGTTTAAAAAATCTTTATTTTCGTTTCATAAAAAAATTTCAGCATCAAAAGTAAACCAGTTACGCTCAAAATACAGTTGGTCCCTTTTCTTCGCTAAAAAAATCGGGAAGATCACCCCCTAATTAACATCTCAAATGAACTTAATCGTTACCACTTCACAAGTTTCTTTACTCGTGTCTGTATTGTTTATATGATCTGTAAGTTTCGTCGGTTTGAAGTCCTTATGTTTGAAAAGGCTGTAGTTAAAAGGGCTTGAACGAGCCACTAATCACGAGTGTATGCAAATTTAGAAACACCAAATCGTAACCAATTTTTGTCTTACAGCAAAACAAAAAGATAGAAAATATTCAGAAAAGCAAAGCAGACTTTTTTTATTTTTTGAAATTTTTGGTAGCTCTAACATTTTTTAAGTTATTTTGAAAAAAAGCATTTTTTTCAAAATTAAAAATTTTAAAATTTTACTTTAAAACCAATTTTACTTTTAAAAACAGAAATAAAGCCTTTTTAAACACTTTAAAAAGTTGAAATGACTTTTCTCCAAGAAGTGCTTCATTTTTTGAATATTTCACTTTGAAATATTCTATTTGGAATCTGGTGAATATAAACCTATTTTACATTAGCTATAACCAGGGCCCCTGCTACCATATGTGCAAAGTGTGCAATGCACACGGGCGCCATCCTTTAGGGGCGCCAAAACCCAGGGTAAAAAATTGCAAAAAATTTGAAAAAATAACAAAAATTAATTTTAAAATAAAAGTTGAGAAATTAAATAGGATTACGTATAAATAGAAGAAAACATGAGAAAAACAGAATACTTCGGCCATATAATAATTAGAGGACCTATATTCCATCTACTTCGCCTTATAATACAAGAAAAAGTGGAGGGAAAGAGATGGATTGGTCGAAATTAACTTTCATGATTGTGAAATATTAGATAAAGAAGACGAAGGTATAATAAATACACACAAAATTTTATTAGTAGGTATATCATCCAGTTACTGCCGATTCCTATATGCAAGACCATGTCGGAAGTCAGGCATTTTAATTTATTTTGTTATGATTTTATTATGTTTGTTTCATTTTGATATTTTAGTCTACAAATAATAGTCCATTTACTCACGATTTTTGCTGTGAATTTTAAAGAACCGCTTGCATTGACATGAAATACACATTGGCATACACATAATACACATAGCTAACAAGTCAAAGAAAAAAAAGTGATATTGTGCCGATGTGTGCTTTTGCACTGGGAGTTGTTCTCACCCCTTCTCGAGGGTGAAAAACATACGTTCAAAATAAGCCTGGAATTGGATAAACTGAGTAATTCTAAGGAACTTTTTTTCTATAGAATTTTTTCACTAAGTTAATACTTTTCGAGTTATTTGCGAGTGAATATGTTAATTTTTTAACAAAAACCCTCTTTTTATCGTAAACAAGTAAGTATTTTATCGAAAAAAATGCCCTTATCAAAAAAATAGCTTACATAAGTAAAAAATAGCTTACAAAAATGGCTGGCATATGAAGTCTGTAAACCCAGTAGAAGCACAGTTGTAGCTAATGAAAAGTAGTTTCTTATTCTTCAAATTCCAAATCGAATATTTCAACGTGAAATAACCGAAAAATGAATTTCGGGGAAACTCATTAAAACTTCTTTGAAGTGTTTAAAACAAGCTTTATATTTGTCCTTTAAAAAAGTTTCTAGCATCAAAAGTAAGTAAGTAATGCTCAAAATAAAGTTAGTCCCTTTTTTTGGTAAAAGAAATCTTCCAGACAAAATTTTTTTTGTTGTTCTGAAGCTATTTTCTTGTGGCATTTTTATAATCAAGTATATTCAAATGGGAAATAAGCCACAATTTTACCTAAAAATGATTTTATTAACGTTTCGACGCCCAAGTCGGGTGTCGTTGTCAAAATACAAAATAATAAATAATAATAAAATAATAACGTTAATAAAATCATTTTTAGGTAAAATTGTGGCTTATTTCCCATTTGAAAATTTTTTTTATCTTGAAAAAAATTACTTTTTTTAAATAGCTTAAAAATTATTGGTGATACCAAAAATCTCAAGCACTAAAAAATGTAGGTTTTTCTATTCTGAATATTTTGGATTTTTTGTTTTCCTGTAAAACAAAAATTTGTTAAGATATGGCTGTTCAAAATTTGCATACACTCGTGATTAAGGACTCGTTCAAGCCCTTTTAACTAGAACAGCCTTTTCAAAAAAAGCACTTTGAACCGATGAAACTTAAGATCAATATACACAATACGTAAGTAACTTGTAGTGAAGCGGTAACGATTAATTTCATTTTAGACGCTAATTAGGGGGTGATTTTCACGATTTTTTTTATCAAAAAAGGGACCATCATTATTTTTAGCGTAACTTACTTAATTTTGAAGTTAGAAACTTAAAAAACAAAAAAAAATAATGTTACACTTTCACTTTCTTTTATAAGCTTTATTTTTGGTAAGAACATTTTGTTCGATAAAATACTTAGGTACTGACCTTACTGAAAAAACTCTATAGAACAAAAGTTGCTTAAAATTAATCATTTTATCCAATTCCTTTTTTTAACGTTTCTATGTTTTTTACCACCGAGAAGGGGTGAAAATCACATCCAGGGCAAAAGCACACATCCGCACAATAAAAGGTATGTGTATGCCAAATTCCATGCCGATGAAAGCAATTCTTTAAAATTCGGAGGTTTTGCAATGTTTTACCGTGAGTGACTGGACTATAAGTATGACTTCTAAAGTTCAGTTTTTTGCTTTATTTCAAGAACCTACCTACCTACCTACCTTCAAAAAATAAATAGAAAAACATGATCCAAAATGCCTTAAGAGGCGCCAAAATCCTTTTTTGCACACAGGCGCCAGTTACCTGTACGGGGGCCCTGGCTATAACTCTTGTTCTACTCTAGGTATGTAGACCTCATACATACACCATTTAAAAAAAAATTACAGACTATATTTTTTCTAAGAACATGTTTTCGATAAATTACTTACTTTTTGAATTATTTGCGAAAAACCGTCCAAAAACGTGGTTATTTTGTTGAAAAATGAACTTATTTACTCACAAATAACTCGAAAAGTATTGACTTGGCGAAAAATCTCTATAGAAGAAAATTTGCTTAAAATTAGTCAGTTTATCCATTTCCGGACTTATTCTAGACATATATTTTTTCACCCCCGGTATAGGGTGAAAATCACCTCCAGGACAAAAGCACACATCGGCATGATATCACTTTTTTTCTATGACATAGTAGCTATGCATGCCAAATTTCATGTCAATACAAGCGGTTCTTTAAATTTTACAGCAAAAACCGTGAAATAATGTACATACTAAAACTGTCACTGAAATGGTGACTGGACATTGCCGTTTAAGAAACTAATTATACGAACTACATAAGGTGAATGAAACTGAAACATGGTGTAGAAAGTGTGAAATGTAATAAGGGACTGCCATACATTTACTATGTCATTGCAATGTTCTCAGTGGTGTAAGGCAGGAATTAGGAATTCACTGAGGTTTGAACAAGAAGAGATTCTAAAAATACTAATAAAAAAATTATTGACCTTCGTTGAAGCTACAGACATTATTAGAGCTTAAGGAAAAAATAAGGTATGGCACAAAGGCTGTACGACCAAGTGTCAGGGATTAACGAGTCTCGTCTGATTTGGGACGAAGAAGAGAAATAAAGAAATAAATAAAATAAATAAATAAAATACTAATTAAATAGAAAATAAAAACGGAAGAAACAATCATATCCGTTTTGAATATCTACGACAGTTCGTATCTATTATGCTTGTCTATATTTGAATAATTATTAATCCAAAACAATGTTAGAAAACTTTTATTTTAAACAATAAGAATACAACTAATCTAAAATATTAATCAGCATTTTTTCTTTAACCTAATTTTCCTTAAAATTGTTTGTAATCTAAATCTAGATGTCATCTGGTCTATCCTAACTTTTTTTGACATGAAATGCCCAATTCTTTGTTGTGGATACCCAGCACAGCACTGACTCTGCTTTTCACTAACTGCTCACTAGGGCAGTCAATGAGAGCAAGAACAGGTTATTACCTCCGAATTCTATCCTACTCCATGGATTTTAATGAAATTTTAGGAATAGCCTGAAAATATCTCCTTATTCAATGTCTACCCTATGCCGATGTTTGCTTTTGTCTTGGGGGCGGTTCCCACCCCTTCTCGGGGGTGGAAAATTTTTTGGTTAAACAACTACGGAAGTTGCTAGAGAACCCAATTCTAAGCAAAAACTGTTTTATAAGTTTTTTTCGAAAACTCAATACTTTTTGAGTTATTCGTGGTTGAAAATTGGCCATTTTCATTGAAATATAACACCTTTTCAAACGGTTTTTTGCGAATACCTTAAAAACAATGCATCTAACTAAAAAATTATATAAAACATTTTTATAGCTCATAAATAAACAAAGAGATTCGTTCCTTCTTCAATCTTCTAGTTATAACACAAAAAGAAATATGGTAGGTAAAAAGAGTTTGTTCTTTTGGTGCATGCTCAAAGCAGTGTATTCAACTTGAAATAACAGAGAAACGGTCGATTTTATGTATACAGTGCTAGTCAAAAGTCCTTACCCCCATCGTATCTTTTGAACGGTTATACCTATAATAGAGAAATTTGGAGGGAGGAAATAAACGGACGTAAGCTTCTTAACTAGTAATGACAGGTGACGTAATAGTGACAGATGACGTTACAGAGCCAATGTGACCGATAATTTTAAATGGGACCTTATGGCAAGTGATACCTCGTTTGAATGGTATTCAAAATACCTATTCAGTCATACTAATTTTTTTTGGGTTTTAGTTGATTTTGATTTTGGTGAATAAATTAGATAAGTATAATATTGTAGTTTCGCATTTAATTAATAAAAATTCAAATGTCCGCCTATGGTTTTTTTGTCAAAAAAGTTGACGTTTTTCGATCATAGACTTATATATTATCATAGATAGAGTGTCATTCAGTGTGAATCTTTTTTATTTGGCTTAGTGCTGTTTCACTCTTACCCATAGTAAAGTTGCGACAGTAGTCTTCCCCTTCCGTGCCTATACTCACACTTAATGTGATCTTAGCTTCGATACAATGTGCTAAAAAGAGATACCGCAAACCAGTCCAAGAGTTCTTGTCGTCATGAAGCGCGGAAGGTAGGTTCACTCTATGTTAATATATACCTCTACGTTTTCAATTCTCTAGTAGTTTTTAGGTCAACGTCAACCTTTTTGACAAGTAATCATATGCGGATTTTTGAATTTTTATTAATTAAATGCGAAACTACAAATTTATATTTATTTCATTTATTCATCAAACTTAGCTTAAACTCAAACAAAATTAGTATGACTAAATAGGTATTTTCAATACCTTTCAAACGAGGTATCACTTGCCATAAGGTCCCATTTAAAATTATCAGTCACAGTGGCGCTGTAAAGTCATCTGTCATAATTACGTCACCTGTCATGACTAGTTAAGAAGCCTACGTCCGTTTATTTCCTTCTTCCAAATTTCACTATTACAGGTATAACCGTTCAAAAGATACGAGGGGGGGTACGGACTTTTGACTAGCACTGTATAATGCTACCAATACCTTTTATTGTCCTTGAAAAGTCCTTTCAAATAAGCAATATTAAATGTCGATTACATTCAAACTAAGCGAGATATGCTGCAAAAAATTGATGACTAACGAATTTTAAGAAAAAAATTGAGAAGTATATTTAACCCCTCACCCACAAGAATTTAAATGCATCGTTTTCCTTCTACAATACATTTTACTACAGTGTCATTTTTATGTTCAATAAGTTGAGCGGGTTTAAAATGAATGGTTTTTGAAAAAAATAAAATCAAATTATAGAGCGCATATTTAAATTTTCTTAAAAATCTTCTTTTTCTCCATGGAACTTGAAAATGAGAAGAGATACTGTTATAAAAAATAAAATCAAAATTATCTTTTTTTTGGCATCTCTTATCATTTTCGAGTTACATGGAGAAAAGGAAGTTGTTCTGAAGCTATTTTCTTGTGGCATTTTTACAATTTTAACTATTTAGAATGGGAAATAAGCCATAATATTATTAAAAAATGATTTTTATTAACGTTTCGACGCCCAAATCGGGTGCCGTTGTCAAAATACAAAATACTATTAATATAAACAAAAATGTTGTTGCTTAGTAAAAAAATTCTTCTAATAATTTATTTAATTTGACTCATTTATATCGGCAACTCAGATACATATGATACATTTTAAAGTAGAAGACTTTAAAATGATATTGCCAATATTTATGAGTTGCGTTCCTGGGACGACTTTACTTCAGTAAAGTCGTCCCAGGAACGCAACTCATAAATATTGGCAATATCATTTTAAAGTCTTCTACTTTAAAATGTATCATATGTATCTGAATTGCCGATATAAATGAGTCAAATTAAATAAATTATTAGAAGAATTTTTTTACTAAGCAACAACATTTTTGTTTATATTGTTACAACTTCTTGAAAGTAACTTTATTCAAACTCAAATACAATATAAACTTTAACAAACTGACAACTGTCGACTACTAAATCTGAATTACAACTGAACTATAGAATGTCAAACACATAATGTTTATATAGTTTTCTGACGTTCTAGATGTCACCAGACATTTCTGGGTTATTCCATGACATCCAGAATATTCTCGTACGTGACTACTTCTTCTTTCACGTCGAGGGACTCTTTCTATGTAGGAACAATCTACGGAACTGTCATAACACTGCTCCCTCCTTTATAGTTATTCGCCTCGAATAACTGGTCTATCAGGGTCTGGTTGAAGCCAACAGGGTGGATCAGTTCCATGATATGGGGCTAATCTCTCAATGTGAACTACCTTGGGTTTAATTCTCGCTGAAAACTGGATGCGGTAGACCAGATCATTTATTTTCTTTAAGACGGTGTACGGGCCTTCCCAGTTTCGTTGAAGTTTCGGACAAAGTCCTTTCTTGCGTGTGGGATTGTATAGCCATACTGGATCACCTCTTTCGAAAGTTGTCCCTGTAGCTTGCACATCGAACCTGGACTTGGCTTTATCACTTTGAAGCTTCAAACTTTTACGAGCAAATTCGTGGACTTTTTCCAGTTTTTCTCTTAAGCTTTCTAGGTACGTCAGGGATGAAGGTTCTTCTTCACAGGTAGGCAATTTTCCGAAAATAAGATCTTGAGGAAGCTTCATTTCTCTTCCGGTGATCATCATTGATGGAGAATAACCGGTTGCTTCATGTTCAGAACTTCTGTAGGCTAACAGGAATAGAGGTATTAGGGTATCCCAATCTTTTTGATTATCAGCAACAAACATTGAGAGGTATTGACAAATAGTTCTATTATGTCTTTCGATCATTCCGTCTGATTGTGGGTGGAGAGGCGTAGTTCGAGTTTTCTTAATACCCAAGATTTTCATTAATTCTTGCCATAATTCGGATTCAAAATTTCGTCCCTGATCAGAATGCAACTCTAAAGGAACTCCATGTCTTGATACGACGTGTGTTATGAATGCTTCTGCTACAGTCGTCGCTTCTTGATTAGGAAGAGGTGCAATTTCAGGCCATTTTGAAAAATAATCCATTGCAACCATTAAGTACTTGTTACCTCTCTCTGTCGTTGGAAGTGGACCGAGAATATCAACTGCAAGTCGTTCAAAAGGCTCTCCGGAAAGATATTGTGCCATTTTACCACGACTTCTTGTTCTAGGGCCTTTTCTACCGTTACATAAGTCGCATTTCTTACACCATTCTTCTACATCTCGGCGACAATTGATCCAATAAAATCTGTCTCGAACCCTGGCCAGTGTTCTTTTTACCCCAAAATGTCCTCCAGACAGGCTGCTATGAAGTTCTTGCAACACACTTTTAATGTGTGATTTTGGCAGTACCACTTGTTGAACTATACGTACTCCATCGGGACTTTCCCACTTCCGATATAATAGACCATTCGAAAGATGCAAAGATTCCCATTGAGCCCAGTACGCCTTTATAATTCGACTATATTTAGATATTTCCTGCCAAAGAGGTCTTACTCCATTTCTAAGCCATTCTCGTATGACTCTTAAGTCATTATCTTTCTTTTGACTCTTCTTAATGTTTTCCAGGGAAGTCTGATCATTATCTTCTTCCTGTTCAACCGTGGTCATGCAGAGACTTACTTCTTCAGTTACGCTCTCTTTTTCTTCAAGTCTTTTACAGTACTGGCATTGTCGTTCTAAACAGGGTCGCCTAGAAAGAATATCGGCATTGTTATGGAGACGCCCTTTTCGATGTACTATGTCGAAGTTATACTGTTGGAGTCTCTCTATCCATCGAGCCACTTGTCCTTCTGGCTTTTTAAAATTCATTAGCCACTGCAAAGCGCTATGGTCTGTTCTGATTGTAAAATTTCTGTTATAAAGGAAGGTATGAAAGTGTTCTAGGGCTTCTATAATAGCTAGGAGCTCTTTTCTGGTAACGCAATAATTCTTTTCTGCCTTTCCTATGGTTTTACTAAAATATGCAATAACTTTTTCTTCACCTTCCTGTTCTTGTGATAAAACAGCGCCAATACCATGCTGAGATGCGTCACAATCCAACAGAAATTTTCCATCTTCTCGTGGATAGGCTAGGATAGGTGCTGTTGTAAGTAGTTTTTTTAAATCTACGAAGGCATTTTGACAATCCGGTGTCCAGTCAAATTCAATGTTGTTTTCGGTTAGTCGATAAAGAGGCTTAGCGATGCGGCCAAAATCTTTTATGAATTTTCGGTAATATGAACAGAGTCCAAGAAAACTTCTAATTTCTTTTTTATTTCCTGGTTTAAGCCAATCTTTAATAACTGAAATCTTCTCTGGATCAGTTTTAATTCCATCTGCTGAAACGATATGTCCTAGATAGTACGCTTCTCTTTGAAATAGTGAACATTTCTTATAATTAAGCTTTAAGTTGGCATTTCGCAGTCTTTCAAATACCTCGCTTAAGTTTTTCAGATGTTCATCAAAGGTTTTGGACATAATCATTATATCATCAAGATATACTAGACATGTTTTCCAAGTAAGTCCTCTTAAAACCATTTCCATCAGGCGTTCAAACGTAGCTGGAGCATTACAAAGACCAAATGGTATAACCTGAAACCTGTAGAGACCACGGCCAGTTGAAAAAGCTGTTTTGTCTCGATCATCAGGATGTACTTCTACTTGCCAGTAGCCACTTTTTAAATCTAGAGTCGAAAACCATTTAGCACCTGATAAAGTGTTTAGTGTATCATCTATTCGTGGCAATGGATAACTGTCCTTTTGTGTAACATGGTTTAATCTTCTGTAGTCTACACAAAAACGAGTAGATCCGTCTTTCTTAGTTACTAAGACTACTGGTGAACACCAGGGGCCCGAAGCTTCTTCGATGATATCGGAATTTATCATGTCTTGTATTATGTTTTCAACTTCTTTTTGTCTAGCAAACGGTAATCTGCGTGGGGCTTGACGAATTGGTCTTGCATCTCCAGTATCGATTCTATGTTGAACTAGACTAGTACGCCCTGTAGATTTCTCGGATTCAAAAATGTCGTAGTTTTCATTAATAAATTCATTAGCTTTTTCTACTTCTTCAGTTGTTAAGTGATCAACATTTTTGATCAGTTCTTTCGCCAGGTTAGCGTCAACTTGGTAACTTAAAGCTGTATTATTTTTCAAATACTTTTCGCACTTGATTATTTTTTCTATTGGCGTACAGAGTGCTATTTGTTGTTCTTTCTTCAACTTAAAAGGCTTTTTGGACAAATTAGCAACCCTTACTGGAATTATCTCATCTACATTCACGAGGCATCTGGCTATCAAGATTCCGTCATTAACAAGTTCCTCGCTTTCAACAACGCCGAAATGTAAACCTTCAGGTTTTTGACTCAGTCTCGCCAGGACTATACTTTCAGAATTTTGAGGAATTTCTGTATCTTCACTAACTATAACTCTTACTTGAGGTGTAGACTCTTCAAAATTTAGAACTATTTCTTCATTTTCAATAAACAAAATTTTATTTTGAAGATCTATGATAAATTTGTTTTGCATAATGTCCATTCCAAGAATGCATTCATCTTTAATATCGGCTACAAGAAATATGTGTTTTATCAAGGTGTTGCCAATCTTTATGGTCGCCGTTACTTCTCCATGAATTGGAATAGTTTGACCTGAAGCTGTTTCAAGAACTAAGTTTGTTTTACATGGCTGTAGTTTTCTGTTCAGAAGTTCTTTGCGAACAAAAGATCTTGTTGCACCGGTATCAATAAGAAAAGTGCATTTTTGATTGTCAACGTAGCCCTTAAGTAATAAGTTCTGTTCATTTTTGTTGAAAGTATAACTGCGAATTTGGGGGCTTTTATTAGATTCAGCCGACGCCCGCCCCTTAGTGTCGACTTTTATTCGTTTCCCTGGCTATTGTTTGAATATCTGTGGTCAGTTGTAGGAGATCGACTTCTTACATACCTATCTCTACTAATATTTCTAGTAGGACTATATGGTGGGCTTCTGGATGTCGATCTAGGCGACCTTCTGACATCATTATTGTATTCTTCTTTTCTCGCTTGGGATCCACTTCTACAATTGACCTGCAAATGTCCAATTCTTCCGCAGTTAAAACATCTTCTGTTTTGATTTTGAGCTTTTTGTTGATTTTGTTGAAGATTTTGGAGTATGTTCAACATCTGGGACAAAATAGGTTGTTGATTATCTGTGGTAGGGACTTGTTCATCTTCTCGAAATCTTATTTCTTTTAATCTTGGGCGAGATCTTGAAATACTTTTAGCCGCTTCAAACTCCTGGGCTGAAACTAGTGCTCCATTTAGCGTTTTGTGGTGTTGTAATCGGAGAGCCTGTTGCATTTCCATATCATGTAGTCCGTCTATGAATGCCTGTATACCGATTTGTTCAAGAAAATCTTTAGGTGCCTGAGGGTATGCCAAATGTAATAATCTTTTAATATCAGCTTCAAATTCTTGTAGGCTCTCGTTATGTTTTTGATACCGAACTTTAAGCTGACTTTGAAAAACCTGCTTCAGATGTTGTTGGCCATATCTTGTTTCTAAAGCTTGAACAAGTGAGTCATAACTAGGTGAATCCTGAGGAAGAAATTGAAGGACGGTTGCTGCCTGACCTCGAAGCGACACCACCAAGGAAGCTGCCATTTCTCTTTCAGTCCAGCCATTTGCTTTAGCTGCAGCTTCAAATTGGAAACGATAAGTTTCCCACGCTGTTTGGCCATCAAACGTGGGTGGTTTTAAAATTTTGCTACTTCTAATTATGCCTGGATCAACGATGGAAGAGGAAAGGGCTGTTTGTTCGGATTCGATATTAGTAACTGAAACAATATGAGATAAAGAAGCTTGGGTATTAATTTTGTTTGCTAACTCTACTATTTGTTTTTCTAAACTATATTTCAAATCGTTTTGTTGCTGCTTTAAATCGTTTTGTTGCTGTTCTATTTTATTTTCTAAATGATTTTGTTGTTGGTCTATTTTGTTTTCTAAATAATTTTGTTGTTGTTCTATTTTATTATCTAAACAGTTTTGTTTTTCTTCTAATATATCTATTTTATTAGTAATTCGACTTACCTCTAACTGAAAATGCTCGTGAATTTGGGACAAACTATTCATAATTTCTACCTCTGCTTGTCTACGCCTCTCCTCCTCTTCTTTTCTAAGTTTTTTATCTTCCTCTTTCTCTTCTTCCCTACGTTTCTCTTCATTTTCTTTCTCTTCTTGCCTACGCTTCTCTTCATTTTCTTTCTCTTCTTGCCTACGTTTCTCTTCATTTTCTTTCATTTTTAAAAACCATGCTGGTGGTCCGGATGTATCCATTTCCTTCTCAACTTTAGATGATCTGGTATTTACCATAAACAATTCTCAATATCTTCTTCAATATCTCTTAAATCCCACCGCTGTCACCAATGTTACAACTTCTTGAAAGTAACTTTATTCAAACTCAAATACAATATAAACTTTAACAAACTGACAACTGTCGACTACTAAATCTGAATTACAACTGAACTATAGAATGTCAAACACATAATGTTTATATAGTTTTCTGACGTTCTAGATGTCACCAGACATTTCTGGGTTATTCCATGACATCCAGAATATTCTCGTACGTGACTACTTCTTCTTTCACGTCGAGGGACTCTTTCTATGTAGGAACAATCTACGGAACTGTCATAACAATATTAATAGTATTTTGTATTTTGACAACGGCACCCGATTTGGGCGTCGAAACGTTAATAAAAATCATTTTTTAATAATATTGTGGCTTATTTCCCATTCTAAATAGTTAAAAGAGAAAAGGAAGATTTTTAAGAAAATTTAAAAATGCGCTCAATAATTTGATCTTATTTTTTTCAAAAACCATTCACTTTAAACCCGCTCAACTTTTTGAACATAAAAATGACACTGTAGTAAAATGTATTGTAGAAGGAAAACGATGTATTGTAGAAACGGTTAAATATACTTCTCAATTTTTTTCTTAAAATTCGTTAGTCATCAATTTTTTGCAGCATATCTCGCTTAGTTTGAATGTAATCGACATTTAATATTGCTTATTTTAAAGGTCTTTTCAAGCACAACAAAAGTTATTGGTAGCATTATACACCTAAAATCAACCGTTTCTCTGTTATTTCAAGTTAAATACACTGATTGGAGCATGCACCAAGAAAACAAGTTTTTTTCACTTACCATATCTCTTTTTGTGTTATAACTAGAAGATTCATAAAGCAAAGAATCTCTTTGTTATTTTATAAGCTACAAAAATGTTTTATATAGTTTTTTTAGTTAGATGCATAGTTTTTAAGGTATTAGCAAAAAACCGTTTGAAAAGGTGTTATGTTTCAATGAAAATGGCCAATTTTTAAACAGGAATAACTCAGAAAGTATTGAGTTTTCGAAAAAAAATTATAGAAAAGTTTTTGCTTAGTATTAGGTTATCTAGCAACTTCCGTAGTTATTTAAGCAAAAAATTTTCCACCCCCGAGAAGGCGTGGGAACCGCCCCAAGACAAAAGCACACATCGGCATAGGATAGACTTTGTTTCTTGGGCTATTCCCTACTTACTGTGAAAATATCACGTAAATCGAAATAGTAGGATAGAATTCGGAGCCACATACCCTCATTGACTGCCCTACACGTTCTTGTTGTGGCTATAATGTACAACGCTAACCAAGCCTTGCACAACTTCTCACATTACACAAGATCGAACGGTTTAGTCCTCTTGAGCCTTCGCGTTTGGGATTGGTTGACAAGAAGCTTAAGTACTTCATGCTTATGGAGCCTCTCTTCATGTCTTCTGGCGACTTTCTTAATTTTATTTGGAATAATATATTGTAACGTCTACCAATTTGGAATAGAATAGACTAACGTCTCTACGTAAATCGTCATTCCGAATATACCAAGGAGCTCCTACAATATTCCTTAGTATTCGGTTCTGGAGGATTTCTAAATTTCTATATTGCTTTTTCCGTTTAGCCCCATAATTGTAGGCCATAGGTCCACACCAGTTTCAATATCTGTTTGTAAATCAGTACTTTGTTCTGGATGGAAAGTTGAGAGTACTTTTTAACTGTTCAGTTTTCGTTTTAACATGTTGCTTCCATTTGACTTCGACGTCCATATTAAAACCCAGACATTTCGCTGTTTTCTTATTATAGGGGAGTGCATATAGATTTTCAATTCGGAAAAAATCCAACAAGATAGAACTTTCTGTAATTTCATTAGGAAATTTTTAATAAACAACATATCAAAAAGTTCTACTCGAGAAGTGGGTGCTTCATTTTTTATTAAACAAATGAACTACGAAATTGGATGTTTTTTTAAATAACTCCGCAAAAATAAATTTTAGAAAAAAACTGACGTGACCATTGAAAAATTCAGAATATTTTACAAAAAAAAAACCTTATATAAAGAATTTTCTAAAATTAAATCTGTATCTTCTATAATTTTTTATTTATAACGCTAAAGTCACCCTTCTCACAAACATTGGCGCACTGTAAACTAGCGTACGGCGAAGTGCACGGTTGAGTTATTTTAATGTAATTCTTTAACTAATAGATCAAATGAAATTTTACAAATTGAACATGAAAGAAGAATAATTAGGCTATCTTATGGTTATAATAAAAAGAAATAAAATGTATGGGCATAAGTACGATCTGGGCGGAAAGTGAGCCTTACATGAATTTTGTTTAAAAATGATTTAAAAATGTGTAACTAATACAATTTTTCTTATAAAACTCTCAATTTTGCACAACTTACCTTTCAAGCATCTTACTAAATGATGTTTTATTAAAAAAAAATCTCAAAAATTTAATTCAAATGATATGACGTCTCAAAAAATGTAATTTTTGAAATCTTCGTAGTTTTATAGAATTACCACCAGTTTAAGACGGTATTACTCAAGTTTGAACAAATCTATTACAGTTTTATAAGTGCTTTTTTAAAGCTTAGGATGCAATCTTTAAAATGCACTAAATTATTTTACTTTAGACATGAAATACACTATTTCTTTTTGAGAAAATTAAGAAAGATAACAAAAATGTAATACAAAAATCGAAAATTACCAGCTAAAAAAACGTTTATACAAAATGATCAAAACTTTTTCTGTAAAACTTACCTAAAATACATTTAATAATAAGCTTCAACAATAATAAATGGTCAGCAAAAAAGTTTTTTTTTAGCTCTTATAGAGTATGTCTGCGTAACTTGGAACCTATTGATAACTTTTTTATTATCAGTTTTACGAAAAAAAGTTATTCTTTATAAAATACTCTGCATCATATATAATCTAAGATGCAATCATCAAAAATATCAAATTTAATTAATTTTATACGAGATATGTCAAAAAATATGAATTTCACTCAAGAGTAAAGTACCTTTACATTTCACAATATCGAAAATTGTTATGATTCGAAGAAAAATAAGATCAGCTAAATCAGAGTGGCATAAACAACAATGTAAAGAAATTGAGAACTACGAGCGTATCTATGACGCATTCAGTATGCACAAAAAACTGAAAGAAGTTGCAGGACTGAATAAAAAATGTAATCCTCCACTAATCGAAGATAAAAACGGAAAAATTATAATTGATATCGAAGGTCAACTAATACGATGGACAGAATATATAAAGGAATTATTCGATGATGAAAGAAGCGAACTAGAAACGCTAGATGACATGAGCGGTCCTCCAATAACTAGGGAAGAAGTGCAATACGCTATAAAGAACGCAAAAAACGGCAAGGCGATCGGACCAGATGGGATTTACGTAGAAACACTAAAGCTTTTAGGTACCGAGGGCATTAAGATACTTACGAAATTATTCAACTTAATCTACGAAATCGGAAAAATTCCTAAAGATTGGCTTAAATCCTCATTTGTTGTACTACCAAAAAAACACAGAGCCACAAAATGCAGCGACTATCGCACCATCAGCCTAATGAGTCATGTATTGAAAACTTTTCTCAGAATAATTTATCAAAGAACATATAGAAAAATTGAGGAAAGAATCTCAAGTACTCAATTCGGTTTTCGCTTTGGCCTTGGAACGCGTGATGCACTATTCGCAACCCAAGTTTTAATTCAAATATGCAGAGATGTAAATCATGACGTTTTCATGTGCGCGACTGATTTTGAAAAGGCCTTTGATAAAGTTCGCCATGAAAAAATGTTACATATTCTCAAAACTACTGGTCTGGACGGTAGGGACATTAGAATAATCGCAAATTTGTATTGGGGCCAGGCTGCATGTGTTAGGGTTGGGAATCAGTGCTCTAAAGAAGTAAAAATCAAGCGTGGAGTTCGACAAGGCTGTATATTGTCACCAATGTTGTTTAATCTTTACGCTGAAACAATCTTAAATGAAGTGTTGGAAAACACAAAAGAGGGAATACTCATTCATTAATGGTATGCTTATGAACAATATCAGATACGCAGATGATACCTTGTTACTGACAGGATCAATTGAACATCTTCAAGCGTTATTGAACCGAATGGTGGCATTCTGCGCAATATATAGACTCAAACTCAACGCAAGAAAAACACAGTTTATATGGTTCAGGCAGCCGTAAATAATAATAACTATAACGTTACAATCGGTAATGACTCAATTGAACGAGTAAGTAATATTGTATATCTGGGTACTCATATTAACGAAAGCTGGAACCCTAGTACAGAAATAAAAAGTAGAATTGCCAAAGCAAGAACAAGTTTTATGAAATTTAAGAAAATTCTGTGCAGTCATGCATGATCTAAATTTGGAACTTCGCATAAAAATGGTTCGATGTTATGTGTTCCCAGTACTGCTTTACGGGGTTGAAGCATGGACCCTGACAGAATCGCTTTTAAAAAACCTAAAAGCATTTGAGATGTGGGTCTACCACCGTATTCTGAAGATCAGTTGGGTAGAAAGAGTCAAAAACGAAAGGGTTTTGCAACGTTTAAATAAAAGTTGCGAAGTAGTGAACACGGTTAAAAGGCGCAAATTGGAATACTTTGGTCATATAATGCGTCACCCAGAAAAATATGACATACTTCACCTTGTCATGCAAGGTAAAATAATGGGAAAAAGAAGTGTGGGCCGCCGTACAACTTCTTGGCTTAGAAATCTACGCCAATGGTTTGGGAAAACTAGCACTGAACTATTTCGTGCGGCTGTAAATAAGACAATGATTGTTAATATGCTGGGCAACATGAGATCCAACGATCGACAAACGGTCTCGGCACCTTAAGAAGAAGAAAAATTGTTATTAAGAAAAGTTGTTTGGAATTAAAAATTTTGTTTAAGTGTTCAATTACATTCTTCTAATTAAAATATTGTGAATAATAAAGGCACTTAACTCTTAATAAAAAATCATATTTTTACATATCTCGTATAAAATTAAAAAAATTTGATATCTGATAGTTGTATCTTAGATTTTAGACCAGGGAGAGCATTTTATGAAGAATAACTTTTTTTCGTAAAAGTGGTAATAAAATAGTTCTCATAATTGTAATAAAATGATTATGTTATGAGTATCCGTATATATTATGAGTATCCGTAATTTGAGAAAAAATTGAAATTTGTTTTCGGTTAGAATGATGTAATTGTATATTTAAACATGGTTTTTAATTTCAAACAACCACAACGTCAAAATAACTGTCAAAGTCGTGTTCGTTTTTTGGAGTTCGTCCCAAAGAATTATTAATTTTGGCAGTGTTTTGGTACATTCCGGCCTTGTTTCCACGTGCAGAGTGTTATCAATAGTTTTTGTTTTGTGGTACTTTGTGGAAAACTAGAAGACAGCTTTGTTTTACAGAAAATGTCAGGTAACGGGGGCGGTCCTGGCCCGCCCTCGGTTAATTTAAATAATAATAATCAAATGAATAATAATGATAGTCAAATTAATGTTTCTTCAATGGATACAGTATCCTCAAATTTAGAAAAATATGACTTTGATAATAAATATCAACCGACGGATGCAGGTCCGTATCAGGTATTTTTGGAACATACCGATAAGAATCTTGGTCGTCTTTTTCCTATCAGAATTGGCTTTTATTTACAACAAGTAATTGAATTTAGAAATGATGTTATTGATATTCATTCTGTAGGTTTAAAACGTGTTAAGGTAATTTTTAGAACATACAAAATCGCTAATTTATTAATTAATCACGAAATATTAACAAAAAATAAGTTGATTGCTTATATTCCAAAATTTTTCACGCATAAACGAGGCATAATACGCGGCGTTGATACATTTTTTACTGAAGAATACTTGAAAAAAGCAATTAATTCCATAGTTCCAGTGGCGGAAGTGAGAAGAATGAAACGAAAAATTATAAACGCTGAAACCAAAAAAGAAGAATTTGTCAATAGACAATTGGTAGTAATAAATTTTAAAGGTAATAAAATTCCGTCCTTTATTAATATAAATATGGTTAATTTTCCTGTAGAACCATACATCCATCCCGTTGTTCAATGTGTAAAATGTTTACGTTACGGTCACAATATCGTTCAATGTAAAGGCAAATCACGTTGTTCTCGATGTGCAAATGAGCATTCTTCCGCTGAATGTAATGCCGAGTTGCAAATGTGCGTTCACTGTAAATCTTCTGATCGTCCTTCAATTTCAAGAGACTGCCCAATGTATAAAAAACAACAAGACATAAAAAAAGTAATGGCTTTCGAAAATAAAAGTTTTAAGGATGCCGAATTATCGATTAACAATCCAGCTTATGCCAAAATTAATACCAACAATAGGTTTGATGTATTAAATAATCTTGAAAACTTTCCCGATTTAGCACCAGCAAACAAAACAAATTATTATGCTCCTTTAAATAAACCAAAATCAAATTCAACCGCATTAGAATCAAAAACAAATAAAAGGCGAAGAACTCTTCTCAGACTCCAAGCACTAGTAATTCAGATTTGGAAAATTCCCATCAAAAAAGACAAATTTCTCTTCCCCCATATACACCCGCTCCACAACAGAATAATTTCATGTTTTGTCGAGATAAACTTATCTCACAGATATATTCATTAATTACAAATATAATTAATAATCAAGGAAAATTTGAATTAAATAAGATCAGGGACAATATCATTACAATATTCGATAATAATGAAGATAATTTAGAATCCATTCTCACAGATAGTGAAAATGGCTATTAAAAATATTACAGAAAAATGGAATTGTAGATCCATTTATAGTAACAAAAGCAGTCTTATGCATCATATTAACAACTACCATACAGATATAATAGTTCTATCAGAAATATGGCTCACATCCGGTCATCATTTTAGACTTAAAGGATATAACTTTATCAATAAATGTCGTGAAGATGGTTACGGTGGCGTAGGTATTTTCATCAGACAGGGAATAGATTACCAAGAATCCGAAATTAATAATAATTTCGATGACAGTATAGAAGCATGCGCAGTTTTTTTGAACAAAATTAATCTCTCAGTATCAATCTATAGATCATCAGATGTTAGAATAGAAATAAATGACTGGATCAACCTATTCCTTCAGTTTAATATTGCAAAAACTATTTTTCTGGGAGATTTTAACGCTCACCACGGCATGTGGGGGCCAATTGCAGACGACAGAAATGGTAGAATATTAGTGGAGGCCATGGATTATTGTGAAATAATTACATTAAATGACGGAACACCAACAAGAATATCCCCAACTAGTAATCATTCAGCCGTTGACTTGACTCTAACATCTCCCTTCTTAGCCGACCGTATAGCTTGGTCAGTAGATTCAGATTCATTAGGTTCAGATCACTACCCAATCAAAATAGAAATTCAAATCAATCCCTCCTCCTTTGTCATCAACCCATCAACAAAATGGAATGACTCTCGTGCTGACTGGTCTGTTTTTGGAAATATTTTTGAATTAGAAATTAGTGAGCTCAATAATTTAAATAGGAATTCAAATTCAGTAGACAAAATCGAATTTTTCCTCAATGCAATCACAATCGCAGCATCGAAATCTATGCCTATTAAGAAATCTTTCACACCTTCTGTACCAAGACCTTATTGGTGGGATGAGGAATGTTCTGCGATTGTTAAAAAACGAAAAGAAGCTCTCAGCGAGTTTAAAAAACAAGGTAATTTTATCAATTATCTACAATATCAAAACATTTCTGCTAATGTCAAACGTACGTTTAAACTTAAACAAAAAAACAGTTGGAAAATGTTTTTGAATAAACTAAATAAAAACACTCCTCTGACTGAGATATGGAACACTGTAAGATCTATTTGCAATAAACACCATCAAAAAAGAAAACCACAATTAGACGAAAGCCTTATTCAAAAAGTTCTTGATACATTGGCTCCTTCATCTGCTGCAGGTCCAATTTTTAACGACAACATTAATCAATTTCACTTCCATCAAGACTCAGACACCCTTTCAAAAAATTTTAGCTTTTCGGAATTAGAATTAGCGTTAAAAAAATCAAAAAATACTGCACCTGGACTTGACGGGTTCACTTATACGATAATAAATAAATTGTCTGAAAGTGGTAAACTTTTTCTATTAGAAATGTTTAATGATTGGTGGTTGAAACAAAAGTATTCAGATAGTCTTAAAAATATAATTGTGTGTCTTCTAGCGAAACCTAAGAAACCACCTGACTTACCTTCGTCCTACCGACCTATTTCATTGTTATCGTGTATTACAAAAACTTTCGAAAGGCTTATAAAATTTAGACTCGAACATTTTGTCGAAAACAGATCAATTTTACCAAAAAATCAGTATGGATTTCGTAGAGGTATAGGTACAATTGATGCAATCTCCCATTTAGTTGCAGATGCTCAATTGTGTCTATCAAAAAATAATTACATGTTGTGTCTTTTTGTGGACCTTAAAGGGGCTTATGATGTGGTAGATTTGGAAATATTATATTCAAAAATGGTAACGTTTGGTATCAATAAAAGAGTCTCTATAAATATTTTAAATTTGTTTGCTAATAGAAAAATATTTTTGCGAGATAGTCATAACGTTTTACATGGTCCAAGAGTACTTTACAACGGGCTTCCACAAGGCTCTATTTTAAGTCCCCTTTTGTTTAACTTATACACTGCAGACTTGCATGATTTGATGAGCGATGACATACAAATTATTCAATACGCGGACGATTTATGCATTTATGTCACCCATAATACCTACGATCGCTGCATGATAGACTTAAGACGTACTTTTGATAGGTTACAAAACTGGTTGTTTCACCAGAAAAGACAGCTGTGATGTGTTTCACAAGGCACATATATCAGTTAGTCGATAATTTCTCTATAGGTAAATACACTATTCCTATCGTAAAAGAATATAAATAGTTAGGTATAATTATAGATAGTAAACTTCTATGTACCAGTCACATTAAGTATGTCAAACAAAGATGTGAAAAGGGAATTAATCTTTTGCGCTTCCTCTCCAAACAGAGCTGGGGCGCGGATCAACAAATTTCCTTAATGTTCTACAAGTCTTATATTCGCTCGATTTTGGATTATGGGTGTACTCTCTATGGTTCTACCTCCAATACGAACAAACTTACTCTTGATCGAATACAATATAGAGCTCTGAAAATATGTTTGGGAGCCATGGCATCTTCACCAAATCATGCCATTCTGGCAGAGTCTCAAGAACTTCCTCTTAGTTTTCGAAGACAGCTTTTAGCAAATAAAAGTCTATTAAAATATGGATGTTACAACAGTGATTTGATCGCAAAAATTAACTTTCTTGTAATTGAGAATTTGACAAATCATTATTGGAAAAAGAAAAACTCTCCTCCTTTGGCAGATGCATTTATTGATACAAACTTATTTCAAAATGATATTGATAAACTTAATAAAATACCATTGTATGCACACAGTTTCGATTCTATAATTGACAAACCTATCACCATATTCCATCGGTATTCAGATTGTAATATCTTAAACCAAGCCATGATAAAATCCATTGTGAATGGTCTCGGGTCGAACTTAACTAAAATATATACAGATGGGTCAAAAACGGAGCTAAATACAGGTTCGGCATTTTTTGTTTCAAACATAAAACATATTGAAAAGTACAGAATCTCAAATTATTGTTCCATTTTTACCGCCGAGTCCTTTGCTATTGAAAAGGCACTAAAATGGTGTGCAACTCAAACATGCAAGAATGTGGCAATAATTTCAGACTCAAAATCAGCATTACAAGCTACTAGCGGTCACCCAATAAACCAATTCCGAAATGCCTTAATTTTGAACATTAAAAAATTAATTATGGATCTTAAACAAAATAATGTAACTGTTTAGTTTATTTGGACGAAAGGACATTGCGGAGTCGAAGGTAATGAAATTGCGGATATAGCCGCAAAAAGTAGTCACAGTTGCCACCATATTGACAAAGTATTTAATTTAAAAGATTTGAATAATGCTCTCAAACCTAATATCAGAAGGAAATGGGAAACTGATTACAAAAGAATTGCAAGTAAATCTACAAACCATTATTTCAGAATTCACCCTACACTTCCAAAAAACATTCCTCATTCCACCTTTAATTATAATAGAGCACACATGTCAGTATTGACTCGTTTAAAATTGAACCATGCTCGCTTTCCATCTCACTTATATAAAATTGGAATACTTAACTCCCCTGTCTGTAGTTGTGACAATATATCCATTGGTGATCTAAATCATATATTTCTAGAATGTTCTCTGAACTCTCAATCTTCTTCAATTCTGTATCAAGAACTAATTCATCACGAGTGTCCATTGCCACTAAATATTACAGCTCTCCTTTCTTCCTCAGATAAAGCGGTACTAGATTCCATCATTAATTTTATCAGAAATTCAAAAATAGCGGTATAGTTTAGAAATAGACAATATTAAATCATTTAATGTAATTAAGAATTTACATGTTTTGTGGCAAATAGATTTTGTCTGATGCCAGGATCTCTCTCACACACACACACACACACACACACACACACACACACACACACACACACACACACACACACACACACACACACACACACACACACACACACACACACACACACACACATACACGGCGCCGCATTTGTTGTGGCATCTGTGCTTCAGACTGCAAAGTGGCATCATCAAGTCTACGTACGTTAGGTTGATTCTAATTAGGTGTGGATCAGTAATATATTTCTAATTTTGTTATACCCTCCTTCTAAACAAAACTACAGGGAAATCTATAACATTACTTGTGGCATGAGATGCCACATGTACCTTAGATGTCATAAATACCACACTTGACACACCATGACTTAATACTTGAATTATGCCCGACATTTTTGGGATAATAAAAAACTAATAAATTACAGAACAAATTCTTGTTTTTTTAACTTTGTCAGTTATTTGCAAACAATTTGCATAAAATCTATGTTATTAATTTATTGTCATTATTATTTATTAGTCGCTTATTGCGGCTCTAATAGTTTTTCAAATAAAACTTTATATCCGTAAATTTTCTCATTTCTAATACTGGGTATTTTGATTTGCACTATTCACATTTTTGTTTTCCTGGTAGTACTTCCTTCTTCAAATCAAATTTAAAGAAAGCCATTACGGATTTTATTTGTTCGGGCATCCATGGGGTTTTTGAGGTGTTTTAAGAGTTTTTACTGACTGCGTTTCTTTTTTCTTTTTTTTTAACTTGTGTTTCTTTTTTTGCAGATATTTATTTCTACAATTTTGTTTAATCTATTATTATTTTTTTTAATTCATATCACTCACACCTCTTCTAATGCCGATGATTTTATCTTTTCTTGATTCTTGTACACCTGCTCTTTAATGTTTGACAATTATTGAACTAAAAGGTGATGCGAAAAAACTTACTTCTTTACTTACTTAATCAGTAGACTCATTGATACCTTTCGGTGTTGGGCCATTCATTCAATCTTAATCAGTGTCTTAATCTTCTGAGGTGTCGGGAGTTTCGTCTAACTCTCAATGAACTTCCTCCGTTCTTTCCTATTGGTGGCCATTTGTGTTGCTTCTTGCCAAGTTTTTCTCTTACTTTCTAGTATCTGCGAGATGTGACTATTCCATTCTTTAATGCTTCGTCATCTTCTGTTCTTCGCTATTGGTTTTGCTTGCCACACTCTTGATGCCACACTCAAAGAGTACCCATGAACCATCAATCACTTTCCTTGTATTTGCTGTCCTTGTCTATAACAAACGTTTGTTATTTATAGAAAAAGACAGCAAATACAAAATAAGTGCTTGATGTGATCGTTCATGGGTATTCTTTAATTTTTCCGACGGTATGTATTATACATAAGAAACACATGTTCGGATTATCCGTGCTTCTCAGTTATCCGTGCTTTCAATTATCCGTGCCACCTCCGGTCCCAAGGAGCACGGATAATCGGGATTCTACTGTAATTACTGCATTTGTCCATTGTCTGGGTATTACTTTTATTTTCCATATTAGGTTCTATATGCATAGTAATTTTTTATGAAACCAAATTAAACAAATTATAAAAATTAATTTTTTTTACTTCTATATATTTCATCATTTCTGGTGCTACTTCATCGCTTCCTGGTACTTCTCTAATCTTTATCTTTCTTATTGCTTCTTCCAGTTCTTCTTTTTCTAAAGTTTCTTGATTTTCCGTGTTTCTCATGGACCCTCTATTGATCTGGCTTTCTTTTTCCATTGTATTCCCTTGCTTTCCATTCAGTATCAGCTCGAAGTGTTCCCTCCATCTTTCCATTATTTTCTTATCGTTTATTATTGTTCCTTCCTTGTTCATTATTTGTTTCACCTTTGTTTCTTTGTTGCTTTTTAGGTTCTTCAGTGTTCTATAAAATAACTTTACAGTTTCTGTGCTGTTTTCTTCCATTTTTTTCCGAATTTTTCCCAACTTTTCTTTTCCTCTTCCTTCACTATCTCTTTCATTTTTGTTCTTTGTCTCTTATAATTTTCATATTTTTTTTTGTTTTGTCTTGTACGTATTGTTTTTATAATTTCTTCTTTTCTTTTATTTATCTTTTCACTTCATCATTCCACCAAGATGTTCGTTTCTCTCTGTTATTGTTTCTTGTAGTCCCACATATTGCATTAGCTGATTTTATCATCGCATTTTTAAATCTTTCCCATTCTTCTTCTATTATTTCTGTTGTTTCGTGTTCATTTTCCATCTCTCTCTCTAGCTCCTCTGTGTATATTATTTTCGTTGATTCGTTGATTCTTCCCTTAGTTTATAATTTTTTTATTATTTCTTTGTGTTTTCTGTTTATGCTCTCATTCCTTTTTATTTCTTTTCTTTTGCTTTTGAATGTGGTTTCCAGTATATAGTGGTCACTGCCAATTTCATAACACCTTTTCACCCTTACGTCTCTTATCCAGTTCTTCTGCTTTTTGCACTATAGTATAGTCCATAATTGATTGTTCTTCTCTTGATTTGACTTCTCTTGTGATCTTGTGTATACTTTTATGCCGGAAGTGTGTGTTCATAATCACCGGGTTATTGTCTAGACCTAGACAGAATTTGAGTGGTAATTTCCAGTTTTGTTTATTTTTTCCTCCCCATAAGGTCCAATGACATTGTTTCCTTTTTCTGCTTCTTTTCCCACTCTACTGTTCATGTCTCCTGTGATCATAATTTTCTCTGCAGGTACAAATATTTATCACTTCTGGGAACTTATCCCAGAACTCATTATTTTCGTTTTTTGTTGCGTCTTCATCTGGTCCATAGCATATGATTAGTTTTGTATTGGTTTCCTCTATATCCATAACTACGTCTACTCTTAGTATATGTTCGTTGTAATATATCCAATTTTTTACTTTGTTGATAATATTCATCTTTATTATGCACGCTACTCTTGCCTGAGCTCTCTTCGTTTCTACCACTTTACTGTATATTAGTAACATTCCTTTTTCTAATATTATTGTTCCTCTTCCTTCCTTCTTTGTCTCTGTTAAAGCTACTGTTTCAATGTTCTTATTTCTAGTTTCTTCCCGCAGTTCTATTGCCTTTCCATTTATACCTCTTACTTTCCATGATGCCATTTTCAGAATTGTTTTGTTTTTTTCTGTGCTTAACTTGTACTTTGTTTTTCCTTCCGTTTGTGTTATTATCTTTAGATCTGTTCATGTCCCTGTACTGTGCCTGTTTTGTTTCTTGTTCCGTCTTTGTGTTTTCTTCGGTTCCATGACATCTCGTAACGCGACAGATCGTAACCGGACAAATGGTAACGGACAATTCGTAATAGCGACAGTTCGTATCGGCGACACTTCATAACGGCGACAGTTCGTAACTATACAAATTTGTAACGTCCAAATTGAATTATTCTGCTTATTTTTGTTAACGTTGAAACTAACTGTTAAACAGTTATAAATGAAATTAGGTTTATCAAAAGTAATACCACGAGTCCTCTAAATTTTATCGATAAATTTTTTTGTTTTCACGAAAACTTCTTTATTTGGTAAAATTACGAAAACAAGCCGAATGATAAAATCACGAGTCCGAAGGACGAGTGATTTTATCCATTTCGGTTTGTTTGAGTGATTTTACCCTAAATAAAGAAGTTTAAGTATGAAAACGAAAAAATTTATCAAGCAAAATTTAGAGGACAAGTGGTATTTGAAAAGATTATTTTGTGAACCAATATGTATTATTAGTAAATACGGGCATCTGTGAAATATTTTTAAGACAACTAGGATCAATGTCTTAAGTAGGTTATAGATAAATTATTTTATGATTTAAAAATGAACCAATTTATTTATTATATTGTTAATACATAAAAAACTGTTTAAATCGAAAATGAACCATTATTAAAAACACAATTTTTATAACTAATATGAGATTTTCCAATGTCGTTCGTAATTAAGGTATGTACGTATTATGTGAAATTTAGGGTACCTTAAGTTTTATCAGGGAAGAGACTGTTTTATCAAGGAAGAGGCTGTTTTATCAGTATTACACTCAATGATTGGCTAGAAAGACGAGTTGTGATTGGCTGAAAAAGCAAAAACGTCAGAATTTGACGGGTGAAAAAAATAATCAATTTATTAAATCAGTATCAGAATAAACATTTTTAAAATTGAAGCGTTTATTTGAAAAACAATACATGTCCATTTTAAGAAAATTCGATTTTATGTATTCTTCTCATAGAATAGTAGCTTCTTTATCCATCCGACACATTTAGTTTTGTAAACATCTATGATGTCCGGAGTAAACTACATAGAACATTTGGATGTTTCTATAGAAAACAACAGATGTCTGGGAAGTTTTCTTGATTTGCCAACATTTTAATTTTTGGACAAGTGTTGTTTTTCACAGTATCTTAATGGACATGGTACAAAGAACGAGTGAAGAAAGAGGACTTAACCTCAACATAAATAAAACAAAATGGATGCTGGTCAGCCAAATTTAAAAACCTGCCAGACAATTAAAAATAAAAAACCAACTAATTAAACACGTTGACTCGTATATATACCTTGGAACAGTCGTCAACTCCAAATGGGATCAAACAACCGAAATACGATCTAGAATTGAAATGCCAGAGCAACATTTAACAACATTAATAATATATTCACCCGATCCGACATATCTCTCCTACTAAAAATATGGCTGCAAAATTGCTATTTATTTCCAGTCTTGCTGTATGGCGCAGAGGCATGGACACTGACGGAAACATTAATGAGAAAGCTGGAGGCATTCGAAATGTGGGTGTATCGACGTATCCTCAAAATATCCTGGATGACTCATACCACAAACGTAGAGGTACTGCACCGAATGGGAAAACAAAAAGAAATCTCTTTCACAATTAAGAAACAGAAACTTGAATACCTCGGTCATATTGTGAGACATGATAAATATTATATACTCCAACTAATAATACAGGGTAAAATAGAAAGCAAACGCGGACCCGGAAGAAGAAGACACTCATGACTTCAAAACTTACACCAATGGTTTGGACTAACATCGATCGAGTTATTCAGAAACGCCGCAAACAAAATTAAAATTGCTATGATGATAGCCAACGTCCGCAACGGACAAGGCAAGTGAAGAAGAAGAAAGTTGTTTTCCTTTACAAAATGTTTACTTAAAAAGTTGGGAATGTCTAAAGACGGTTGCCGGCTTAAAGATTTCATTAATTACTTCATTAGTCCTTTGTCTAGGTATATGTAAATTTAAGGAACAATGAGAGGGATAAACTTTTAAAAATATTGTTAAAAGTTTGTATGTATTTAAATATTTGTTTGTTATTAAGGACTTTTAATATATTATTCTGAAACACGAAATATAAAATGTATTAAACATGTTCATCCCGGTACTGATTCATTAAATTGATAAACATTCAATTATAACTGTAATAACAGTTAGTTTTCACGTTAACAAACATAAACAGAATAATTCAATTTGGACGTTTACGAATTGTCCGTTACGAACTTGTATAGTTACGAACTGTCGCCGTTATGAAGTGTCGCTGTTACGAACTGTCGCCGTTACGAGTTGTTCGTTACCACTTGTCCGGTTACGAATTGTCGCGTTACGAGATGTCTGGTCACGGTTTTCTTCAGCTAGTTTTATGAACTAGCTGGTTCTGCATTGTTTGTTACTTTTTCTATTCTGCTTGTTTTTTGGTTCCATTTCCATTTAATGCCTTCAATAACTATGAAACCATAGCCAATTTTTGTCCTTTTTCCATTAGTCTTTCATTTGTTGCTATCTTCCTAAGGTTTCTTTGTACTTAGGTATTTCTATATTTTTTACTGTTAGGTCACATTCTAAAATTAAATACTCTATGTTGCGTGTAGTTCATTAGTTTACCCTTGGCTTTCAGTATTTTCATTTTATATTTCATTTATTTCAAAGTTATCAAAAATGAGATATTAAAAATAATACAATAAAGGTTAGGATATCTCGAAAACTTGACGTGACACAACAATTTTGACCCCAGATTCACATTCAGTGCACCAACCACCAAAAACCTTCGAGAATATAATATATTAGAGCTTCAGTTGCCCCTGATTGACCTGTGATATTTTTGAAGCTTACGTACATTGTCATGATAACATCACACACACTACATTATCTTTATAACGGCCACAACAACAACAACAAAAAACTAACAAAGTATAAATCGATATAATTCCGCAAATTAGGTACACCCCACTCGCTTCTGATAGCTCGTACCTAATGGCATCATGTTCCTAAGGAGTGTAAATTATTTCATGCACGTATTATTTTAATCGTAGGGGGCAGCACTATATACGCAGCGAGAATGATGCCATAACAAATACATGTGTGTGAATGTACAACGATATCATCTTATGGCATCATACACACCAAAATATTACAAAATATTAAAATGACGCTATCTGTGACAATATAATGCCGTAGATGCTAAAAATCGAATTAAAATTTTATGGCATCGCGTGTATGATGCCACAAAGCTCGCAGATGCCATAACGTAGCAAAATGCACACACATGATGCCATAATAAATGTAATACAAACACACACACACACACACACACACACACACACACACACACACACACACACACACACACACACACACACACACACACACACACACACACACACACACACACACACACACACACACACACACACACACACACACACACACACACACACACACACACACACACACACACACACACACACACACACACACACACACACACACACACACACACACACACACACACACACACACACACACACACACACACACACACACACACACACACACACACACACACACACACACACACACACACACACACACACACACACACACACACACACACACACACACACACACACACACACACACACACACACACACACACACACACACACACACACACACACACACACACACACACACACACACACACACACACACACACACACACACACACACACACACACACACACACACACACACACACACACACACACACACACACACACACACACACACACACACACACACACACACACACACACACACACACACACACACACACACACACACACACACACACACACACACACACACACACACACACACACACACACACACACACACACACACACACACACACACACACACACACACACACACACACACACACACACACACACACACACACACACACACACACACACACACACACACACACACACACACACACACACACACACACACACACACACACACACACACACACACACACACACACACACACACACACACACACACACACACACACACACACACACACACACACACACACACACACACACACACACACACACACACACACACACACACACACACACACACACACACACACACACACACACACACACACACACACACACACACACACACACACACACACACACACACACACACACACACACACACACACACACACACACACACACACACACACACACACACACACACACACACACACACACACACACACACACACACACACACACACACACACACACACACACACACACACACACACACACACACACACACACACACACACACACACACACACACACACACACACACACACACACACACACACACACACACACACACACACACACACACACACACACACACACACACACACACACACACACACACACACACACACACACACACACACACACACACACACACACACACACACACACACACACACACACACACACACACACACACACACACACACACACACACACACACACACACACACACACACACACACACACACACACACACACACACACACACACACACACACAATTTCAAACAACTTTTCATAATATTATTTTTTGATATTCTGGAATATAAAGCAGGGCCGGACTGGCTCATAAAAAAGGCGCCAACCCAAATTATAAAAAAGGCGCCAGCGCAAATTCTAAAAAAGGCGTCAACCACAATCTATGTATCTAAACAATGGCGCCAGACCTCCTTCTTAAGCTTTGACATCAAACTTTTTGAAATCCTAATGCGTGTAAAGTAAATCAATATTACTAATTTTAATTTAAATCCATAAAATAATTTGCTATTTTTATTGGGAATAGTAAATTATATTAAGATTCCACAAAAATATAGCTTCAGTTTCCCAGTATCTCTTTTACTCTGCTACTCTTTGATACTCTCTGAAGACTCCAACAATTTTCGAAAAATGTGAGTAATTTTCACTTGCTACTACAAAAGAATCTATTGGTTCAAAAACATTTAACAAAAATCATGATGATTTGTGTTCAATAGAAGTCACCTTTTGAATTTTTTCAAATTTTTTACTAAATTCCATATAGCATAAGAGTAAACCTCGATAAAAAATCCGCAACTACACACGGTGTCAGTCTATCCGTGCCTAAGTGGTGAATGGTCTAACGTCAGATGGTCGCAAACGGAGCCCTCGGAGAACTGGTGAAACTCCTTTGTAATTCAAGCCTCAGCGTTGGCAAGGGCGCACTGCCTCGCCAGACAGTATAAGTCGCCCCTACTCGTGGGAACTATATGGATAAGTATTTAATCATGCAGGAAAAAGGGAAACAACAAAACGAAGGGATAAGAGAACAAAGGGAAAGTACTCGCAGCGAAGAGGAAAAGAGGAAGGAGGAGCGGAAGAAGATCTGTTGGAAGATCTCCAGTCAGGGGTAGCGACCTGATCAAGACGGAGGAGACAAACAGGTCACAGGAGACAAACTTGCAGAGGAGCTCCTCACATGGGGAGAAAACACCTAGAGACTTAGAGAGAAGAAGGAGAGCTCGGACATAACGGCCATGGTAAGAGCAATGGAGAAACTTACCATCGTTACAAATCATTTAGTGAAACTAATGTCCGACCATACAAACATTAAGGTCGAGATCAAGAATGAGGTACAAAACCTTAAGAGAGTCACCGAAGACATGGAGGTTACTTTCACACAAGTCGCCCTCGGCAGCATTAAGAAACGAAATAGAATATTGTAGCAAACCGGTTAGGAAAAAACGACTAAGGAGACTGTAGGAGGGTCCACACAGATGGATTTCGACGAGTTCTTCCCCGAAAATCTTAGTGAAGTAGAGATAAAAATGATTGCAACGGTCCTGAACTCAGGGGAAAGGGGCTTTTAAAAATTAAAGGACATTATAAAGTCAAATTGGAAGAGGTTTACTATACGGTCGCTAAACCGGGAAGAGGGAATATACTTGCAGGCGACTTAGTAGTGGTAGTGGAACATGGACTTTTCGGTGAGGAAGACTTTTCGAACTGATAAGGGAAAACATGAACTGGGAATATGTGTAGGAGGTGCAAACACACCAGGAGAGGTGGAGTACCTCCAACTTAATACTATGACTACAATTGCAAGGAAGAGTCAGAAGGAAGAGAACCGAGGAAACCGTCAGACTATTTTCATGGTCCCCCGTAGAGACAAGGGTGACGGAAATGGACGGGGACGAGAAACTACTGGCCAGTTATTTATAAATTGAGGGAAGACATGGAGACACTGGAGACGAAAAAGGCATACCTACAAATCAAGGGTAGGGTAGACACGAGGAAGAAGGGGATTAGCGTTAAAAGCACTAAAGAAGGCATAAGAGGGGACCTCATCCTCGAAGTGACAGTGAAAGAACAGACCGAGCGTCTGAAGAAGACTATCGTGGCCCGCACGGAGGGAAACGCAGTAGAGGTTGTTCGGGGATATCAGGTCCAGGTGTACCTATTTGATATAGACGGAGAAGTTCCAAGGTAGAAATTCTGAGACAAGTTCGGAGGTATATCGGCAGCAGGGAGCCTGACGACGTCAAACTCGTCTGAATAAGGGAAAATAGAGAACACAAACGTCACGGTTGGACTGACACGTACCGCAGCCAAGACGGCACTGAAAAGAGAACATATATTTATTGGCTGGAACTCATGCAAGATACGAGAGAGACTGCGTGTCCAGGGGTGCTTTAGATACTCCTGCTACAGATGACTCCTACTACAGATGTGGTAAGGAGGGGGCACCAGTCACGAGATTGCAGTAGTGAGACGACGTTTTCCCTCACTTTTAAAGAATCCGTTCACAGTGCCGACAGCTTACAGTGTCCCGAGTGTAAAAAAACTGATCCTGGAAAAGCGGGGCCTCAAGAAACACCCTGCCACAAGCGATGAGAAAAGGATGGGTGAAAACACCTAGGACCAGGAATCAGACAGCGTATGGGTAAGTAAGTTAGAAAGATAAGAACCATCTAATACGCAGTTCCTTTAAATAAATGTGGGAAGGGCGAGAGCTGCTCACGACGTTGCAGAGGCACTCGCACGAAGGGAAGGTGTGACATTTGGTATTTCGACAGAGAATCGTTAAAGATAAGAGATCTGACGTGACCGTATACGTGGTGAACCGAGGTATTGGAATCACCAGACACTTTGTTAAGAATGTAAATAGGTATGTTAAGGCATAAGTTGTAGACCGGCTGGCGTACAATTGGCGTACAATGAGGATGTGAAGGAGTTGATCGAGAGATCAGGTATCAGATAACCAAATAGCTTAGATGCGACGCGTAGTGCTTTCGCATATAAATATCCGTTATTTGATAAACAGCCGAAATTGATACCCATGAAAGGTGCCCCCATCGTAAAAATGGTCTTCTATGGCGCCGCTCGTTGCACCTAAGCTATTTTTTATGATAGGAACATCGGAAATGGATACCCACGAAAGGCGCCCGAATCATAAAAATAGTTTTCGAGGGCATCGCGTGTCGCATCTAAGCTACTTATTATAATAGAAACAGCGGATATTGACCCTAACCAAAGACGCCTGAATGGTAAAATGGTCTTTGAGGGCGCTGCGCGTCGCATCTAAGCTATTTGATTATCTGACACCTGATACAAATTGTATTTTATTGTACCCACTGGCTTCATTATTTAGTAGTTTGGGACACAACAAACCTGTAAGTATGATGTAGTTTTGAAGCACTGAAAACCACACCTGTACATTTTAGTGAAATTGTGGGATGTAACACTCCTTGTATCAGGTATCAGACAGTCAAATAGCTTAGATGCGACGCGCAGCGCCGTCGAAGATCATTTTTTGATTTGGACGCCTTCCATAGGTATAAATATCCGTTATTTGATAAACAGTGGAAATTGATACCCACGAAAGGTGCACCAATCATAAAAAATGGTCTTCGAGGGCGCCGCTCGTTGCATCTAAGCTATTTTTATAATAGAAACAGTGGAAATTGATACCCACGAAAGGCGCCCGAATCACAAACATAGTCTTCGAGGGCGCCGCGCGTCGCATCTAAGCTATTTATTACAATAGAAACAGCGGATATTGAACGTACGAAAGGTGCCCGAATAGTAAAAATGGTCTTCGAGGGCGCCGCGTATCCTATCTAAGCTATTTAATTATCTGATATCTGGTATTATGTTGTACCCACTGGCTTTATTATGTAGGTTTCTGGTGCGCCTCTGGTGCCAAACGGCGAAATCAGAAGCAAGTAAAAACATGTTTTAGGGGAATGATAGCTGCATCATTTTTGTGTACAGGTTAAAAAAAAAATTTTTCAGCGTTTAATTTTTTTAATAGATAGATACTAACCAAGGCAAAAGGCGCACCGGCCCGCGGGCCGGGCCTGATATAAAGGTACTTTACTCCTTAACGAAATTCATATTTTTGACATAACTCGTATAAAATTGATAAAATTTGATATCTGATGCTTGAGTTTTAGATTTTTGACTATCCAGAGCATTTTATGAAGACTAACTTTTTTTCGTAAAATTGATAATAAAAAAATTTTCCGTGTGGTTCCTAGCTACGCAGACATACTGTATAAGAGCTTCTGTATAAGAATTTTCAAATTGCAATGCCATATTCGGATTCAGCATAATCAAATCAAAATAGAAACATATTTGATCGAAGTTGAATGATGAATTAAACGATATTTTAAAAATTATTTATACAAAACAATTGTTATTGTTTAAAGAATTAATAAACAATTAGCGACCAAATCTGCGAGTAGAACTTTTTACTTTAACAAGTATATAAACTAACAAAAAAAGTTTTAGAAAAATATAAGCTTGTTTGAATTTTTCCGAAACAATGCATGTTTTCGTTCTAATTGCACTCCCCTATTAAGACTATTGCTGTTATTTAAGATAATTGGGAGATAATTGATTTTCTTGTCAGTAAATTTAATATGAACTATTTTCTGTTCATTAAACTTTATACGCCATTTTTTTTGACTACCTTTCTATGCTGATGTATCATCAGAAAATGTGTCTAGTTGAATGTTTTCTCCCTCTGAAATATCAGATGTATACCATAGAAAATTATAGTAGGTACTGGTCCAAGAACGCAATCTTGTGGAACCCCTGCGTTTATTGGCTTTAACTCAGAGTACTCGTTTTCCATTTCAACTCTAAAAGTTCGCTGGCGTAGATATGACTGCAATATTTCATTGAGTTGCATAAAAAATATTTTCTTTAGCTTCATTAACAGGCCGTCGTGCTATACTTCCAATGCTCCCTCTATTTCAGTTATTATTCGATGGATCTGGTCAATGGGCCGTGATAGTCGTGACGTCAAATCAATGTTGGCTACTCTGGAAACGTTTCCAAACAAAACATTAATCTGTCAAAAATTCACACATGGTGTTTATTTTCGTTTTTATAATTGGTATATATTGCTTGTAGGATGTTTAATTTTTACAAAATGGTAATGTGTTGGGTAGTCGCTATTGTAATCAATGCTCATAGTATATTTCTCACCATATTTCCAAATAGGACTGGTTAAGAACCTGAAGAAACTCAGTAAGTACTATGTAGTGTGTAAATCCTTTGATTTTGTATAGGGACATTTATAAAATTAAAAGCAATATGATTGATATGACTAACAAGGATTGTGTCTTTAGAAAAAATGTGCAGAGATGATTGTTAAAACAAAATAAAATTAAAAATGGCTACACAAATCACGTGTATAATCAATTGACAGACGTCAAACTTTTGCTTTGTTTGGAAACCTATTTGACGTTTTGACGTCACACTATCACGGTCCATTGTGGAGTGTTTATCAAGAAATCCAAATTGATGTGTCGGAATAATATTTTTTTTGTTAAATTACCTATATGGTTCATTCTTAGAATAGAATAGAAATATACTTTATTGTCATGAAAAATTGTACAATTTTATCGACAAAGCTTACAAAAAGTCAAGAAAACAAAACAATAACAATTCAATTTACTAAAATTACAAGTTAAACAGTTAATCAATTGCAAAATTTAAAAGTTTAAATAAATTGCAAATTGCATAGTCTACCTGTTAAGCTGCTGCATATGACACACAAATACAAATGAAAAATAACAATAAAAATACTACTTGTGCAAAGGGTAGTGTAATTTCTTAGTTATTGATTAAGAAAATCTTCTACTGCATAATATGCTCTTTCGGATAGGTAGGCTTTCGTCAGTTTACGGAATTTGGGGAAAGATGCTGCAGATTTAAGTTGTAGAGGGAGATGGTTGTAAAGTTTTTTTGCGGAATATAATATAGATTTCTTTACTAACTCAGATGACGGGGTCGGTAACTAGACGTCAAAGGTAGAATTTCTCGTGAAGTAGTCATGATTAGGTCTTGGTGGAAAGACATGTAGATATTTACGAATTAAGCAAACAGTTTCTAAAATATATAAAGATGGAAGGGTTAAAATTCTGTGATCTTTGAAGTAACTTCTACAATGTGTTGTTCTTCTGAGGCCAAACAGATATCTTATTGCTCTTTTTTGTAATTTGAAAATAACATCGAATTGGGCAGCTGTACCAGAACCCCAAAAAGGAAGACCATAACGAAGATGTGACTCGAACAAAGAAAAATATGTTATTTTGGAATATGCTAAATTGAGTTCATTCGAAACAGATCTTATAGCATAGCAAGCTGAAGATAGTTTCTTCCTTAACAAATTAATATGGAGGGACCATTTAAGGTTGCTGTCTAAAAAAATACCAAGAAATTTTACAGAATCAACAGTACTGATCTGGCTGTTATTAAGAGGTAAGGGTTGGAGAGTTCCTTTATAGGATAATGCTACTGTGTTATCTACGTTAAACGAGAGTAAATTAGAGTCAGACCAGGTTTTTATTGTAAGTAGATCAGAAGTTATAGTAGCATGAAGAGTTGCAATATTTGAGTTGCTCCAAGTGATACTGGTATCATCAGCAAAAAGAAAGATTTTTCCATCGATTTTTAAACTAGTGATGTCATTAATAAAGATAAGGAAAAGTAGAGGACCCAATACTGATCCTTGAGGTACCCCACATAAAATGTTTTTGAGACTAGAGTCTGTATCATTTGCTCTAACCAGTTGTTTCCTATCATCCAAGTAAGATTTGAACCAATTCAAAGAAATACCTCGAATTCCGTAGAAATTTAGTTTTTTTATCAAAATGTTGTGATTTACACAGTCAAAAGCTTTGGCGTAGTCACAAAAAACGGTGGCAGTGTGAAGATTATTGTTCAGTGCTTGATAAACCTCATGTAGTACAGAAAACATGGCATCAGTGGTGCATTTATTATTTAAAAAGCCGAACTGATTTTGTGATAAAATGTTGTTTTCAACGAGAAAGGACATAAGTCGGGCTTTTATGAGTCTCTCAATAATTTTGGAGAGTACCGGTAGTAGTGCAATAGGTCTATAATTGCAGGTATTAGATATTTCACCACCCTTATGAAGAGGAGTAATGATGGCAGTCTTTAGGCATTCTGGAAATTTGCCTTTCTCAAAAGAATCATTAATCAGTGAGATGAGGACTACCAACACATTTTCTGGGAGATTAGAAAAAAATTTTATCGATAGACCATCAGTACTACAGTAGGCATTCTGGAAATTTGCCTTTCTCAAAAGAATCATTAATCAGTGAGATGAGGACTACCAACACATTTTCTGGGAGATTAGAAAAAAATTTTATCGATAGACCATCAGTACTACAGGAAGATTTGCTTTTGACACTATTGATTGTTTGGATCAGTTCAGATTTATCGACTGGTTTTATAAAGAATGAATTCGAGACCTTTCTTGAATTAGGGAGATAGGAAATGGGATCTTTTTGTGGCAAAATAGTTGATGTAATATTTTTACTCACATTAACAAAGTATTCATTTAGATTTTCAGGGTCCGGAAGGGAAAATGTTTGAGCGGTGTGGGTTTTATTACGAAGATCGTTTATTATGGACCAATTTTCTTTTGCAACACTTTTAGAGCTTCCCAGACGGTTGTGGTAGTAGACTTTTTTAGCTGATTTTATAAGTTTAAGATAGGTTGCCCTGTACTTGGTGATATATTCAGTGATAGAGACGTTAGTAGTAAATAAATTTCTTGATGTAGAGTAGAGAACGCATATTCTTGGAAGATATTCGGATACCTTTAGTAGTCCAGGGTTTGCGATGTTTTGGCTTAATTGGAATTAGAGGAAATGCTTTATTGAAGATACAGACAAGCTTATCTAAAAAATCACTGAAATTATTATCCACGTCCATAGCAGGAAAGTGCCACTCACAGACTCAGAGGTTAAGCATATATTTTGGAAATTACGAAAGTTCGGGGTAGAAAAAATCCTGCCTAAACGTCGGGTTTTCGAGGAGGGTTTGCTAAAGATATTAAACTTCGTATAAACTGCATCATGATCAGATAGTCCAGCATTTATAATTGTAGAGTGGACATCAAGGGGTGAGAAATCTGAGACAGTATAATCAATTATGGTAGATGAAGTTTTTGTAATCCTTGTAGGAGAATCAACGTGCATTGTTAGACCATACGATTCAAATATGTTGATCAAGGATATTTGTGTAGAACAAGCAGCAGCATAATCAATGTTAAAGTCCCCGCATAAAATTTTTCTACTTTTATGGGGTAGGTCATCTAACAAATTTAGCAGGTTCTGAAAAAATAGTTCCACGGAAGAGTCAGGTGATCTGTAAATGCAAATAATATAAAGATTGAGATTCTTATTGTAGACTAAGGAAAACTCAAAGAAGGCTTCAGTTAACAGAAAGTCATATTTTGTTACCAAAGAAAAAATCATTGCTCGTAGAAAGAATCAGGGTGTCTCCATGAGCTGAGCTTGGACGATCATGCCTAGCAATTGTGGTGTATTTTGCTACAAAAAAAGGCTCGTTGACTTCAAACCAGTGCTCTGTAACCGCAACTACCGGAGGAAATCCCAATTCCTCTAGGAACAAAAACAATTCATCAGTTTTGTATCTTATAGAACGAATATTAATCAGAACCATGCTAAAGCTGTTATCACTAAAACAATTTGAGGATTCTAGTCCCTCAGAACACGTCGTGATGTTTAAAAATTTCGTTTTGGAGAGACAGCGGAATAGTAATTTCGGTGACATTCCCTTGATTTTTGCAGGTGTATAATCCTTTCAGAAGTGAGAAAGGACCTAAAAGCAGCAAGATCAGCTTCCACCTCATCTGGACCAATGACATAGGCATTGTTAAATTCAAGCAGAATTTGTCGTAGATCTTCAGTTTTTGTAGGAAGTCCCTCGGAAGCCAAAAAGAGTTTAACGCTTGTGTTGGTAAATCCATCATAGAACCCTGAGGCAGGTTGGTCGTGTAGGTAGATAATCAAGATGAAGTTTAATGGCTTTTAAGATATCCGGTTCCCTTAATCTGGCTAGAAGATATCGTCTATTCGAATTGTTGGTTAATCTAACTCTTGGTGGGGTCAAAGGATCCAGATTTATCGATGGTTCTAAAGTATCCTTCTTAATGAAATTTATAGGCGAATGGAACGGATTCTTAGATTTACAAACTTCGATGGCCTGCTTGTCTGTACGTATGTTTGTGTTTTCTACTTCATCTTTGTCCTTCCGTGAATCGGTAATTGGATTTTCCAAGGTGACAGGGCTTCTGAGATTCTTCGGATTCTTGTGTGACTCAGATGAAAGCGTCTTTGTAGTAGGAATTTTTCAAAAACCTTTGAAATTATGAATAATATGGAGATCGAGAGTGAAAACTCATAAATAACACTAAATACCTAAATATTTTATGTATAAACAAGATGTCAGAATTTAGTAGGCGAATATGAACTTGACTGTGACCCAACGAAAAAATTTTCTAAACATCGTGAAAATTCATAAATATTCACTATATTTTTATGTTACCGTAACAGATTGCAAGCGTTATCTAGTTTACCTATAAAGAATTCAAATAAATTTATTCCATCTTTTCACTTTTAACCAGCATGAATATTGATTATTCGATTACGTTTTCCGATTGCATGCTTAAAGTCATGGTCACTTTCGTTCTCGACGGTGATATAATCACATTAAATGAACCAAAACCATTTGCTTTCCCCTTCGTTTTAAAGGGTTAAAAGTAATGGCAGTAGCAGGGATATGGTATGAATTAATTGCAAATATGTATTAAACATGTAGGCCAATGCGTGTGTTACTTTTAGGGGTCTTTGCTGGTATTACTTCCGGTTAAAAGTACCTACGTTGTTTACCAAATGAGAACTAGAATTCGTGTGATTTTATAATCTATCGTTCAAGGTAAAAATAAGGTGGATTATGATTGAGATTGATTGTCATTGTCATTATGTATCCCATTGCAAAGATGGATTATGATTATTAGACCGGTCTAGTTAGACTCAAAAATAGGAGTGAGGTTACAATAATTACCATCAAGCTGAAAATTGGCATTGTTCAAAATACCATCATAAATGAAATCTAAAAAATCCTCATATATCCGACCCGAGCTAAAAAATTTACGTGGGGTCAAAGGTCACCAAATATGGTTTTTAGCGATTTTTAGCGAAACGGTAAGTTTTATCATTCTGACAAAAAATGTAGATTAGATCTGTAAAAAATATCTTAATACTTTTTTTCGTAAGAGCCTCCGTTTTTGAGATACAACGATTCAAAGAGTTGAAAGTGTTCTAATCGTCATAATATGTATTAGTATTAGTACACCACGTATACATCACTGAAGCTGTAATACAAGTAAACATAATATTCTATCGGCCAACTTAACTTATATTACACATAATAATATAAGATATTATAAATATGATAATGTTTCTACTATACAGCTTGCGGTCTACCGAGGGATGCAATGTATAAGCTGTATTATATTACTTGCATGTGCTTAAGTTAAAAAAAACTAATTCAACTCCACAAGAAGTTATATCCAACGGAATTAGCTTTCTTCTCTCTATGTATGGAGCGCCTAAAAGTGCAATTATCTTGTCTTCCTCCAACCTCAGCGGCTGCTCATCAACATCTTTTTCGGGTATATGTATTAACAAGTTCAAGTGTGGCTTCGTTATCAGCTAGATCCAAAAGACTGGGGATGGACATTAGTCGACAGTTCATTAGAACCAATTCAAACTTTACTCCCACCTGCGCCGGAAAAACTCCTGAACGCAATTTTTTGCAACTGTATAAAGGGATGTAGCACTAAATGTGGTTGCAAAAAAGTTGGACTGTTTTGTTCGGTAGCACTAATTGTCAAAACCGGTCGTGCTCCAATGTTGAATCACCAACAATAATTGAGGATTCATTTTGGATTATCGAGGAGCCATGCGATGTGTCATTATTGGGGCAATTTACTTGCACCCAGGATGAACAAGAAGAAGAAGAACAAGAAGAAGAAGAACTAGAAGGTGAAGAAGAAGAGGAAGAACAAGGAGAAGAGAAAGCGAAAGTAGTAGAAAATTATGAACCAGTTGGATAAATTTCCCCTTTTTTCTAATTTATACCGCTTTTTATAACTTTTATCATTTTTAACCCTTGCCAATATCAATTATTCAATAGCTTCAAATTAAACAGAATCATAACAGATCCGTGGAATAGGCCTACTGGGGAAACCACTTTAAAAAACGCGTTAAGTACACTAAACTCAAAGGTGGTGTGGAAACGTGTGCGCATATTATGACGATTACAACTTTTTGAAACGTTGTATCTCAAAAACGGTGGCACTTAGGAAAAAAAGTAGTAAGACATAGTTGATAGATAATTATCTAATCTACATTTTTTGTTAGAACTAATTTTATGATAAAACTTACCGTTTCACTGAAAATCGCTAAAGAGTATATTAATTATGGAGAACGGTAAGGGTTTTATACCGATCGAAGACAATTGTCTGAGATCGGTTACCCTTAACGTTCGACATGCTTATAACGTTTTTTGCACGATTGATACCATTATAAATTATAAAATTAAACATTTTCGTCATATTGACTAGTTTCATTCATTTTATCAAGATAGATACTTTGGTTGTTAAGTAGTAACTAGGGTGCATAACAACAATGGAGAATTGAGTTTTTATTTAGTTGTCAATAATTTTAAGTACAATTTTGATTATTATAAATTAAAATATGAGCGAAAGTGAATTTGAAGAAATTGAACGGGCTTGGGAAGAAGGGTGTTCCGCAATTATTCCCGAAAAATCCAAAATCCAAAGTTTTAAAAAATGGTGCGAAGGCAAGAATTTAAGAATCGAAGAAAATACTCTATTGGCATATTTCGTTCAAAGACATATGCAGTTGAAAGCTCCTGGAAGCCTCTGGGCAGAATATTCAATGATTAAATCCACCGTTTTTCTTTATGATGGCATTGATATTTCCAAGTTTTCAACTTTGATCGCGTATTTGAAGAGAAAAAATGTTGGATACTACTAATGTATGCGATTCTGCAGGAGTTTCTGTTAGAAGTGAAACCACAGCCCAAACAAGTGGGATTTCATTAAATAATTTAACAAATTGTACCATAAGTTTCAATATTAATAAATAATTCGTTAGTTTTCTTTATTCTTTCAAAAAATAAATTAAAATTAAGAGATTTTTTAACTCGACGGTAAGTGAATTACTTACCGTCGAGTTGGAGTACTTACCGTCGAGTTGGATTACTTACCGTCGAGTTGCTAGTAAATGTCACCTACTGACGTAAAATCTGTCACGGTAAACAGTCAAAAATGATCAATCGTGCATAAAACTATATTTAGTGACCTTTGACCTCGCGTAAATTTTTTAGCTCGTTTCGGATTTATGAGGACTTTTTAGATTTCATTTAGATGGTATTTGGAACAATCCTGCCAATTTTCAGCTTGATGGTAATTTTTGTAACTTCGGATGTGTAAGTTGACCGGAGTATATGTAGTTAATGTTATTAGACCAGGGCATTTAGCACTAAAAACACCGTAATAAATCGATTTTTAAATACGGCACCTAATACGATTTTTAAATACACGTTTATGTTTATTGTCCCACTGCAAGTACAACGCAGATTTAAATTGAGTAGAAAAACATGCATTTTTACAGCAGAAGCGTTTGCTATTTTGAAAGCTATAGAATTTATAATGGAAAATAACATTTCATACTCCATAATTTTTTCTGATTGACTTTCGGTTTTAAATAGTTTACGTTTACGATTTAAAAATCAACTCGGCATATAGTCATACTTACATAGCAAAAATAAAAACTTAAATAAAAATATTGCTAAGAATAATTTATATAAAAAATGGTCTAAACAATACAAACATTTCATTTTGACAAAAGGCACAAGATATACATTGCTAGAACCCGATATTCGAAAAAATTACTGATTTAGAAATTACGACTACCCGAGAAGTTCCATAACAACCATTACTCCAGTCAATGGGAGCAAGAATAGAATATTACCTCCGAATTCTATCCTACTGCATGGATTTTATTGAAATTTTGGGCCTAGCCTCTACTTATCTCCTAATTCAAAGTCTACCCTATGCCGATGTGTGCTTTTATCTTGGGGGTGGTTCCCCCCCCCCTTTTAGGGGTGGAAAATTTTTTGGTTAAAACTACCAAGGAATTCGCTAGAGAACCTAATTCTAAGCAAAAACTGTTCTATAATTTTTTTTTGAAAACTCAATACTTTTTAAAATATTCATGGTTGAAAATTGGCCATTTTCATTGAAACAATACCTTTTTGAACTGTTTTTTGCGAATACCTTAAAAAATATGCATCTAACTAAAAAAACTATACTAAACATTTTTTTAGGTTATAAAAAAACAAAGAGACACTTGCCTTCACAAATCTTCTAGTTATAATACAAAAAGAGATATGGTAGGTGAAAATAGTTTGTTTTTTGGTACATTCTCAAATTGGTGTATTCAACTTGAAATAACAGAGACACGGTCGATTTTAGGTGTACATTAAATGCCACTAATACCTTTTGTATTGCTTGAAAAGACCTTTAAAAAGAGCTACAGTCGGAAAAATGAAAGAATACTCACGAACGAACATATAAAACACGCTGTATTTTCCTGTCACCGTGTCACAAAGGAAATTGCCCAGTGCAAGTACATGTAATAATAATTATTACATGTACTTGTGCTGGCCAATTTTTTTGTGTGGCACGGTGACAGGAAAATACAGCGTCTTTTATATGTTAGTTCATGGGTAGTCTTTTATTTTTCCTAGTGTATATGAAAGGTCTCTTACATTAAAACTAAGCGAGATATGCTGCAAACAAAATTGATAACTAATGTATTTTAAGAAAAATTGAGATATAATTTTAACCCCCATCCACTAAAATGCAAATGCATCGTTTTCCTTCCACAATACTTTTTATTATAGTGTTATTTCTATGTTAAAAAAGTTGGGCGGGTTTAAAATGAATGGTTTTTGAAAAAAAAATCAAATTATAGAGCGCATTTTTAAATTTTCACTAGTAATACCACTAGAGGTCAAATTATTTCCGGAAATTTTTTTGAGATCATGACTATTTTGAAAATTTCCCGAGTCGCAGACGAGGGAAATTTTCTAAAAATATTCATGATCAAAAAAAATTTCCGGATATTAGTTTGACTTCGCGTGGTATTCGGTAAGAAAATTCCACACCAAATTTGCATTTGAAAATCCAAAGCTGCATGAACAGATTAATAGCGCGCCATAGCTTTGTCAGCAATTATTTAGGCTTTCAAATTCGTAATTTCTACTCATTGTAGTTGCATGGGAATACCATTTCAAGATAGAAAATAGTATATTCTTCAATTTTACATAAGTTTTGAGTAACTACAAGTGATAGAAAATTATTTTTTGGCGTTTTATTTTAAATTATGTAAACAAATAAAAACCAGTCTGTCAAAAATGTTCTGTTATTGTAAACGTCAAAAAATTTCCACTATAATTCGCTGTTGGGTACCCCACGAGCAAAAAATTTCCGATAAAATACCTCCGTTGCCATGGTGATCTGTCAAAATAACGTATTTTGATTGGTTCAAAATTACAGGTGTGGAATTTTCTTAAAAATCTTCCTTTTTCTCCATGTAACTTGAAAATGATAAGAGATACACTTTTGAAAAATGAAAAGGAAATTTTTACCTGCAAAAGCCCTATATTTTTGTGTGATATCTTTTTTTCGTTTCTCTAATCTTTTTCGAGTTACATGGAGGAAAAGGAAGATTTTTAAAAAAATTTAAAAATGCGCTCTATAATTTGATCTTATTTTTTTCAAAAACCATTCATTTTAATCCAGTCCAACTTTTTGAACATAGAAATAACACTATAATAAAAAGTATTGTAGAAGGAAAACGATGTATTTAAGTTCTAATGGATGAGGGGCTAAATATACTTCTCATTTCTTCTTAAAATACATTAGTCATCAATTTTTTGCAGAATATCTCGCTTAGTTTGAAAGTAATCGACATTTAGTATTGCTCATTTTAAAGGTCTTTTCAAGTACTACAAAAGTTATTAGTATCATTATCCACCTAAAACCGACAGTTTCTCTGTTATTTCAAGTTGAATACACCAATTTGAGCATGCAGCAAAAAAACAAACTCTTCTTACCTACCATATCCCTCTTTGTATTTTAACTAGAAGTTATAAAAAGGAACGAATCTCTTTGTTTTTTTATAACCTACAGAAACCTTTTATATAGTTTTTTTGTTAGATACATAGTTTTTTAAGGTATTCGCAAAAATCCGTCCGAAATGGTTTCATTTTTCAATGAAAATGGCCAATTTTCAACCACGAGTAACTCAAAAAGTATTGAGTTTTTAAAAAATAATTATAGAACAGTTTTTGCTTAAAATGAGGTTCTCTAGCCTCTTCCGTGGCTATTTTAACTAAAACATTTTTTAACCCCGAGAAGGGGTGGGAATCAGCCCCAAGATAAAACCGCACACCGGCATATGGTAGACTTTGTTTCTTGAGCTATTCCCTACTTACTGTGAAAATATCAAGTAAATCGATATAGTAGGATGGAATTCAGAGCCAAATACCCTCATCGACTGCCCTACATATCTCGGATGAAGTTGGACATGCTTTACTATCCGGCACATTTATACAAAATAAAAATAATTGATAACAATCTTTGTGATATTTGCAATAAAACGGCAGACTTAGATCATATATTTTTTAATTGTAAGAAGTACACACATCAGTCGGAGATTCTTACAAAAAATTTAAGAAGTTTAAACGTTTATAGTCCCTATAATGTTATGTATCTTTTGGAACTGAGTGATAAACGTATTTTTGATTTTATTTTGTTTTTCCTATATGACTGTAAAATTAAGTTATAGAATAACTAGATTAGGCTTGTAACCTTAAATGCCTTTCCTTTTGATTGCCTACATGCCTACTTTACCGTGTGGGGTGGGACTATATAGGTAATCAATAATTAATAAAAAATGCTAAGAAAAACCCTTGGATGAGAAAAGTGTGACCCTTGTCCTTATCCCAAAATGTTTATTAAGATTAATTTAACAAAAATTCACTTTGAAAAAAAAATGTTTATAATATCTATTCTTAACAAAAAGGTCGATCATACTTAGATAACCTTAACTTAGATTACTAATTAGATAATTTAGATAAGACATATTATGTTTATGTATATACTACTTACTTTGTTTCTGGCCGCATGTTTTTAATCGTTTCTAATCCTAAAGCCAATAAAATAAAATACGGCACCTAGAGACTTGCAACTTTTGCACTCTGTTCAGGATGACGTTAGGAAAAAAGTCTACAAAACAAAAATTTTAAGGTATTTTTTCTACAGCCGTGTTCAAATGCATTTTTTAGCACTCCATACGAGCGCTAAAAATGCTACTTTAAGGCACTAGTGCTTTAAAATTTTTATGGCACTGCAATTCGTATTGACCGTATAGGCAATTTTGATGTAATGTCAAAAAAAATATAAAAATGGAATGTCAGTCAAGTTCAAGTAAATGTTTTTGTAGATATTGTCCTGTAATTACGTTTGTAGAAAAAATATTGTATGATATCCGTGTTAAAAAGTACATTTTTAAGGCACTCATGTGAATTGCAGAACTCGCTATCGCTCATTCTGCAAACTTTCACATGCGTGCCTTAAACGTGTACTTTTAACAGTTATATCATAAATAACTATTAAAGTGCATAAAATGCATTCAGAAGTGCATAAAAATGTCAAAATAAGTAGGTATATTGTAGGCCACATTTTGTTATTCAGGAGGTTTTTGGGGTCATTGAACACGCAAATACCGAATCAATACCGACCCCCAATGCACCTGGTGGGCAGGGTCCATACTGCTAAAACACACCATTGGGCATTTCGTGGGTCTTCGGCACTAAATTAATATAAACAGATTACTTGGAGTTTCTGAGATCGCTGAACATGAATATGCATTAAAACCGACCCTCAGAGCACGTAGCGCTCAGGGTGACTGATATGCACGTCATCTTCTAGAATCTTGAGTGTTTTCGGTTTTTGGAGATCGGTCCTGATGGCATGTTGGTGTTCAGCAATACTGAGTAATCTATTTGCAACAATTTAGTGTCGGAAAGGCTCGAAATTCCAGAATATGACGTGCATATCAGCCACCCTGGCTGCTAGGAGCGCCGAGGGTTGGTTCTGATATCATATTCGTGTTCAGCAACCCCAAAAACCACCCAAATAATCTGTTTGTATCAATTTAGTATCGAAAACCCTCGAAACTCCAGAAGATGACGTGCCTCAGCAGTGACCCTGGATACCAGGTGCTCCGAAGGCCAGTTCTGATAGATGACCTATTCGTGTTCAGAGATCCCAAAAACTTCCCAGTAATCTGTTCCATCAATTGATTCCGATAACCCTCGAAACTCCAGATGACCTTCCTTAGCAGTAACCCTGAGCATCAGGTGCTTCTGGGACCGGTTCTGATTATGTATTCGTGTTCAGTAACCCCAAAACCCCCTGAATAACGAAATCTGGCCCTTATAATATACTTAGTTTTATATTTTTATACACTTTTGTGGGATTTTATGCACTTTAAAGAGCAATTATACATTTCTACCCATTTTTGTATACCTAGTTGACTTTTTTCCTGACATCTTCCTGAACACAATGTAAAAGTTGCAAGTTTCTAGGTGCTATATTTAAAAATCTATTTATTTTTTGTTCACTGCCCTGGTCTATAAATCTTTGATTATGAGTCTTCTTTGACTCAAATAAATAGTACGTATAGAAAGAACAAGAATATGGAAAGATTCAGCTGACATGCCCTGAAAGTGCTTGATAAAAATTAAGATTGGCAACAACTAGCATTATTATTACGGAGTACAAGGGCATAAAAATATACAAGATGAATGGTATAAGAATTGGAAACACAGAGACCGTGAAGTGACCTTGTCCAAATGCCAACTTCTTCACGTTGGTAGCCATAGGATTGGTTACATATACGATTATTAATCTTTGATGACAAAATCAATGATATATCTGTTTAGGAAATTCTAAATTTTACACCTCTCCACTCTTAACATGACCGCATGGTCCACTGGTTAGGTTAGTTTAGGTTCAATATGAGTGGGCAGTTAACCGCCCTTTAACTCGACCTAAGGGGTTTATTGTGTCTCATATCTAGGATAAACGTATCTTTTTGGCTCAGCCTTTTTAAAAAAGCCTATATCTTCCTTAGTGACACTTCTACGAAGTTGTTGTAGGGCTCGACTTAATAATGATCAATGCTCAATACTGGTTTGACTAACTAATGGCGTACCTATGTGAATCAAAATAAATCGTCTCTGTTGCTTATTCAGTGCCGGATTAACCATTAGGCAAAGTAGGCAGTTGCCTAGGGGCCTCGACCCCAAAGGGGGCCTCGCAGCCCTCGCAGCCCTCGCAGGGCTCAAAACGAAAACTATAAAATTGTTAAAATATAAAAATTTGCCAAATTTTTACCTTTACGAAACTGACAATATAATCTAAACAATATGTTTCTACGAGTTGTATCTGTTTTGAGCTTAGAGTATGGAAAATTTTTTACCCTCTCCAGGAGAGAGAAAAAATTTTCCATGCTCTAAGGTTTTGAGTAAAGGATCGTTTAAACACAGCGATATATCAAACAACTTATCAAGGTCAATCGAGTTGTTGCAACTTATCATTGTGTGTAAACGGTGCATCGCACGACTTATCAAAGTTGGAGTTGGGTTGAGGTTGGTATCAACTTATCACAAGGATCGAGTTGTTTTAATTTATCGTCGTGTCTAAACGGTACAGCGATTTATCATTGGACTTGGGTCGTATCAATTTAGGAGAATCTTACCGTATTAGAATTTATTTACATATATAATTAAATAATGTACAGGGTGATTGATTAGTGGGGTAAAGCTACGTAGATCCGTTATAGTAATAGATAGCAATAAAAGTTAATAACAAAAATTGTAGCCAACTTTTAGATTCACATTTATAAAATTAATTAGAATGTTACATAGGGTGTTCGATAACATAGTGGCAGAAATCATAGAGCAAAACAGCGAAACCAAACAAGTTTGATTTCTCCGCTCGCACTCTTTGTTATTTTTCCGAAAAATGAATCTCGATGTCCTGATATCTGAAGTGTTTCAAAGAAAGCTGTTTTTGAATCAGTAAGATTCCCTATTCAGATGACGACGATGGCTTTTTAAATTTATAACTTTATGCAATTTTATAATTAAATAAATATTATGTAACTTAATAATTATTATTAGTTCTACGTTCTACAGTGTGGCAAAACCAAATGGAACAAATTCATTATTTCGTAAACCGACGACTAAAAAATCCGGACATATTTTTAAATTATGATTTTTTGGCATTTACATACTAGTGACGTCATCCATCTCGAAGCTGAAATAAAAAATATACATGCGGACCAATGTAAAAAAGGTCATTTCATTGTTGTCTGACATAAGTCACAATTCGAGTTTGAAATCAAGTTTACTTGACGTTTCGAGTTTCACTTCGGAAATCGTTATCAGTATATAAAAAAACATTCATAAATTAAAAATTTAACTTTTGTTTCTGGTGAAGCAACGCAGTTGGAACAAGCAGAATATTATAATTATTGTCACCGGAAAGCGAAAAAGGTAACGCACAACTTGAAAGAACTTATATATTTCTAACTTCGTTTCTGGTGAAGCAACGCAGTTGGAACAAGCAGATATATTATAGTTGTGTCACCGGAAAGCGAAAAAGGTAACGCACAACTTGGGAGAACCTATAGATTTCCAACTTGGTTTCTGGTGAAGGAACGCAGTTGGAACAAGCAGATATATTATAATTGTGTCACCGGAAAGCGAAAAAGGTAACGAATAACTTGGAAGAGCCTATAGTTTTCTAACTTCGTTTCTGGTGAAGCAACGCAGTTGGAACAATCAGATATATTATAATTGTGTCACCGGAAAGCGAAAAAGGTAGTCCCTGAAAACTATAGGTTTTTCCAAGTTGTGCGTTACCTTTTTCGCTTACCGGTGACACAATTATAATATATCTGCTTGTTCCAACTCGTTGCTTCACCAGAAGCGAAGTTAGAAAACTATAGGGTCTTCCAAGTTGTGAGTTACCTTTTTCACTTTCCGGTGACACAATTATAATATATCTGGTTGTTCCAACCCTGTTGCTTCACCAGAAGCGAAGTTAGAAAACTATAGATTCTTCCAAGTTGTGCGTTACCTTTTTCGCTTTCTGGAGACACAATTATAATATATCTGCTTGTTCCAACTCCATTGCTTCACCAGAAACGAAGTTAGAAAAGTATAGGTTCTTCCAAGTTGTGCGTTACCTTTTTGCTTCCCGGTGACACAATTATAATATATCTGCTTGTTCCAACTCCGTTGCTTCACCAGAAGCGAAGTTAGAAAAGTATAGGCTCTTCCAAGTTGTGAGTTACCTTTTTCACTTTCCGGTGACACAATTATAATATATCTGGTTGTTCCAACCCTGTTGCTTCACCAGAAGTGAAGTTAGAAAACTATAGGTTCTTCCAGGTTGTGCGTTACCTTTTTCGCTTCCCGGTGACACAATTATAATATATCTGCTTGTTCCAACTCCGTTGCTTCACCAGAAGCGAAGTTAGAAAACTATAGGCTCTTCCAAGTTGTGAGTTACCTTTTTCACTTTCCGGTGACACAATTATAATATATCTGGTTGTTCCAACCCTGTTGCTTCACCAGAAGCGAAGTTAGAAAACTATAGGTTCTTCCAAGTTGTGCGTTACCTTTTTTGCTTTCCGGTGACAATTATAATATTATATCAGCTGCTTTTTCCAACTGTGTTGCTTCACCAGAAACAAAGTTAAATTTTTAATGTATGAATGTTTTTTGTTGATATTTTCAACTCAGGCGCTCCAAAACCAACAAACCACTCGCAAACCCGTCCAAATACGTATTGCGAACCATCAAAGCTTTTGTTGAAAAACCGACAGAAGTTGACGTGCCTGATCCCTTGATCACGCATTTTTAATTACTTTTTCTTTTGCGTAGACAGACGAATAGGGAATGTTGTATACAAATTAAAGTACGGTAATGGTACTTTTTAATAGTGATATAAAATACAGGGTATCCCATTTAAATTTTACTGAAAAAATAATGTACCTACCTACTTGAGTTTTAACTCACCCTTTATTAGATATAAAGTAAATTAGCAATATCAATCATTTTTTAAAATTTTGACAATAAATAAAATATGGCATCAATAAACCATTGCCGTTGTGCTTATTTTTATTTATACAGTGAGTTGAACTTGTTACGATTTTCATATAAAATTGGTTATAACTTTGTAAATACCCTGTATAACATACCCAACCTTTATATTTTGAAAGTAACAGGATCTATTTGTTTACGATGAAAACTAGTTATAATTCATTGAAGGGTCTAAAAGGGTCTAATGTACACAATGGTCCCCTCTTCAACTTGTTGTGGTCAACTTATCGCAGCGTCTAAACAGCGTTTCAACCTCAACAAATCACAGCAACTTGTCATCACAACTAGTTGCTGGACTTATCGCTGTGTTTAAACGCCCCTTAAAGGATCGTTTAAACACAGCGATAAATCAAACAACTTATCAAGGTCAATCGAGTTGTTGCAACTTATCATTGTGTGTAAACGGTGCATCGCACGACTTATCAAAGTTGGAGTTGGGTTGAGGTTGGTATCGGATTGAATCAACTTGGATTGAATCGTCGTGTCTAAACGGTACAGCGATTTATCATTGGGGTTGGGTTACCGGATTAGAATTTATTTACATATCCAATTAAATGTACAGGGTGATTGATTAGTGGGGTAAAGCTACGTAGATCCGTTATAGTAATAGATAGCAATAAAAGTTAATAACAAAAATTGTAGTTAACTTTGAGATTCACATTTATAAAATTAATTAGAATGTTACATAGGATGTTCGATAACATAGTGGCAGACCAAACTTATTTTTTTTTATTGGAATACCCTCTATTTTATTTTATATTCAAAATCTTCTTAACTTCGCCATTACAAATGTATAAAGGATTTTTATGTTATACAGGGTATTTTACAAAGTTATAACCAATTTTATATGAAAATTGTAACAAGTTAACTCATTGTATAAATAAAAATAAGCACAAAAGCAATGGATTATTGATGCCATTTTTTTTATTTATTTGTGTTTTGTGTTTTATTAGCACTGGTTTTTACAACCAACTGGCCAGTCAATTTCATAATAATTTGTTTTAGCCTATAACTTATTATATTACTAACTCAGGGGAGTAATGTGTAGTGTGTGTGTTGAGTAAGTGTCTTGTTACTTTGCAAAGTCGACGTCATTATTGTCTTTGCAAAGAGACGCTAATTGTATCCGAACGTCTGCGGTCACTCCGGTGAGTACCGAGATCCCACAAGGACAGCAACTAGTTTCATTTATGTATTAATTTATAATAAACGAAAAATTTCTGACCCTGGTGAGATTCGAACTCACGACCATTCGGACCTTTCGAGCGCTCTTACCACTGAGCCACAGAGGGGGTCTTTACAAATATTAAATGACGCAGAATTGTCACCCAATTTTATAAAAAAAGTTCCATAAACTACTAATTTATCGTTTTATTTGGCACTGGTGGTATTTTTAAAAGACTAAAATAAATTATTGAATATCGATACAAATACGATGAACTCAAATTCAATAACCTGAAACTCTAAAAGCCTTTTCATTACTAGTGTATTCGTAATTATTTGCAGTCCCAGCTGTAGTTATGGTAGGGGAGCCCAAGCGGGGATTTTTGCAGTTACTCGAGCGCGTCAGATTATCATATGGGGAGAAACGTGGTACCCTGCAGATGTACCTCTGCCATATATTGGCTCTTAACACAGGGGAGTTCGTTGAGGGGGGCCCGAAAAAAAAAATCTATCCTTAAAAATACTCGAAATGGTCAGATTAAGATAAGGTAAGTTAAGTACATGCAAAACAGTGTATATTTAAAAAATCTGACGATTTGAGCGGGGCGTAAGGGAATTGGTGTCACAAAGTTTCACAAGAAAAAGGCGAATATTTCGCGAAATGAAAGTCAGATCGAAAAACTAAAAACTACACGTTCATTATTTTTCAAAAATCTATCGACAGATACCAAACACGACCCCTAGCAGAGAGGGGTAGGGTGTAAATTTTAAATTTTAAATACAAATCCCGCGATATTTAGTAAAATAAACATCAGATCGAAAAACTGCGAAATACACTTATTTAATATTTTTGAAAAATATATCGAATGGTACCAAACGCGACCCCCCACGGAGGTGGGGTGGGGGGTTACTTTAAAATCTTAAATGGGAGCCCCATTTTTTATTGCAGATTTGAATTCTCTGCATAAAAATAAGCAACTTTTATTCGAAACATTTATTCGAATTATGGATAGATGGCGCTATATTCGGAAAAAACGATTAATGGAAATGGAAAATTAAATTAAAAAATGGCAAGCGCCCGCTAAAATGGAAAATTTTACTTAACTTTTTTTGGTTTTAGGACCTAATAATCACAACCCAATAGGTCCCCAAAGCGCTCGAGTGACTGCACATTTAGCATACTTTGCTCCCCTACCATTAAGTGGTGCAATAAAACAATAAACTTGGGTCTGGGCATATCAATATCTTGGGTGAGAAAAGAACGTGAAATATCACGTTTTGCCGTTTTGCCCATAAAGGGATTACAAAGTAATGATATTTGGCCCACCTTTACTTGATAGTATTTTCAATATTTTCTGTCTGTGTTGTTGCGCGGTCAAAGAAAGACAGAGTTTCCGTTTCAGTCTATCTTAGTTTTTAAAGGCGAAATGGCAGAAGAATTAAAACAACCTACTCCTCGAGAGTTTTTGACTGAGTTTATTGAACTTTATAGAAGTCATACGTGTTTGTGGCTCGTTAAGAGCAAAGATTACTCCGACAGAAATAAAAGAGATATTGCATATGCTGAGCTCGTAAAAAAATTCCAGGAGTTTGATTCATCGGCAGACCGAAATATCGTTATCAAAAAAATTAGTGCATTACGTACGGTGTATAAGAGAGAACTGTCAAAAGTTGTCAAATCGGAAAAATCCGGGACGGGCCAGGATGATGTGTATAAACCTAGTTTGTGGTACTTCGACCTTCTGCATTTTCTGAGAGACCAGGAATCTGCAAGACCTAGTAGGAGTACCATGAGTGATGGCAATCCAGAAACAGAACAATATGTAAGTAAAATCAAATTTTTTTAGGTACCTTTAACAAAATTTAGACTAGGGCGGATCTGTGAAAAACTATTCTATTTTTGGTATAATTAGTCTATTTTTGGATGTGAGAGGTGGCATTCGGATTTTTGCAGAAAAATTTAGGTGATAACTTCAATAATAATAATTGACTTATGCTGCCTTCCAAATATGCCCGAAACATTAATAAAAAAAAGTAAAATATTTAAAAATTACTAAAAATATGGATTTTTTTCTATTTTCTTTTCTTATAACTTTAAACCGATTCATTTTGGAGCAAAGTAGTAGCAAAATAAAATAAAGGTAATTAAATTTCCTGTGATATGCGCTGGTTAAAAATGTGTTAATAAAGGGGAACGGTGTAAAATGCAAAGTTTTGACGCATGTCAAAATTTTCAATGTGTTTTAAGGTACCTATTAATTTTTTTTCGAATCCTGAGAAAAGTCATACGTGTTATAATTCAGGAATTTTTGAAACCTATCAGATGTTGTAAATGTCCATGTGAGGAATAACTTCTACTAAAATGTAACCAAAAATTTTAGAAACTTTTTTATTTATCACGTTCTTCTTGTATTAAATTTGCAATTTGTGAAGATTTTTAATTTTGCTGCTAGGATATTCATTTTAGAGAAAAAATTAGAAATAAAAAATTGTATTAAATTAAAAACCTAAAATTTTAGCTATGGTAAGTTTAATTTCGTTAATTATTTATTGCAAAACAGCCTGCGAAACGTCCAAAATGGCCGTTTTTGCAATTGCATTATTTATTGTAAAAATAACTTTTTTATTCTTTAAGGCTGTAAAATTAAGATCTTTCAATTCTTAACATAAAAAATATTTGTAAAGCCCGATTGGTGAATTTGTTGCTTAGATATTACAAATTGTTTATTTCGAGAAGTCAAATATCGAAGGCTATAACTTTTTTGAAAAAAATCGTAGTGTTAATTAGATCCACTCTCCTGCTAAAGACTTATATTTTCATATTCTGATGTAAATAAATGCCTAAAACATTTTTCAACCTCTTATTTCGGGTTTGAAAATAAGGGCGCAAATTTCGTTATAAACATTTCCTGAAGCGGCCCCTGTACAGTACATCCCATTAGTTTCTAACTTGCAGATTACTGTTGCTGAAGAAAAAACGAAGATTTAAACCAAAATAAAAATTTTCTATGACCAACTTAAGCAGAGATAATTGTTTTTGTCAATCTAAGGGCCGGTTGTTCGAACGCTAATCAGCAATGATCACTATCAAATATTTAATTACTGTCACCAAAACTGTCAATGTCAACTTTTATTGGATTGCTGAAAACATAATTGATTAAAATTATGAGATTAGTTAATCAATTAACATAACAATTATTAACATAATTGATTAAGTAATTTCATATTATGTTTTCAGCAACCCAAACAAAGTTGACATTGACAGTTGGTGACAGTAATTAAATATTTGATAATGATCATTGTTGATTAGCGTTCGAACAACCAGCCCTTAGTGACTTTATTTATAACAAATAAAAAATATTTCACAGTCATTGACTGAAGATAGACTTATACAGGGTGTTTCATTGGGAAAGTAACATACGTTAACTGTAGAAAGAGGACACTTTGGCGGTTTCAAAATTACCATACCTACTCAATGGGTCTTCCTTCATTAATAACAGAGATACTGGGTGTTTTATCTATTTTGCCATTTTCTTATTTGGTTCATAACTTTTTAACCACACTGTATATTTATTTGATATTTGTCACGAAAATATTCTTTAAGGTGTACAATCAATTAATTTATTTACAATTGTAAAAAATCCAGGTCCGGATTAAAAAATATTGGAAAAATATCCCGACCCAAAAACAACACCCTGTATATTAAAATTTTTTTTTAAATATATTTTGCACATGAAAAAAAGGATAAAAAACTAAATTTAGTGATTTTTCTGGTAAATGATTTTTCTGGTAAAATTTTGAATTTGAATTCTGAAATTATGTGAATTGCGAGAGCTCGAAGTAAAAAAATTAAAATGTAACTTAATTTTAATTCATACCATTATTTAATCTAAACTGGTAAAATGTTAACATTTCAGTGTTTTTTTATTATGGCGACAAATTATTCATAAGAAATATTCACCTTTAATTAACGAATAAATAATGAAGAGTCCACAAAAAATACACAACTTTATGTATTCAACGAACTATCGTAAAAATTAAAAAAAAAACAGAAAAATTTTTCTGAAAAATAACTTACCAAAACTATAGTAATTGTTCAAAATGGCCACCACCTTGTTAAAGGCAAAATCTTGCTCATTTTGTTATTTATCTGGCTGACTTCCTAATCTCGTCAGGGTTATTCTTCATTTCTTGAAAGGCGTCTGGAATCCGGTCAAGAAGTTCTTCCCTATTATTTATTTCCTCGTTATAAACTTTGGATTTTAAATATTCCAAAGTTATTTTACAGCAAATTTTTTCTGTTTTTTTTTAATTTTTAAGATAGTCCGTTGATTAAAGTAATGTATTTTTTGTGGACCCTTTATTTATTATTCATTAATTAAAGGTGAATATTTGTTATGAATTATTTATCGCCATAATAATAAAAAAAAACACGGAAATGTTAACATTTTACCAATTTAGATTAAATAATGGTATTAATTAAAATTATGTCACATTTTAATTTTTTTACTTTGAGCTCTCGCAATTCAAAATTTTACCAGAAAAATCATTTTGCCGAAAATTAAGTGTTCCACTAAATTTAGTTTTTCATCCTCTTTTCAAATGCAAAATCCATTTTTAAAAAAATTACTGTACAGGGTGTTTTTTGGGTCGGAACATTTTTCCAATATTTTTTAATCCGGCCCTGGATTTTTTATAATTGTAGATAAATTAATTGATTGGACACTTTAAAGAATATTCGGTGTTAAATATAAAATAAATATACAGTGTGTTTAACAAGTTGTAAGTCGTATTTCAATTTTTTTTCTACTTCGAGCTCTCGAAATTCGTATAATTTCTGAATTCAAATTCAACATTTGACCAGAGAATTCATTTTGCCGAAAATTCAAAGTATACCACTAAATTTAGTTTTTATCCTCTTTTCAAATGCAAAATCTATTTTAAAAAAAATAATGTACAGGGTGTTGTTTTTGGGTCGGGATATTTTTCCAATATTTTTTAATCCGGACCTGGATTTTTTACAATTGTAAATAAATTACTTGATTGTACACCTCAAAGAATATTTGCGTGCCAAATATCAAATAAATATACAGTGTGGTTAAAAAGTTATGAACCAAATAAGAAAATATCTCGGCAAAATAGATAAAACACCCAGTATCTTTGATATTATTGAAGTAAGACCTATTAAGTATGGTATTTTTGAGACCGCCTAAGTGCCCTCTTTGAGTGTTACTTTCCCAATGAAACACCCTGTATTATCTTAAAATAAAAATTATTTTAATTTAAAATAAAATTACATTAAATTCTAAATTATTGTGTCGGTTGCCTATCACCTAACTTGTTCTGCAAAAATCGGAATGCCAGCTCTCACATCCACCTCAAAGTAGATCACCCATGGTATATTATAATAAGTACAGGTTGATAACAAAAAACATATTGAAGAACATCCCTGGGTCTCAAATGATCTTCTAGTTTACTTAATATACTTTTCACTAATTAACTATAAATGTCAAACCTTCAATGCAAATTTTTCTTGCCAAGGAACTGATCCCTCCCCGTTAAAATACGTACAGAACTTTTCTCGAACGGTTTTTGCTTGTTGTAAAACTTGACCTCCTGAACTTCTATCGAGATTGTGGAATTTATCGGGATGAGGCCTTGCACCTAGTTGCTTAGTACCATCGATAGTATCTTCTCGATCATAACTTTTAGGAGAGGAGTAATTACATGATTTTTTCATCAAGAAGTTGTGCAATGCACAGCAAGCAAGAACTAGTGATTCGATGGTTTTCACATTTAAGTTTATTGCAGTGTGAAAAATACGAAATCGTGAAGCTAAAATTCCAAAACTGTTCTCAACAACTCGCCGTGCCCTCGATATACGATAGTTGCATATTCTTCTCTCGTTATTAAGGGACTCCCGACCGTATGGCTTAATAAGATCAGGTCTTAATGCAAAGGCATCATCCCCGACAAAAACATATTCCAGGTCAAGATCAAAGCTAACTGGTTCGGGCCCAGGAATGTTTAATTGATGGTTTATAAGTTTTTCGTAGAAAAGAGTGTTATTGATCACACCTCCATCAGATATTCGACCGTTCGTTCCTACATCACACAGTATAAATTCGCAGTGAGCGTTTGCTATGGCCATCAAGACTATACTGTGTGTCTTTTTGTAGTTGAAGTAATAGGAACCACTATCCTTTGGTGGAACAATCCGGATATGTTTACCATCGACAGCGCCCAAACAATGAGGAAATTGCCACTTCTCTTCAAAATCTGAGGCAATTTTTAACCAGTCATCGGCAGTTTTAGGGAACTGAAAAACAAAAATCAATACAAATTTTAAATTACCAATTAAAATATAAATAAAAGTTTTAAATACAAATTGAATATAAATTTATATACAACGTATCTCAATCCATTTCCTCGACCACAACTGAAGAACTCTTTCTGTCACATGCCAAATATAGCCGTTCATATAGATCAGGCGGTATCTGTTTGAGTTGGGTAAATTGTATAGGATCTAAGTTTTTTGCTTTAATCGCTTCCAAATAATATTGTCCATTAACTCACGGTACAATATTGCAAAACCTCCAAATTTTAAAAAACCGTTTCCATTGACATGAAATCTGTCATACACATAGCTAACATGTCAAATAAATATAGTGATACTGGGCCGATGTGTGCTTTTGCCCAGGGGGTGACTTTCTCCCCTTCTCGGGGGTGAAAAAAATTACATTCAAAATAAGTCCAGAAATAGATAAACTGACTAATTCTAAGCAACTTAACTTTTGTTCTATAGAGTTTTTTTTTTCACTAAGGCAATACTTTTCGGGTTATTTACGACAATATGTTTAATTTTCAACAGAAAACCTCGTTTCTAGACGATTTTTCGCAAATAACTCAAAAAGAAAATATTTTATCGAAAAAAATATTCTTAGCAAAAATATATCCTATAAAAAACCAAATAAAAATATGTATATATGAAGTCTAGATACCCAGGGTCGCAGCTAATAAAAGGTGATTTCTTATTCGTCAAATTCAAAATCGAATATTTCGACGTGAAATAAACAAAAAAAAGCACTTTTTGGAAAAAGTGTTTAGCATCAAAAGTAAACAATTACGCTTAAAATAAAGTTGGTCTCTTTTTTTTGATAAACAAATCATCTCCTAATTAGCATCCCAAATGAAATTAATCGTTACCGCTTCACAAGTTACCTTACTTATGTATTGTTTATACCATCTGTAAGTTTCATCGGTTGAAAGTGATTATTTTTGAAAGGGCTTGAACAAGTCACTAATCACGTGTGCATGTAAATTTTGAAAAGCCATTTCTTAACCAATTGTTTTGTATAACAGAAAAATAAAAACCCAAAATATTCTTAAAAGAAAAATCTAAATTTTTTATTCTTTGAGATTTTTGGTATTTTTTCAAAAGTAAAGAAAACAATTGTTAACCCTTTACAACCAATTATTTTCAAAAATAAGCACTTTCAACTGATGAAACATACTAATAAGCAATAGGTACATAAGTAAAGTAACTTGTGAATCGGTGACGATTAGTTTCATTTGGCATGCTAAGTAAGAGGTGATTTTCACGATTTATTTTACCAAAAAAAGGGATCACTTTATTTTGAGCGTACATGGAGCTTACTTTTGATGATTCGTGAAACTTTTTTAAAAAACAAAATATAAAGATTTCTTAAACGCTTTACAATAGTTCTATTGAGTTTCCCCCGAAAAGTGCTTCATTTGTTGGTTATTTCGCGTTGAAATTTTCGATTTGGAATTTGACGAATATGAATCTACTTTTCATTAACTATAACTCTGCTTCTTCTGGGTCTACAGACTTCATACATACATTTTTATTTAAATTTTTTACAAGCTATATTTTTTGCTAAGAATGTTTTTTTCGATAAAATATATCATTTATATATAATCGATAAAATATATATTTATTATAATTTATTATAATAAATATACATATTCACTTACAAATAACTCGAAAAGTATTTGACTTGGTGAAAAAACTATATAGAACAAAAGTTGCTTAGTCAGTTTATCCATTTCTGCCCACGCATCGGCCCAAGCATCAGTTTATTTCTTTGACATGTAAGCTACTATGTGTATGACAAATTTCATGTCAATCCAAGCGTTTCGTTAAAATTTGGAGCAAAAACCGTGTGTAAATGGACTATTTATTAAAAATGATACTACGAGTATTATCACTATGCGTATGCTTCAAAAGGTGGGCTAAATTTATTATTAAACAATTTGTGAAAAAAAAATACTTGAAAATTCAATTTTTTTCTCCTTTTCATTGCTATATCTCGGATGATACAGCCTTTTTAAATTTTAAAAATTTTCTACAAGGTCAAGTATGATTTACCCAAATGAGGGTATTTTGGAACAGATACCGCCTGCTCTAATAAGTTTAGTGGAAACTGATAATGTTGTTTTATTTCGAACAGGAGGATTCAGAACATATGCATCTACCCCATTCCCAAGAAGGAGAGGTGGCTCTTCCAATGTCAGGTGATGATAGATGTAGCACGTCACCATCACCAAACGCTAAGTCTAAAAAAAAAAGATGCTGAGTTCGGCAGATGAGGTGATAGAGCTAGCGGGAGAGCGGCTAAAAAATATTCATCCTGATGATGAGTTCGAAGCCTACGGAAAGTATGTAGCCCATAAGCTACGTTCCCTTAAACGAACCCAGGCCATATTCGCGAGAAAACTCATAAATGACGTGATTTTTGAGGGGGAGCTTGAAACACTCTCCAAAGATTATAAAGTAATGAACAGTCAGCCATATAACCCCCAACTTTACCACCAACAACCCTACCCCCTACCCTACATCTCGGGAATGCCAGACCATCCTTGGCCTTTCAGTTCCAGTAACAATATTTTACAGCATCCAAACTCTGCCACACTTCCCTACCCCCAAACTTTCAACCGTGATACACCCGATGTATCCAACATGGCACTGCCTAATGATCCAACAAACTCTGCCACACTTCCCTACCCCCAAACTTTCAACCGTGATACACCCGATGTATCCAACATGGCACTGCCTAACGATCCAACAAACTCTCCCACACTTCCCTACCCCCAAACTTTCAACCGTGATACACCCGATGTATCCAACATGGCACTGCCTAACGATCCAACAAACAGTCCAAAACAACCCTGACCCCTGAACAACCAATATAAATTTCGACTAATCAATTGATAACAATGTTTCAAGCTTCTTTTCAAAGTTATCGGTGTAGTAGGACATTATTTTTCATATTCGATGATTTACTACTTTGTTCTATGATTATTGACTTTATATTGTATCTTTATGTTATCTTTTATTACGTTATGTACTTTTTTATGTTTTACGATTATTAGTTTTATAGTAGGGGAGGAAAGTAGGCTAAATTTGCAGTTACTCGAGCGTTATGGGGAACTACTGCGTTGTGAAGATTAGGTCATAAAACCAAATAAAGTTAAGTAAAATTTGTCATTTAAGTGGGGACTTTCCATTTTAATTTAAGTTTCCATTTCCAACAATCATTTTTTCCGTTTACAGCGCCATCTATGCATAATTTGAAAAAATGTTTCGAATAAAATTACTTATTTTTACGCCAGGAATCCAAATCTGCAATATAAAATGGGGGCTCCAATTTAATATTTTAAAGTAACCCCCCACCCCACCTCCGTGGGGGGTCATGTTTAGTGTCATTCGATAGATTTTTCAAAAATAATGAATACGTGTATTTTGCAGTTTTTCGGTCTGATGTTTATTTCGCGAAATATCGCGGGGTTCCTATTTGAAATTTTAAATTGACCCCCACCCCTCTCCGTGGGGGTCGTGTTTAGTATTATTCGATAAATACTTAAAAAATATTGAACACGATTTTTTAGTTGTTCGATCTGACGTTTATTTCTCGAAATATTCGCATTTATCTTGTGAAATTTTGTGACTCGCCCATATCCTTACGCCCCGCTCAAACTGGATTTTTGGATTTTTGAAATATACACTGTTCTGCATGTACTTAACTTACCTTATCTTAATCTGACGATTTCGAGTTTTTCTAAGGATAGATTTTTTTTCGGACCCCCGTTAACGAACTCCTCTGTATTAAAATCCAATATATGGTAGGGGTACATTTACAAGGTACAAGGTTTCTCCCCCTATGTTATAAACTGACGCGCTCGAGTAACTACAAAAATCCCCGCTTGGGCTCCCCTATCATTATAATGTATTATATTTCATTATTTTAAAAGAAAATAGAAAACTGTTCTGTATAGAAAAAAATGTTCTATAATAAATAACACATACCTGGATAAATTGTTGTAGTACTTTATAAATAGCTTCACAGGTTTCTGGGATTATTGAGCTCAGAGATGGTTTAGAAATGGCAGTTGAATATTCTATGTCCTTCAAGGTTCTTCCGGTGGCAAGGAATCGTAAGGTAGCTGAGAGTCTTTCGTGTGGGTATATCGCTTTTCTCATTAAAGTATCATGTTTCGTAATAAACGGAGAAACTAAGCTTAACAACTCATGATACGTCCCCTCGTCCATCTTCAAATAATTTCGCCAGTCGTTTGGCTCATTACTCAATTCTTGCATTAACTTCACATGAGAGAATTCCCTTCTCATTAGTAACCACTTGCGGCTCCACTTCGATCTGGGTTTTCGCGAGTTTTCCCTTTTCTTTACTACTAAACATCCGACTAATACTGACAGTAATACTTCCTCCATGGCTACGGCTTTACTGCGATCGATAGTTGTCAACAACGTTTAGGAATAATCTCGATAAATCACAGCAACATATGGCAGCGTCTAAACAACGTTTGTAACCCCAAAACATCAGTCCAGTTTAGTAAGGTACTAGTACACTTTAGAAAACCAAAAATAACAATTTTTTTCTCAGAACCTTTATTAAAAATGAATATAAAACGTTTTACATATTAATACCTAACTCTTATAGAGAACAAAAAATATATCTTTTATCATTTATGCACGTACACTAATATTGTAGAGGGCGCAAAAGTCGAGGCCTCGAAAAATGATGGCCAACAGTTAATCTCAGGATTGGAATATCCGAAATAAAAAAATCGTACAGCATTTGAAAAAGGAAGGTTTCTTACGTGACAATTTACCACAATTTGACCAAAAAATAAAAAATATAAATATTTTTTAACCATGAAAAACTAAAAAAAAAACGAGCGATTTTTTCACAAAAATTTTTCAGATTTCCGTAAAATCTTTTTTTGCGGAATTTTTCACTAAAGGTGGTAAATTGTCACGTAAAAAATCTTCCTTTTTCAAATGCCGTACGGCCTACAAGCACTAAAACTTCAGTCAAACAGTCAGAATTCGTGGTAAACAGTTGTTGGTAATAATCCGATACAACTTCTGGGAAGTAAGTACCTAATCGGACTCTTCGACTGTTATTTTTCAAGAAGCAGGTACCTGATCCCTTGATCACGCGTTTTTATTACTTTTTCTTTTGCGTAGACAGACGAATAGGAGGGAGTGTTGTATACAAATTAAAGTACGGTAATGGTACTTTTTAATAGTGATATAAAATACAGGGTATCCCATTTAAATTTTACTGAAAAAATAATGTACTTGAGTTTTAACTCACCCTTTATTAGATATAAAGTAAATTAGCAATATCAATCATTTTTAAAAATTTTGACAATAAATAAAAAAATATGGCATCAATAAACCATTGCCGTTGTGCTTATTTTTATTTATACAGTGAGTTAAACTTGTTACGATTTTCATATAAAATTGGTTATAACTTTGTAAATACCCTGTATAACATAAACAACCTTTATATTTTGAAAGTAACAGGATCTATTTGTTTAGGATTAAAACTAGTTGTAATTCATTGAAGGGTCTAAAAGGGTCTAGGTCCCCTCTTCAACTTGTTGTGGTCAACTTATCACAGCGTCTAAACAGCGTTTCAATCACAGCAACTTGTCATCACAACTAGTTGCTGTGACTTATCGCTGTGTTTAAACGATCCTTAAAGGGTCGTTTAAACACAGCGATAAATCAAACAACTTATCAAGGTGAATCGAGTTGTTGCAACTTATCATTGTGTGTAAACGGTGCATCGCACAACTTATCAAAGTTGGAGTTGGGTTGAAGGTGGTATCGCATTGAATCGCAGCGTCTAAACAGCGTTTCAACTTGTCATCACAACTAGTTGCTGTGACTTATCGTTGTGTTTAAACGACGCTTAATACCTACTAAAATATTTTTATATTTAAACTGTTGAAAAACATTTCAGGTAACCTAGTAAATACAAGATTTTAGCAATATAAGTAGGGTACCTACCTACAATACAATACAATGGGGTAAGGTTGTATCAACCATAATAAATTTATTTGAATTTGGACATTTGTCACGTACATTCTATGAAGTTTTATAATTCTATTGTATATACTAAAACTTAATATTATTGGCGTTGGGTGGTTTTATTTAAACATCGATGGTTCTTTCAATCTAATATTTATATCGAAGTCATCTTTTCTTAGTTTGGTTTTGTTCTTTGGAAGAGAATAATTGTTATCGTGTAGTTAGGTGCAGTAGTTGATTTTATAAATTTGCACATCAGATTGATTAATATTTTATTCTAATAACTCTTTATTTTAAAGCACTGCCAGGGCACTTTTAAGTGATCGCCAGACACCTTAATTTTTGACTTAGTGTATTTATCTGATGTGCTTGGTATAATATTGGAATTTAAGCATCTGTTTTGATATCTACAATATTTAAACCAGGTTATTTTCAATAAAATGTATATAGTCCAGGGTAATACCTAAGGTTTTTTCCATGACACTTTAAGAGCAAGGACACTGAAGCGTTTTTTCGACAAGTAATGCCTATAAGAGCAAATTGTAACTATTTCCTGCGTAGGATCTGGCGGCCATTTTTATTTATAAACAATTTAGTGTCAAAACACGGCATTTTTCCTTTTTTTTAAATCAATTGAAAACATTGAAACTTATGGGTTTTTAGTACAAACATCTTCGAGAGTATGGAAAAAGCTTTAAAATGAATTATTACAAAGTTTGATACACTCAATTGATACTCATACTTACTCAAGTTTAATATAATTGCGAAAAAGGTCAAAATTGCAAAAAAATTAATTTCGCATAACTATTGTAAAAATGAATGTACAGCTTTGAAATTATTGTCAAATGAGCGTTCTTTGGTGCTTAATATGTGACAAAAATTTCAAAGCGATTCATTCAATTGTTTAAATTTTATTCAAATTGTTTATCCCAGAGAGCATTTTTTTGCAATAACATGTCAGAAAAAAAATGATGTTAGGATCGACAATGAAAGAGCATGAGCTATATTTTCAACTTGGTTTAAAAAAGTAAATAAAAATGCATTTATTAGTAATAAATAATTATGCAAAAGTATCAATCTTTCCTTATAAACTTTATTTTTTTATAGAATAAATTATATATATTTATTACAATTTTTTATCAATTATATATAAATAATATTACTTATTAGTTGTGCATCTAAAACAGAGTAAAAAAATAGATTTTTTTAAAAAAGTTATTCAAAAAGTTTATAAGGAAAAATTGACGATACTCTTGCATAATTATTTATTACTAATAAATGCATTTTTTACTCACTGTTTTTAAACCAATTTGAAAGTCTAGCTCATGCTCTTTCATTTGACACCTGTAAAATTTGTATCACCTATTAAGCACCAAAGAACCCTCCTTTGACAAAAATTTTAAAGCTGTACACCAATTTTTATAATAGTTATTGTGAAATTAATTTTTTTACAATTTCGACTTTTTTCGCAATTATATTAACAATAATTAACTATTTAGATGGGAAATAAGCCACAATTAAATTGAAAAAATAATTGTGGCTTATTTTTATATTTTATTATAATATTATATCATCATTCTCTTTGCCTTATCCCTATGCGGGGTCGGCTTCCCTAATTGCATTTCTCCATCAATTGGTGCCACACCTAGACTTCCCCTAATATACTCATTTCTAATTTTATCCTTCTTTGTCACTCCACTCATCCATCTAAGCATTCTCATTTCAGCCACATGCATTCGTTGTTCCTCTTTCTTTTTCACTGCCCAACATTCAGTTCCGTACATCATAGCCGGTCTTATGGCTGTTTTATAGAATTTTCCCTTCAGCTTCATTGGAATTTTTCTGTCACACAACACACCACTCGCTTCTTTCCACTTCATTCATCCAGCCCTAATTCTACTGCATGCATCTCCATCTATTTCTCCATTACTCTGTAATACCGATCCTAGGTACTTAAAACTATTGCTTTTCACACTCATTTCACCATCCAAAGATACCATTTTATTTGTAGTAGCTCCATCTTTAAATGAACATTCCAAATACTCTGTTTTTGTCCTACTAAGTTTTAAACCTTTTTCCTCCAGATCTTGTCTCCACTGTTCCAGTTTTTGTTCTAAGTCTCTTTCACTATTTCCTACTAACACGACATCATCAGCATACATTAAGCACCATGGAATGTTACCCTGTAGTTTCGCTGTTATCTGGTCCAAAACTAATGAGAATAAATACGGACTAAGCACAGAGCCTTGGTGCAATCCTACTTTCACATGAAATTTATCAGTCTCTCCCACACCTGTCCTGACACTAGTCGTTACTCCCTCATACATATCCCTCACAATCTTTACATATTCACCAGGGACTCCTTTCTTATTAAGTGCCCACCACAGAATCTCTCGAGGAACTCTATCATATGCTTTCTCAAGATCAATGAATACCATATGAGCGTTTGTTTCTTTACTCCTGTATTTTTCCATCAACTGCCTTATAATGAAAATTGCATCTGTTGTTGATCTACCCTGCATAAAGCCAAATTGATTCTCGGATATTTCGGTCTCTTCACGTATCCGTCTATCAATTACTCTTTCCCATATTTTCATGGGGTGGCTAAGCAGTTTTATAGCCCTGTAGTTTGTACATTGTTGTATATCTCCCTTGTTTTTGTGTAAACAGGTACCAGTATACTGCTTCTCCATTCGTCTGGCATTTGTCCGACTTCCATAATTCTATTTAATAGACCTGCTAGCCACCTTGTTCCTGTCTCTCCCAAGGCTCTCCATACTTCCCCAGGAATATCATCTGGTCCTACCGCTTTTCCTTTCTTTATTTTTTGAAGCGCTTGAGCCACTTCCTCGTTGGTTATTTTGGTGACCATTGCTGCTACTGTCTCCGTTGACTCTACCGGCTGTCTGTCAAATTCTTCATTTAATAAGCTGTCAAAGTACTTTCTCCATCTCTTTTTGACATCCCTTTCGTGAACTAGTATTTTATTATTTTCATCTCGGATACATCTAATCTGATTAAAATCTTTTGCTTTCTTTGCTCTCTGTTTGGCTATTTTATATATCTTCGTTTCGCCTTCCCTGGTATCAAGTTGATCGTATAGGTTTGAATACGCTTCTGCTTTGGCTTTTGCTACTGCTACCTTCGCTTCCTTTTTCGCCACCATATAGTTTTGAAGATCTGTGTCGGATCTGGTTTCTTGCCACTTTTTATATAATTTTCTACTCTCTTTTATTTTTCCTTGTACTTCGTTTCACCACCACCAAGTCTCTTTATCCTCAAACTTTTTTCCTGACGTTTTCCCAAGTATTTCAATAGCAGTCTCTCTAATACTACTGGCCATTTTTCTCCAAATTGTATTAGGACTTCCTTTCATGTTCCAACATATTTTCTCTACTATTCTTTTCCTGATAGACCTTCTTTCTCATCTTTCAGCAGCCACTACTTGATTTTTTGTGGTCCTCTCCGATATTTTTGTTTAGTTTCGCTTTTTACTTCGATGTCCAGAACAAGCAGCTTATGTTGTTGGCTTACTGTCTCACTAACTATTACCTTGCAGTCCTTGCATTCACGTATGTCTTCTTTTCTTATCATGAAGTAGTCTATTTGGGATTGATGTTGTCCACTTTTGTAGGTAATAAGTTGAGTTTCTCTCTTTTTAAAGAATGTGTTAACAATCGCCATATCCAACTCTGTTGCTAATTCAAGCATATCATCTCCAGCTTCATTTCTAGTTCCAAAGCCTAATCCCCCATGTATTGTTTCATATCCTGTCTTGGTTTGGCCCACATGTGCATTGAAATCACCTCCTATTATAACTTTCTCCTCTGCTGGAATATCACTCAGTACGTCTCCTAATTGATCATAGAAAGCTCTTCTTTCATTCTCACCCAGACCTGTTTGGGGAGCATACACACACACAACATTCAATACCTCTTTATCAATTACAAATTTCACTGACATCATTCTATCACTCGTTCTTACAACTTCTACTACATTATCTTTCATTTCACTATCAGCAATTATACCAACTCCATTTCTAGTGTTACTACTCCCTACATACCACAATTTGTATCCTTCACCTAGTTCTTTCGCCCTTTGTCCTTTCCACCTAGTTTCTTGAATACAAGCAATTTGAACTCTTCTTCGTTTGAGCGCATCCACTAACTCCAGACTCTTACCTGTAAGACTACCAAGATTCCACGACCCTATCCTGATTTTTCTAACCTGCAATGGTGTTCCCCCTGAGATAGTCCTCACCCGGAAATCCGAACGGAGGCTCATTTTACTTCCGGCACATTTTACCTCAGGAGATGCCATCATTTCAGTATAAGTTTTGTTTTATATAATTGGAGAAGGTCTTTTCATTATTATGGCCTGAAAAGATTTTGTTTGGATATTTGATGCCTGAATGCCTTTTCTATCAGCACCATACCCTGCCCTGCACGTTTAGCCAATACACCACCAATGCAACCAAAGTGCAGTATTACCCCACACCCGCTTGCATTTTTCTATATAGGTCAGGATCCCTACTGTAAGGACTACCCTATAAGCCAATGTATTGTTGCCCGTACCCCGCCACTAGGAGGCACGTACTTTATTCGGGATACTTTATTCGGGATATTATAATATTATAAATAGTACATTGTTTACCGGGTAGGAAAAGCTTAACATTCCTGGACGACTGTGAAGATTGCTAAGTCGAGGCGCAAGCCGAGACTTAGCAACACAGAGTCCAGGAATGTGGCTTTTCCTACGAGGTAAACATACTATTTTTCCGCAAATCGTTTAAAATTCGACAGATATTGATTGATTTAAAAAAAAACGCGATAATTTTATTCCCAAATAAATGGTGCTTTGAAATTCCTAATAAAATTACTTGGGTTACTATGGAAACGTATTGAGGTTGAATTGTCAAACTAACAACTGTACGGAAATATCATTTCCTTACAGTAAGGAAATGACATTTCCTTACAGTAAGGAAGTCCTGACTTTTTCTTCAAGAAATTTTGACAGGAATGTCAAAATTTCCTGGCGATTTGCGGAAAAACTAATTTATTAACAATAAATGAGCATATCCAACTTTGTAATACGCCATTTTAAAGCTTTTTCCATGCTCTCGAAGATGTTTATATTAGAAAAACTATATTTTCTATTGATTTGAAAAAAAAAGGACGTTTCTTCCAACGTCCAAACGAGAAAATCATATTTTTTTCAAAAATATTCATTCTAAACCCGTCAAAATATTTGAGGTTCTTACTAATGCTAAAGTAAAAAAAGTCTTATAGGAATTACTACAAATTTTAATTTTTGTGGAAATCACAATGTTTTATTTTTCACTTTTTTCTAAAAAATTTGAAAGTGTCCTCTTATTTTCACCATAACTTGCTTGATTTTGATGTTATTATTAAATCTATTAATTCATTAATTTCATAGGTATACCTGATTACTTTGACAAGTGGTTAATAAGTATATTTTTTTTATAAAATACATCGTGTTCCCGATATTTAAGCTTGAATATGTACCTATAATCCGTTTGAAAATTATTGATTGTGCAGTTTTTACGACGCATGTCATTTATACCTATTTACGGACAATAGATTTAAAAGTACCTGCAAGAAAAAAATAGACTTTCAATTATCTATAACTGACTTTGAATTAATATTATTATTAAGAGGTTTTTAATTAAGGAATTTATATTGTATTTTTTATTAGCTTCAATTTTGGTAATAATAACTTTAAAACCGATTTAAAACATATTTTTTTCACAAAAAATTAAAATCTTTGATCTTTTTCAAAATAACTTTAAAAAAATGCTTTTTTTCAAAATAACTTTAAAAAAAATGCTTTTTTCAAAATAACTTAAAAATTATTAGAGATACCAAAAATCTCAAACCATAAAACAGTAACTTTTTCTTAAGGGACCTCATAGCTTTGGTTGCCTATCGCCTCAAGATTCTTAATCCGGCACTGTGCTTATTAATTAGTTGTTTGTGTCATATTTAGGATACAAGTAGAAGATTATCCATTTTTAGAAGATTTGATCAAATTCGGAATATGAAGTCATATAATGTCAATTCTTTGGATTTATGGTTTGCTCAAACTCAGTATTTGACCGTGTGCCACGGACTTTATTTTTAGCCTGATAGAAACTGCAGTTCGCGCTTACTACTCTCAGTTCGATTTTGTACATGTTCCCCTCGAAGGCACAGTGTTTTCTTAGAAGACCCACGATAATTCGCAGATGGTTTCTTTTCGTACTAAAAAATCTTTGGATCTCGTCTTCGAAGATTCATGTCTAAAAGCCTTCAAATGTTTAATACCTACTTGCAGGGCCGGCGATAACGGGCCTGCAAGGGATGCACTGCAGGCGGGCGCCCCTGTTTGGGGGGCGCCCAAATTATCTGGAGCACAAATTGAAAAAGAAAAGCCGAAAAAGCAGAAATGACAAAAAAAACAGTATTAGTTCCCTTAGCCAATTTCTTAAAAAAGTTAAAGTGAAGTTGTTTTGTCAGATGATGGGTCCAATAAAACTGTAACCGAACTTTATTTACCGAGGACATTTGCGGATGCCCGGAACACACATTTGTATGACATAAGTCCAAAATCAAGTCATTAACATATTCACGGACACGCTTTGCATGTAGCCACATCTTATGGAGTAAATGACTTCATATGCAATCGTGTCCATGAATGTGTTAATAGAGAGAAAAGCTCTTCTAGCTACCCCTAAAATCAGGTGATTTAACCACATAAAGTAATACAGAGGATGTCCCATTACTCAGACTCAGGGCATCCAAGGTAAGGTTCAGTACAAAGCCTCCTCATTCGTTATGTACTGCGATGGGGAGGGGTGGTGGTATAGCTTGGGGGTCAGATAGATACCACTCCAGGTTATGGGCGGCCAGATACGTACCACATCAGGTTACGTAGTGTGACCGGTTTGATCTTCGGACATGTGGGTCTCACTGTTCCATTAGAACACATATAATGCCCCGAGGCTTGGGTTGTACGAGTATATTTGTGTATTGTATGTTTGTGTGTGGGGAAGGGGGCGCCTGTGCTAGTTTTGCAGGCGGGCACCTTATACCCTAGCGCCGGCACTGCCTACTTGTACGTATGCGTACTAGTGGTTACGTTTGATACGTTCTATCCAGTCCAATATTTTGCTACGTTAACCTATGATGCTATGTTAACAAAGGTTATTGACCTATGAATGTTTCTTTTGTCCCTTCCTTGGTAAGCAGGTTAGCTTTTTGGTTCTCTTCAACACCAATAGGTATGTCTACCAAGAGTAAACTTATTGTGGCACTTTTTCTCATCCGAACCATATCCTGAAGACAGTTCCAAACTAACTTGTTTGAAGGTATATTGATTGCGCACAATAATTTCATTTTGGCAAGTGATTAATAATAAAAGAATCAGTCAACAGCGTAACCAGGATGATCCTAAGGGGGTATGGGTCTCCGGGGGTATGGAATTAAGGAGGATGTTAAGGGTATGGGGCGCTTATAACCCCTAAAAACCCCCTGGTTACGCCACTGAAATCAGTTGTACGTTCTTGTCATGTAGTATATAATGTAAATTTTGCTTAATATGACTGTACAACGCTGATGAGACCAAGAAAGGACGAAACATCTGACTCACACTGTTTTGATATGTGGTATCATATTAATTATTTTTAGCTAAAAAAACAAACTTTCGACTTTCTTTTGCGAATAAAATAATTGATATTTAATTTCGTTTGCAAGCCTTAAAATAAATACGGTGCCGTTTTGTGACGTTATGACGCCACAAAATCGACCTTCCGGCTATTAAAGAAAAGCTAACCATAATAATACAGTAAACTCCCTCTATAGCGAGAACTGAAATGGCGTACTAATTACCTCGTTATAAGCGGATCTCGTTATATCAGACAACAATATTATGTAATATATTATGTTTAGGATGTAAAAGAAGAAGACCAACGACAGACAGATGTCAGCGACGTAACGCCATTCCGGCTAGCGTCATGTAACTTGTAAGTTGTAGCTTCTTGATTGCTAATAAAGATTTGTATGAACAATACTGTTTAATATTTGATTTACATGACGAAAGGAACTTAAAACAGTACATATCACCACTACTGAAATGTTTTGAAGCCTCCTACATAGTTTATTAGGTGTCGATCATCGACTTCAACAATGAAACTTGGCCATCGCAAATTGTAAATTTCCTACGATATTCAATATCGGTTGACAGATAAATAGGAAGGAAGTTACAGGCGGTGGAATTTATTACAGCACTGGCCTCGGTAAGCACACAGATGTTGGACATACCTCGTTATAAGCGAAACTTCGTAATACCCGTGTTCGTTATAGAGAGAGTCTACTGTAATATTCCTCAAGTGTAGTGTGCCTCACCATCTTGTACTATCACGAGCCGCCCCTGCCTGGCTATCCGATATAATAAATGAAGAATATTAAATGAAGGACAATTAAATGAGGACTAACTGAATATACAACAAATACTTATATTCACTGAATATAACAAAAATATACACTTACTTCTATATATATACACTTACTCTTCTTACCTTTTAAAGTAAAAAGAAAAAAATGTAAAATTATTGAGTTACGACAGCTAGGAAATATTTTAGAGCTAAAAGTGCACACAGAAGCAGGGCCGCCGAGAGGAATGAGCGGGCCCCGGTAAGAAGTGAAGAGCGGGCTCCCGGCAAAAATTGTAAAGCGAAAAATCTTTTTTAATTTTTAGAGAAATAAAATTATCAATAATAAATAATAAGAAACATTTCAAATATAACTTTTATTAAATTTTGATTATATTTTTATAATAGTAAAAATATTTGCAATATCGGTAATTTTCGAGTTTTTTGATTGGCAAAGATGTCTATAATTTTCGAAATATCGCATGATTTTACTAAATCATTATCAATGCACAAAGTTGCTAGACCAGTTAATCGATCCTGTTTCGTTGTAGATCTCATAGCATTTTTTATGCGAGAAAGAAAACTAAAGGATCTTTTCCTTTTTTCGACTAATGTGCAAAATAATCTTGATGCTATAACGATCTTAGAAAGAAATGATTCCAATTTGGAATGTTTAATTTTATTAAGTAAATCTATTGGGGAAAGATGACATCCACAAATATTCTCCTTGTACATATCTATTGGGGAAAGATGAGATTCACAAATATTCTCCTTGTATATCGCTCTATCGTCTTCTTTAACATAAAATCGTATCATTTAACATAAAATGTTAAATAGGGAATGAATTTCAATTGCCGTTTTAAATCCTCTGGTTAAGTTGCTTGTTATTTAATCTATGACAATACTAAATATTTCACAGCGAAATATTGCGTCGGACTCAGAATTATCAGTCGCCTCAATACTAGGCCCTATATTTCAAAATAGAGTTAAAGGTCATATTAAATATAGCTTAACTAAACTCATTATGCACATACAGTGAGGAGCAAAAAAACGGGAAAAATGATGTCGTGGGTTTGGTCGACGCCGGGCCCTGGTAAAATGTACCGGCTGTACACCCTCTCGGCGGGCCTGCACAGAAGTGTGCTAAAGATAAAATAAAGATGTTTCGAAATAAATTTGTAAGTATTCCAAAAAATACATCACAGAAGTCATATTTTAAGTTACAGAAGGAAATAGCCGGAAAGGGTTTGCGCCGATAGCCGGCAAACTATTCTTGGGTAGGTACCTTTGGTATCAAGAACATCGGTACGTCTTTGTTTCTACTCAGAATAGAAGAAGTCTCTACTCAGACGTATAAACAAGACGGATTACCTAATCGTAACCAAATAGTAACTGTTCAAAACTAGTTTTGACTTTTGTATTGACTTTTGACTACCCCCAGAAATTCCAGTCCAGTTAAAAAAACAGCGGTTAGTAATTTTTCGATTTTTAAATGCTTCGTTTCCTGGGTTTCCCGGCTACTTCCAGTAGTGCACAGGTACGGACTGATTGATTATGATGCATTAAGTAGGGTAATGGATCCAAATATGAGACCCTTTTTTTAAAACTCTTGCTAATCGTAATGTTTATGGATTAAAGAAGTCTTAAATTAGATACATGTCAGATAATTATGCTATTATATTGCAACAGGTTCAAAATTAATTTTAAACTAATATTTCTTTACCAATAATTTTTTTTTTAAATGTCAAAATTTCCGACTTAAAAAAAGGTGTCTTAATATGAGACCATGTGGTATCCTAATATGAGACACCACGTTATATAGGTTAAACAGGTGCTACAAATTATTTTTCCACATATGTACCTCTACCGAAAGTATACTTTTCCGGACCTGATTGTAGGGAGCAAAGTTGTACTTTTCCCATACGTCATATTTTTCCTCCCTAGGGAGGAAAAGTAAAAGTGACGTCATAGTATTTCATTCATGAAATATAACTTATTGATGCCCTGTAAAATATCTATTTTTTATTACGTAAGTATCTATACATTTTATACTGTTTATTTAAAAACCCTCTGTATTTTGTAGAATGGTAAAAAACAGTAAATTGTTATTCTGATTTAACAATGTTTACATTGATAATTTGACTTATATTTGACAGTTGACAGTTATATTGTACCTACTTGTTAGTTTTAGTTCTAATAAATTTTGTTGGTTAGTTACATAAATAAATTAAGTAAAAATGAAAAAATGACTTGTTATTTGAGGAAGGTGGAAAAACCATATGTATAACATGGGAATAAAGTGCCTTTTCCTCCCTTGAATGAAACTTCATTCTCGGGAGGAAAACTAGCACTTTCCTCCCTTGTTATACAAGTAGCTATTAACGCATTGTTCTGGATATCAACTGTATTACATGCTGTAGACATGATTCTATTGTCCTGAAGCTGTTTCTTTGTGGCATATTATGTAATTTTCTTTTTTTTTTTTTAATAAGCCACAATTTAAGTTAAAAATAAAAATTGGAAGTCTAAACGTCAATAAATTTAATTTTTAACTTAAATTGCGGCTTATTTCCCAATTAAATAGCAAAAAGACATGATGCTATACTCAAAACATTCCAGTACCCTAATATGATATATCTCATATTGGGCACACTTGAGGGTCTCATATTAGGAGCAACCACGTGTGAACATTTTAGTCCGTGTTTTGAGTTTAGGATTGGTTTTTGCGCCACTCTAATTGCGTGTTTCTGTAACCAATTTAAGTAGCTATCAACTAATTACTAAGGTGACTTTTTTCTCTCACCTTAAAAATAAAAAATTCAGTTTGAGCTACACCGATTAAAAATTTTTTGACTCGCAAAAAATTTAAAAACTTCTAAATCACAGACACTCGATTTATTCGCAGCCTACTAGAAACACTACCAGAGCTTAGTTTTTACCCCACTCACCAGGCTACAGCACTTACAAGACTCTAGAGACAGGGGTCTCATATTAGGAACGGGTCTCATAATAGGATCCTTAACCCTATATCCACTATATTAATTTGATTTCTGATTTCGACTTAAGCCGGATTTATCTTACGACGGGGACGTGGACGACATGACTCTCTTACGGGTCACGTTGAAGAATCGTCTGATATGAAAAGCACTGGCTAGTTTATCGTACAACAGAACGGGGCGACACCAGGAACTTGCGCCGTCTATTGTTCTACGGCAAGTGCCGTCCACGTCCCGTCGTAAGAGAAATTGAGCTTTAAGGACTGAGGTAAATGAGTCCTTTCACCAGGGCCGGATTTACCACTAGGCCGACAAGGCACTGGCCTAGAGCGCCAAATTTGTTAGGGCGCGAAACGGGCGGATTTTGTTCGCATTGTCTAGCTCCGAGTACACGCTCTCACAGGTTACCACACATTAAAAGTTTAAAAAATATAAGAGCGATGATTTAACATACCACTTTTAAACTTAACCGTGAGAATATATTGTTTACTAATTCTGTTACTTTCTTTACGTTGTACCTGTAAACTGTGTCACAGCGCAGGTACGATGAATCGCGGTCGCGTTTCTATTTTTCGCCTATTATCTGTCTCATTAGTCATCACCCCCGGCAACCGCCCCTCCAACCCCTCATTCTTTTTTGGTTTACTTGAAGAACTGTACAATTTTTTTACAAGTTCAACACATCGATGGGAGCTTTATTTGAATCACAAATGCTCTGTGGTACGTTGGTTAGCGAGAAACGATTCTTTTAGAGCTCTTAAAGAAAATTGGCCGGCAATTACAGAAACTTTGAAACTAATAGAGAGTGACAGGAATGAAAAACCTTCATGCCGAAGTGATGCATCTGCTCTAAGATAAAACTTTGAATCCCTAGAGACAGCATTTTTGTCCATATTTTGGAGTACCGTTTTAGAATTATTTCAAAAAGTCAGTACTAAGCTTCAGTATGAAACTACAACTTAAAGTAAAAGAGTAAAAGGATATTACTAGTCGTTGGTAGGTTTTTTGGTAGAGCTTAGAAATTATTTTTGGCGATTAGAAACCTTGGCAAAGAAAAGTCTGGTTTAAGGTATCCATATTATTATGTACTACTGTGTTTTTTAAGAGAACTGTAAGCACTGTGTATTATTTTAAGTTAGGTATGTGATCACTATTAACTATTAAGCAAGGGCCGATCCAGGGAGGGGCCAAGGGGGCCATGGCCCCCTCCGAGAATTTAAAAAAATATAAATTGAAATATTTGCAGATAAAATGTTTTTAGTTTTAAACACATATATATTTATAAAACAGAGGATAAATATGTATTCTGGACTAGAATTGAACAAAAGCAGTAAGGGAAGCTTCAAGAATGACAGGGTGTTTTGTAAATCAAAATGTTGATAATTTTACAGTGTGCCGATTTTTAGAAAGACCTTGGCAGCCATTAAAATAGTATCAATTTCCACATTCTATATATATACAGAATAAAAAGAAATGAAGCGTTACTTGGGTCACCAGTGTAATGTTATAATGTAACACGTGGTAGGGTTCCTAGGTTAACTTTGGAGGATAGGTTATAATGAAACAACTTGTATCTATCGTGTCTAGATTCAGAATCATAGATTAATAATATAGTATTACCGGATAGATAGGCAACTCACTGTAAAAATTTGGTTCCTTTCGCCACTTGCGACCGTAGTGTTAACTAATCACCATTTGGCGGGAAATTTAAATGGACAAGCATTAATTTCATCCGTTCAGCGCCTCTTGCGGGCCCTTTCGTTACTAATTAAAATATCTTCTTATAATCTCACCTATATTATTAAAATAAAATACCAGAACTTACTAAGATTGTTAAAGTATTTTATTTAAATAATATCTAAGTAATATTCATAAATTATTCGGAATTCCCAAGTTACAAAAATATGTTAGTTTTGCTGTCAAATTTAGTAAGGAAAAGGGATATAAAAAAAGTTATGACAATGTTTTTCTAAATATAGGTACGTGTATTTATTTGTTGTTTCAGATAAAACAGTTATAAACTAATTACTATTTACCTATCTATGCATTTTTCTAACTTTTCTATGATTTGTACACAACGGTACACAACAATAATAAACCATGTTCAGTTTTTTTATTAACACAACACAAAAGTTCTTTCGTTTCGTAACTAAAACAAAACTACACTTTATCAACGAAGGATAAGGAACCAACTTAAATTGAAATTACTAAGAACAAATCGTTAAAGGTAATACAATAAAAAATAAAAACTGTAAACTAATGGAAAATTTTTTCCACTAACTGTCATTACTTTTGACAGAATTGACATTGCCGAGTTAAGCCTCGTTTGATTATTTTATTTATGACATTCAGATATGGCGTTAACATATATGATTGGTTAAAGTCTTCGTGAGCGAGATAGGCTGTCATTTCTCTTTATTAGCTGACGGTAGTGAAAGTGATGGGGGAAATTCCCCAGTTTGTTCATATAAGATTCCGGGGCATGATTCAGAATGGTTTTATTTCCGTTTCACTGTCCTTGTCACTGTCACGTCACTCTTACAATATTACCAACTTGAGTGCGTTCCGAATACTACCTATTTACATACATCACATCCCCCTCTTTTTATAATGACAAAATAAACATAACTTTCTTTAACAAATCTTTAAATAAACATTTATAAATTTCCACAATTGTTTCATTCACCCTTTACCCCCTTTTATTTTATAATAAAATTACTTATAAATCTAGTCTATCAGGTTTTTTAACAATTCGACCTGAAGAGGTTTGTGGAGGTAAGTTTATTGGAGAGTGATGATCAGAATGGTTATCAGAGACACTTTCAAAATTTTGTGACTCACTAGTTTCAGATTCGTTATCTGAATGTTCATCGTCAGAAGTTGCAGGAATGCGAACTAAAAATTGTCTATTTCTTGCAATTTCTGACCCAGAATCTCTTAATTTAATCGAGTAGGTTTTATCTCTTAATTTATGTGTGATAAGACCTTCTCTCAATTTGTTTTTATCTTTAATATAAACTTTTTCATTATTTTTAAGCGGTTTTAAATTTATTGTCCCTCTATCATAATAAGCTTTTTGACTGTTTTGTCTTTTCTGAAAATCGCTGATTACTATTTTAGAATTACATAATTTTGGTTTTAGAATTTTGTCAGTGGTGGGAATCTGAGTTCTAAGTACTCGTGACATTAAAAGTTGAGATGGTGATGGTAAATTTGAATCAATTGGTGTATTTCTAAGTTGTAGCAATGTTAAATATGTATCTTTACCATCTCTAAGAGATTTTCTTAGCGCTTTTTTGTAGGTTTGAATATATCTTTCACTTAGACCATTAGATCTATGATTTTCTGGGCTTGACTTTATGCTTTTAAATTCCCATTCTTGACAAAATTTAACAAATTCATTGGCTGTGTATTGTGGTCCACCATCAGAGTAAAATATTTTTGGTATTCCATGACGAGCAAATATCGATTTTAAATGTGTAATTATAGTTGAACTGGTTGTATCGTTCAACAAACAAATTTCTGGATATTTACTGTAATAATCTACCACCATTAAATAACTTTTTTGACCTATGTAAAATATATCAGAGCCAACTTCCTCCCAGGGGAGTTCTGGGATATTGTATGGAGTCAAAGGTTCTCTCTTTGCATTTTCAAATTGTGGGCAAATTGGACAACCTTTAACTTCATTCTCAATGTCAACTGTCATGGAAGGCCAATATAATGATTGTCTAGCTAACATTTTACATTTATTTATTTTTTGCAGTTGATTGTTTGAAACATTAATGTTTAATCTTACTAAACAAATTTGTGATTCTAGTTCAATATCTAAATCATTCTTTATTACAGGCAATTCCGAACAACATCTCGATAGCGTATCAGCTATATATAGTTCTTTACCTTTTTTATACATCAGATTATAGTCATACCTCTGCAATTTAAATAACATTCTTTGAAGTCGTGGTGGCGAATTCATTAAGGGTTTCTTTACTATGGATATCAATGGTTTGTGATCAGTTTCTATATCAAACTTGGAAGCATATATATAATTATGAAATTTCTCACATGCCACCAGAACTCCAAGAAGTTCTTTTTCAATTTGTGCATAATTTTGTTGTGTTAAAGTTAAAGCCTTTGATATGTAAGCTACTGGTTGACCTTTTTGTAAGAGTACAGCTCCTATTGAGTCTTTTGAACAGTCAACCGATATTAAACACTTTTCATTTATATCAAAATGTCTTAATACTGGGCTTTTTGAAATTATTTCCTTAATTTTCGTACACGTTACCCGACATTTGCATGGAATTTATTGCTGCCTTGAATTCCATTATGCTTCTTATATACGTTTTTCTTCGGTTTGGTTACGGTTTCGGCACCATGTAATGTTATAATGTAACACGTGGTAGGGTTCCTAGGTTAACTTTGGAGGATAGGTTATAATGAAACAACTTGTATCTATCGTGTCTAGATTCAGAATGGTTTTATTTCCATTTCACTGTCCTTGTCACTGTCACGTCACTCTTACAATATTACCAACTTGAGTGCGTTCCGAATACTACCTATTTACATACATCACAACCAGCACTGAGAACATAGAAGTTGGTTGGTACTTTCGCACAATCAAAAGGGATTGTTTTGCAAGTATTGCGTTTTATTTTTCTAATGAAAAATATGGTCACAATAAAGGGATGACAGCCCAAAGCCTTGTCACTAAACCTTTATCATCTTTTGGCAAACTCATGGGCAAAGACGGAGGCATACAAACCCATGAAAAAACATCATACCACGAGGAGTTCGTTCAGGTTGGGCTGGATTTTCTACAAAGTTTTCGCAACCCGCAAAAGTCATTAACCAGATAGACTCTCAGAGGTCTAAAGAGATTCAAGAAAATTGAGAAAGACTACGACCAATAGTAGAGCCTATAGGGTTCTTAGGTCGACAAAATATTCCTCTAAGATGTCATCGTGATAATGGTCTTCTGCTTCTGGACGAAGATGTTGGATCTAGCAACGAGGGGAATTGTTAAGGTTTAAAATCGCATTAGGAGATCAGACTCTTAAACAACACCTATCCACAGCATCTTCCTGAGCAACATACAATTAGTAGCACCATTAAAAATAAATTGATAACATGTTATGAAGAAATAATTGAACAAATAATAAATCCGGTTCAAAGTGCAAATTATTACTCTGTCATATTTGCCAAAACGACTGACGTATCCCACATGGAACAGCTTTCTCTAAATTTGAGATACATAAACAATAACAACATTCGTAAAGACTTTTCAAGTTCATTATGACGCTTACGAGAACATAAAAATAATTAGTGAAAATCAAGAAAGAGGGGGAAAAGAAAGGCTTCACAGCAGAAGCATTGGAAAAAATAGTATTAAACTTATTGAAAGAATTGCACTTGGATCCGAAGAAATGTGTAGGAATCGGTACTGACTTCAATAATACTTTATTAATGTTACGTTTTGAATGTCTTTATGGCCCTCAAAAGTGTGTGAAAAGTGTCTTAACGCTCGCCATTGCAACAATAATTTTTAAAAATTACCACCAGACCCCCCGGTACTTCTTCCAAAAAAAAGGTCATGGCCCCTCCCGAAAATCGGTCCTGGATCCGCACTTGCTATTAAGTACATATTATTAAAACCTCAGAAAACATTAATTAGGGTAATTTTGTATTTATTATTTTCAATCCTTAGCAGCACACTTCTGTTTTATAACCATTGAATATTGTTAATAATGCAAAAGAACACTAGTGTATAAGTTTTTATTAAAATAATCAGCAGCGAAAGCCAAAAGTTGGGTGGCTATGAGGGGGTTTGGGAGGGGGGGAGGTCAAGGCGTGGGGCGCCAGAAATTTTAATGCCTAGTCGGGTTCAACATGTAAATCCGGCCCTGTCTTTAACATTTCTGTACATACTTATTTATATTTGTATTAGACATTTTGGTGTAAATTGATCTGAACATAATAATTATAAAAATATAAAAAGGGCCTGTGTTTCACTCATACAAACAAATGTCTCGATTTAATTGCTTTTGCGCGGCAACAATGTAATCACCCTTTTGTATTATTCTTAGCTGCACCTTTTTCCATGGCTGCTATAGTACATGAATATATACATTCACCCAATGCGAAAACCCCGTTGAATCATTAATTGGTAAAATTTATTATCAGATGAATCATCATGTGTATGTCGGAAAATTTAAGTGCTCACCTTTATCACGCTCAGATAATACAGTGCTAGTCAAAAGTCCGTACCCCCCCTCCTATCTTTTGAACGGTTATACTTATAATAGTGAAACTTGGAGGGAGGAAATAAACGGATGTAGGCGTCTTAACTAGTCATGACAGGTGACGTAATAATGACAGATGACGTTGCAGCGTCACTATGACAGATAATTTTAAATGGGACCTTATGGCAAGTGATACCTCGTTTGAAAGGTATTGAAAATACCCATTGAGTCATACTAATTTTGTTTGAGTTTAAGCTAATTTTAATGAATAAATGAAATAATATAAAATTGTATTTTCGCATTTAATTATTAAAAATTCAAACCTCCGCCTATGATTACTTGTCAAAAGGGTTGACGTTGACGTAAAAACTATTAGAGAACTGAAAAACGTGAACTTTTTTGACAAAAAAACCATAGGCGGACATTTGAATTTTTATTAATTAAATGCGAAACTACAATTTTATATTTATTTCATTTATTCACCAAAATCAAAATCAATTTATATCCAAAAAAATTAGTATGACTGAATAGGTATTTTGAATATCTTTCAAACGACGTATTACTTGCCATAAGATCCCATTTAAAATTTTCTGTCACAGTGGCGCTGTAAAGTCATCTGTCACTATTACGTCACCTGTCATGACTAGTTAAGACGCCTACATCCGTTTATTTCCTCCCACCAAATTTCACTATTATAAGTATAACCGTTCAAAAGATACGAGGGGGGTACGGACTTTTGACTAGCACTGTATACAAATTAAATATAAAACAAATTTATTATTTCCATATACCTGTTTATAGGTCTGGATCCCGCGTATGAAAAAAAAGTTGATTAATAGCAAGCTGAAAATGTGTTAATAGCTTAAGGGTGTCTAGTCGGATAAACTTTGATATATGAGAACACTGGAACAGGGGCAATTTTAATGGTGGAACAGGTTAAAAATTTGGAACGGTCAAACCACGAAAACGGCACTTTTATTTTGTCCGACAGAATAGACTTAAACTCTCCGAACAGAGATTAAACTCTCATGCAAAAATCAGACTGCTATTTATCACCTGTCATAATTCCTGTGATTTGACATATTCTACATGTTCCACTCATTAAAACGGCCATTTGGTGATAAATAGCAGTCTGATTTTTGCATGAGAGTTTAATCTCTGTTCGGAGAGTTTAAGTCTGTTCTGTCGGACAAAATACATGTGCCGTTTTCGTGGTGTGACCGTTCCAATTTTTTAACCTGTTCCACAATTAAAACTTTCCCTGTTCCAGTGTTCCCATATTATTAAAGTTTGTCCGAGTAGACACCCTTAAGCTATTAACAAATTTTCAGCTTGCTATTAATAATCAACTTTTTTTTCATACACGGGATCCAGGCCTATTATACATAGGTAGATGTTATTTGAAAAAGTGGAAAAATTATTTTATGTAATTATTGTGTAATCTTTTATGTCTTTTATGTTTTAATTATTTTTCGTAATTGTTTATTGGTTTAATACGGTTTAATACAATTTTAAACGGCATCCATTTTCTGAGACAGAGTGCCTAGGTATGTAATATATGTAATATGTATGACAGTAATCTGATTGAAACTTATTCCAAATTTCCTGAACGTTACCTTTTACTTCAGGAATCTTGAAGACCATTTTAAAACAGAATATTCATTTCCTGTATATATTGTGACATAATTAACCCACCGACTGTTTTAAGCTCCTGGCCTAACATACCCGAATTTGTTTACCAAGTAACCTTTTTTTATGATTTAGGTATGATGTTCTATTTCTTCTTGACTTTTGGAGTAAATTCTTTAAACTTGTAAATATTATTCGAGATGTTATTTATTTCTAGAACATTATAATAATGTATAAATAGGGATTTTTGAAATTAGCAGTTCAGTTGTGAATTTGAAAACGTCAGTGTAGTTTGATATGTAACGGGCGCGATATATTTTTTTGTAATTAGATAAATTATTAGATTTAGTTTAGTAACGTATAAAATAAATTAGATATCGTAGTTTGTAAAATAAAGGATATAAATTCAGTGTTTTCATTTGTTTAGAGCAGAGGTTCTCAATCTGTGGTACATGTACCACTGATGGTACATATCATTATTGGCGGTGGTACACAAAACACAGAAAAAATTAAAATAGTAGTACTTAGTAAGTATTGATAATACAATTTAAAAATATAGGTGGTACCAAAAATAATAAAAAACTGTAGTTGGTACATCACTAAAAAAGGTTGAGAACCGCTGGTTTAGAGGTAAGTTATTAAAAATAAATAAAGTCAACTAAATTTAAACATTAGTGCCTAAAAGAACATAAATTAAAAAGCAAATTAGAAAAGTCAAGTCTTGTAACATTGGTTCAGAAGTGGAATAATAATAAAGAATATAAATTCGCATTAAATACAGTGTGGAATCTTTAAAAATAAATAAATATAAATCGTAATAAATAAAGTGTGTGACCATGTCTTCACAGCATAAGCCGATAATCAGTGACCTGCTCGTTAAGGAGCTAAGAAACGAATTGGAAGAGAGAGACCTGGACACTACTGGGAAAAAGGCTGATCTAGTCGAACGTCTAAAGAACGCTCTGCAAGATGAGGGTCGTGATCCAGAAACCTACGTGTCTGAGAACAAGCATGCTGCTTTGATTTCGTCAATTTAGAAAGAGATTTCTCAAGTTCTGGTGAGGGTGAGATCTCCCACGTTTCTGGCCAGATTTCGAAACTTTCGGCGGATATAACATCATTAGAACATAAAGTTTCTAGTGAGATTTCGAAAGTTTCGGGTGATATTTCATCCCTTGAAATTAAGATGACTAACAAGATCTCTGCTAGCATCTCTAAAGTCAAGTCACTTCTGATTTTGACGACAAGATATCGTCACTAAAAAACCAAGTCTCTCCTTTTGAACAAAAGATCAAAGAAATGAAAAAGAAAATGGAGGAAACGGAAAAAATAGACAGAGGGATGGAGCCCATCTTAACAGACATTAAAGACGATGAACCCAAATACAAATTGGAGCCACGGCCGACAACTGAAGGGAGTGTAAGTCCTGCTCGTGTTAAGGTGCCAAATTTCGACGGAAAGTCGTCATGGAATACTTATAAGAAACAATTTGAAACAGTTGCAAGCAAAGCTGTAAATCTGGTTATTGCTCTTCGAGGAGAGGCTTTGGATGTACTCCAGACCATAGCTGTAGAGGAGACGAATGATTTTGAACAACTTATGAAGAGACTAAACTACTAAACATGCGATATGGGCACGAACATTTGGAGTATGTATATCAGGCGCGGCTTAAAAATCGAAGACAAAAGAAAGATGAAGATAGATAGATATTGCCAGGTTAGTAAGATTTGCTTATTAAACAGCTCCCGAAAATATGATGGAAATGTTGGCTGTTCAAACATTTATTGATGGTCAACGAGGTTGCGACTGCGGACTGCCACAGGTGAAAATGCCAACACACACGGAGAAATCCAGATACAGTCAGGAATTGGAGCAGAAAAGTTCGTCCATACATACTTTCATAGTTGCTTATATAGAAGATGTTTTATTAGGAATGGACGTATAATGAATTTGCATGGATTTCAATTGGATTTTAAGAACAGGGTAATCAAAGTTGGTAACGAGGAGGTATTTCTTCATCTGCATGATGACAGCACTGTGCTAGCAGCCATTAAAGAAGATACAGTTGTGCCTGCAAGTTGCAAGGAGTGAAACGATCATCGTAGCGCGGCTACAGGGAATTGTAGAAGAAGAAACACCTGTTATGATGGAGCTATGGAACCACGACGAGGAGGTTGGCCGAGGCCGAGGAATCATAATTGGAAAGGAATTAGTTACTTCTGCGAAAGAAATTCCCGTAAGTTTGATTAATGTCAATGACTACCCGGTGACCATCAAGATAAAGATAACGAGTAAAATAAAAAATGTAGGTAGAGAAAAAAATGTTTAGAGAAAGAATAAATAATATTCAGAATAGATACTAAAATAAAATAATTATTTGTCAACCCTCGTAAAATGATATTGACCTTTTAAATATGATAAATCGGATATATTTGTTTTTATCTCATAAGCGCTTTTGTAAACTATGTTGACAAATATGTGCATTTTTCTTGTAATCATAATAAATAATGCCACCTCACTATACTAAACCTAAAGCAATATGTACATAGAAGCTAAAATCACGTACTTAGTGAACACGTGAGACTTGTATCTCCGGACAGCACATTTTAATTTTGGGGTCCTAAATACAAGCGTTTATAGCCGATGGCAGCTCCTAGTTGTACGCGGTACATAAATAATATGGATTATTATTAATTTATGGATATACTTAAAAAGTTATAAAAATACTAGATTTGTTGTAAAAGGTATATTTTAAAATACCCTAAATAAGGGCCACATTAAAACAAAACGTTTTCGGATTAAGAAATCCATCATTAGTAGAGATATTTTAGACCCTGTATTTCATGACGTACGTCAAACGTAAAACGTTATACTTGTCATGCGCACTGAGTGATAAATAAGGGATAACGTGTTTGCTTAAAATAGTTTTTGAAACCCTTCAGAAAATACTCATACAGATTAACGTTATTTGACATTTGGCAAACGTAACCTATAAAATGGCAGTTGTGTGCTATAACTTATTTTATTGAATTATTTGCCGTAATGGAAGAAAATGTATTAAGACGTTCACCAAAGACAATTTACTACTTTAGGAACACAAAACATCCATCCTAAGTTTAACAAGACAATTCAATCAAGTGTCAGATTGCTCAAGAAATGGTGTATTTAGAATTATTCTACCAGGTTTGCCAAGCAGATTATATTCAATTATATAATATTATAAGGGGATGAGGGTTTAGGGTGTGAGAGTCAGGATATATTATAGGGGTTTTGCTCGTACTCGAACTTCAGCTGTAAATAATGGGAAGCACCTTGCACATTGGGGTTGAATAATAATAAGCACAAACTTTACTGTGAGCGGTATAATCACCGAAAGAAATAGAAACAAACTACATTATTAAAACTAATAGTTCAATGGCTTGGAGTACAATCAGGCACTCTTGGAGCAGTCTCCGCCATGTCAGCTGTCAGCCGTCGGGAGAGCCTACGTCACTCGGTCGGCAGGGTTGCCAAGTATAATTCTTGTTACAATATGTTTATTACCTGTTTTTAAGAAAAACAAATTTTGATTACAATTTTATACATCGTTACTATATTTTTTATTTTAGTTGTCTTTGGTTCAGCTCATATGACTTTTTTTTCGATTTTTATGACTTAGATATATGACATTTGGCAATCTTACAAATACGTAATCCCTTAATAACGCGAACCTTATTTCTACCTAAATAAGGGGATACCTTATCCGCTAATCATGATACTATAAATAAAGAGATAGTATCTTCCCGTAGCGCAAATACGTCCGAGTTCGCGCATTGCTGACGTAACTGGAGACCGGAAGTTGAATTTGAATTCTTGGTAAAGTTAAATGGGGTATGTATGCATTATGTGATGAAATTATTCAATTAGCAAAATACCATTAAACTTCAATGTATTCGAAAAAAATTTAGTGTCGAGATTCCAGTCAAAATATCTGTCAAAGATAAAATATAAAACACACTTAGCTTACAACCGCGAACAATTCAAACTAATCGGACATTACGAATAATTACGAACCATTAAGAACTTGTGGGTCTCCACTTACGTCACGACTTCCGGATGTGCAATATATTATCTTGTTATTTATAGTACCATGCCGCTAATAAAGTAATACACGGGAATACGTTATTTTTCAGTTAATGCGCATGAGCAGAATAGCGTATAACGTTTAACGTTGCTGAAATAAGGGGCTTAAAAACTCTCTAGTGTCTCTAAAGCCCTAAAATTAAGTATGTATAACACAGCCACTTTTACTTTACAAGCCATGAAGAGAAAAAGGCTACGTTGCAATTGATGACGTCGGTAGACTGACTTTCGAACTACCGCTTTCGAAACCACGATTTTAAAGTACAAATTCAAGTAAAAATAGTATTTTTTGAGTCGAACAGGAAAATATACTAATTAGAAGCTTTTACAAAATCAAACTAAAAGTAATTCCTTGTAAGTAACAATTATTATACAAAAAACAAACGATGACAAGAATATGTGTAAAATACTTTATTTTAAATAAATAATATCTTATTTTAAAATATATACAAAATATCGCTAGAAATATCTATAAAGACAATTGCTCACAATGTTTGATGTGCATTGTTGGGGTTTAGAGTAGATAACTTTCGTTTTTGTTATCGCCCTTATCGTTATTTTTCTTTTTATACTTTTTTGAAGATTCATTACTTTGATGGCTGCTATTTTTGTATAATTATCTAAAACAATATTACACATAATTTTTATAACAGCAGAATAAACTTTGAAGGTATTTTCCCCACATTCACACTAAAATTCAAAATTTAAATGAAATCCATTATGCTGTTGTAAACTTTTCATTACAAAAGATCATAATAACATCAGGTGACAATAATTATTTTGCAAAAATAATTTTTTAAGATTGGGATTGTTAATAATAAATTCAAATGTTGAACAAAGGTGATAATAAATAAATTTTACTGAATCCGTTGCTATAAGCACAAACCACCCCTTTGCAAATAATCATAGTAATCTGCTCCAGTTGTCTCTCCTTTACTGCACAAGCTGTTGAACTAGAATCATCTTAATAACATAGGTACCTTTTAAAGCTCTTTATAATTTGTAGCACGAAATATTATAAAAATTTTAGTTTATCTGTAAATATGGTGAATATTGTATACAACCAAATGAGAACTGACAGACTAACCCGGTCTACCAATTGATGTTGCCAAGTTTCAACTTCATGGCTTGTTAAGTAAAGGTGGCTATGGTATAACCTATAATTGAGAAAAAAATTAAAAAGTTGACGGAGATTTTAAAAAAAGAATGTGTGTACTTTGTACGCACGTAAGAAGTTATACTTCTATTATATGATTACAACGAAAAGTTTCTCTACTACTTTCCAAAAAATTTTATTAAAACAATACCAAAAATTAAAAAATAAAAGAATAAAACACACACAAACACATTGAAAAATGCCACAAATGATTTCTGAACAATAATTGTTGCCAAAAATTTTAATTAAATACGTATTTTCTGAAAAAAAAAATATAATAATATACTTACAATCATAAAATCTATAAAAAAATAAAAAATGATATAACTTGCATTGGGCTTGAACCTACTTCCCGTGTATCCCGCCGTACGAGAGTCAAAGCGATTTCAAACTGCACCACCTTCGCGTATACGTCATGTGGGAATATACACAAACTGAACAACTTTTTGACATTTTGTTAATATGAATTTTTATTAGTTTGATTTTTGTCGAATTAAAATACAACAATATATAGAGTAAGAAAACGATACATTAGATGAAAATTTGTAGAAAGTTTGTTCGCAATCAGATTATGTAAATTAAAGCATTGCCTACTAGGGGTATAGCATAGCAAGTACTAGGTAAGTACATTATTTTTTTTACATTTTCCAAATAGGTATGAAGATAATTTTTTATTGGAATACAACTGAAACATTTAGAATTACGTACCTGTGGCTTTTCAAAACTATTTAAAAAGTCACTATAATTATAAATTTGATTTTATTTCTGTCCTCACAACAATAAAAACTAATATATTATACAACATTTTTGTTTACCGATAACCTCCATATTGAACAATTATTGACAGATCATTTCAACACCCAATCAGAGCCCGTATAAAGACTAATAACAAACTGTCGGTGTGCGCATGCGCGCAGATCAATATAAATTCACCCTCAATCTCAATCGCGCCTAAAGAAGTATAACTTCAAAAACAAGAGGCCATACTTACAAAAAATAGCATGCCTGAGGCACCAAAATGTTTTGGGTAAAAACCCTTTAAATGTGAACAATTATGTTGTGTTACATGTTAATATAATAGTTTAAGGATGTTGCAGATATGCCTCGATATTACCCAGGGCAACACATGACTCTTCCCACGTGGTTGAGATTTTTTGGAGAATTAAACCTCACATATTGGATTTCAATGGCCAACTGACAACTGAATAGAAGAGCAACTCAGAAGGACGTTAAGAACTGTCAATGTAACCTAGATGTTATATTGTTATTTCAGCCACATCGTTTAAAGTTTATTTTAATATTTGAGATAAAAACAGTATCAAATTTGCATATGTTATTCGAACATAAATGAAAAATTTTAAATTATCTATTAATTAATTAATCAAATAGGAAAATAAAATATTTACGCTACCGGAAGTTATGCAGTCAACAATATCTATAGTTGTTATGTTGGTCATATTATGATATCAATACACGTAGACAAATAATGAGAAAGGCCTTTTACGTATAGACGTCTTAGGACCGGTTGTTCGAACGCTAATCAAAAATGATCATTATCAAATAGTTAATTACTGTCACCAACTGTCAATGTCAACTTTGTTTGGGTTGCTGAAAACATAATTATGCATTACAATTATGAAATTAGTTAATCAATTATGTTAATAATTGTTATGTTAATTAATTAACTAATCTCATAATTATAATCAATTATGTTTTCAGCAACCCAATCAAAGTTGAAATTGACAGTTGGTGACAGTAATTAAATATTTGATAGTGATCATTGTTGATTAGCGTTCGAACAACCGGCCCTTAGTCTAGAAAGCAACTGCGCACCCGCTAGGAAAAATATTCTGTTTCGGATTTTTTGCACAATCTTACTTAAAAAGGACTCCTTTTAACAAATTTGCATGTTGCCAGGACCAAAAGGTGGTCAAAAATTTTTTAAACGTTTTTTTTTGTTTTTTCTTAAATTTATTTTTTTGCGTGGAAAAAAGTTTGTTTAGGTTTTTTTGGATCATTCCAAACAGAAAAGGTCTTTAGTGACTTTTCTCTAAAAATGATAGTTTTTGACATATAAGCGATTAAAAATTGAAAAATTGCAAAATCGGCCATTTTAAACCCTCAAAAACTATGTGAAAAACTGAAAATTTGAATGTTGCCAAGTTAGGTAGATATTCTTTAATCATCGATTGATGAAATCCCGAAGAGTTTTTTGCAATACAATATTCAAAACTCATTTGTTTTTTAATTGATAATCAAGCGTGCGCGACACTATTTTCCACCGTTGCATGTGTATACAGTATGGTGCAAATGAAAGGAATAAATTCGTTTTTTCGTAATAAGGAAAAATCCCGAAACAGGTCGATTTTTATTTTTAAGTTATGATTTTGTGGCATATATGCTATACTAGTGACATCCATCTGGACGTGATGACGTAATCGATGATTTTTTTAAATGAGAATAGGTGTCGTGTGCTAGCTCATTAGAAAGGTGCTTCAATTCTCTATTCAGTAATATAAACATTTACATAATTATTTAGACAGGGTGTCCAAAAAAAGTTTTTAATTAAATTATTTGAAACAAAAAAGAAGAATGTATGTAATTTATTTAATTCAAAATACATTTTACTGTTACCCGAAAACTAAAAAATGTTTATTTCACAAATAAACATTGCTTTTCGATTAAAGTCAATGCCAGCCACCTGCCTCTTGGAAGTTTGAACATTTAATTTAAGCGAAAAGCAATGTTTATTTGTGAAATTAACTTTGTTTTCTGATTTTTGAAAGCAGTAAAATGTATTTTGAATTAAATAAATTACATACATTCTTCTTTTTTGTCAAATAATTTAATTTAATAAATATTTTTTGGACACCCTGTATAAATAATTATATAACTGTTTATATTACTGAATAGAGAATTGAAGAACCTTTCAAATGAGCTAGCACACGACCCCTATTCTCATTTAAAAAAATCATCGAATACGCCATCACGTCCAGATGGATGACGTCACTAGTATACCATATATGTCACAATATCATAACTTAAAAATAAAAATCGACCTGTTTCGAGATTTTTCCTTAAAGTCGCCGGTTTACGAAAAGTTTACGAGTTTATTCCTTTCATTTGCACCATACTGTATACACATGCAACGGTGACAAATAGTGTTGCGCACGCTTGATTAGCAATTAAAAAACAAAGGAGTTTTGAATATTGTATTGCAAAACACTCTTCGGGATTTCATCAATCGATGTTTAAAGAATATCTACCTACCTTGGCAACATTCAAATTGTCAGTTTTTCACATAGTTTTTGTGGGTTAAAAATGGCCGATTTCGCAATTTTTCAATTTTTAATCGCTTATATGTCGAAAACTATCATTTTTAGAGAAAAGTCACTAAAGACCTTTTCTGTTTGGAATGATTAAAAAAACCTAAAAAAACTTTTTTCCATGCAAAAAAAAATAATTTTAAGAAAAAGAAACAAAAAAAAAAAACGTTTAAAAAATTTTTGACCACCTTTTGGTCCTGGCAACATGCAAATTTGTTAAAATTAGCCCTTTTTGAGTAAGATTGTGCAAAAATCCGAATCAGAATATTTTTCCTAGCGGATGCGCAGTGTCTTTCTGGACTATCTAGGAAAACAAAATTGTATGTAATGTGTACATAGTCCTGTCGCCAGGGGGGGTACAACGGCCTCCTTATTTCAGATGGACTTACCCAAGTTTTTTTTATATATTTTGACCCGTAGAATACGAATTTTTTGGGTAACAGTTGATCCGGATGTCGATAAGATTGTTATAGACAAAGAACTTGAGGAATTACATAACAGCGATTTCTCGCAAAACAAAACATCTTTTTGTATTTTTTGGATCATTTTAAGCAAAAAATATTCATACAAGTTTTTTTGTAGATTGCATAGTTTTCGAGATAACCGCGGTTGAACTTTCAAAAAATCGGAAAATTGCAATTTTTGAACCCGAATAACTTTTGATTAAAAAATAAAGTAGCAATTCTGCTTACCGCATTTGAAAGTTTAAGCCAAATTATATCGGTTTTGATTATTTGCATTGCTACAAATTAATTTTTTTATTGTTAAACAAATCTATAAACACATAGTGTTTCCCGTGCCTATTACATGCGTTTTAACGCATGCTACGTAGAAATTGCCTCGCTTGCACTTGTAGCTACTCTACCTACTCGTTTGATTTTAAATGAGAAATCATTGAAAACATCACTCACATACTAGGTGTTTATAGCTTTGTTTAACAATAAAATAATAAATTTTTAGCAATGCAAATAATTAAAACCGATATAATTTGACTTAAACTTTCAAATGCGGTAAGCAGAATTGCTACTTTATTTTTTAATCAAAAGTTATTCGGGTTTAAAAATTACAATTTTTCGATTTTTTGAAAGTTCAACCGCGGTTATCTCGAAAACTATGCATTGTACGAAAAAATTTGTAGGAATATTTTTTGATTAAAATGACCCAAAAAATACAAAAAGATGTATTGTTTTGCGAGAAATCGCTGTTATGTAATTGCTCAAGTTCTTTGTCTATAACAATCTTATCGACATCCGGATCAACTGTTACCCAAAAAATTCGTATTCTGCGGGTCAAAATATATAAAAAAAACTTGGGTAAGTCCATCTGAATTAAGGAGGCCGTTGTACCCCCCTGGCGACAGGACTAACATATTTGTACAATTTTGAGTATTAATTGAAGGATAATTGTTTTGATGACTGATAATTTGCTTTGATACCAAAGCATCAAAGCAAAAAAAAGACGTTATTGCCGAGAGTCGAAAGTCCCTGAAAACTTCGATAATGTTATTTTTAAGTTCCAATGGTGGAAAAGAAAAGAAAAGATTTAGTGTGATTTTTAATTTCAAATATATCATTCAAAATAAACTTTTTACTTATTCTAAGGGACTTTCAGCCTTCGGTAGACTAAATGATGTAGACTTTAATTCTGCGTTTAAATTTTTCAAAAATATTTATTAGTTCTTTTCAGGATTCGAAAAAAATGAACACCATGTCCGTGGTGATATTTTCCAAATCGAACATTCGCTGTCTTTGTTATAAAATGCACTTAGTCGAACATAATGTGGTGACAAAACAGTGACAAACAAGGCCACTAAATATTTGACACGGCTTCAGGAATATTTTGAGTTGTTTATTAAATAGTATTGATAGTGTATTTGATAAATAATTGATTTAAGTCGTGAAATTATTAAAAAGTTATTTATTGTTTATTATTTATGGAAGATCCAAGCAGAGAATACACTAGGATATATTCTGTGATGCAAGTATATTGTTGTTAAAGATGTTCAAAATTTATCTAAGCGTTCCATATTAACAATATATTATTAACAAATCACTTTATCACTTTCTCTCTTTTCTTGATTCTTACTTTTTATTGTATAGTAGGTATATAGATTATTGTAATCATTGAATACATCGTTAGTGAAAAAATAATCGAATATAAATAATAACTGAATTAATAATTTATGCGATTATACACGTAACGGTTATCCAAGAACATTCAAAAGCCATCTCTAAGTTAATGATGACAATGTCATTTTCAACTAATGTTTACGGCTCCATACCAGTGAGAACTTTACTACACGTAATTTGCCTTGTAAAGAAAGAAAAAGTAGAGATGCCAGATGGCCAGAGGCCCCTTAAAAAATCCGATTTTAAATCTGTAAAGTGTATTAGATAGGTAGAGCACCTCTATATATCTAAAAAAAAATTAGCCAATATCTAAATGGTCTACTTTTTGTTCAAAAAGATTTTAAAAAATTTGAACTTTTTTAAAAACATTTAGATTGCAAATTTATTATGCAAAATCTATTAGATCGATTTTAATGAAATTTGGTACACGGTTTAAGTATGTTACAAAGAATTTCTTAACTGAATTAATAAGGTTCTAAGTGCCACCAAAGTGGTTAAAAACATTGAATAACAACAGGCGTATTTTGCCCCCTTATTTTGTATTTATTGCTATATTGCAGAAAAGGTAATACGTTAAGACGTTTTTGACCAGTCGTATATCATACAAAATTCAATTATCTTTATTTTATTTCTCTACGACTTTGTTCCAAAACGAATCGTTTTAAAGTTATAAGCAAAGAAAGCAGAAAAAAATCGACGTTTTTCGAAATTTTTAAATATTTTAATTTTTTCATTAATATTCCGGGCATATTTAAGAAGTAGCATAAGTCAATTATTATTACTGAAGGTGTCACCTAACTTTATCTGCAAAAATCCGAATGCCACCTCTCACATCCAAAAATAGACGTTTTTTCACAGATCCTTACTGGTCTAAAGTGGGTATGGGTAATTGAATGTATATTTTTTTCGAAGAGTACTCAAATCTATTTATTCAAGCTTACATAACGGGAAAACTATGCATTTTATAGAACATACTTGTTAAACATTTGTCAAAGTACTTCGAAATACCTATCAAATGAGCTCCAGTAGAAGTTAATAGCATCAAAATTAAGCAATTTATGATGAAAATAAGAGAACCCTTTCAATTTTTTTAGGAAAAAGTGAAAAATAAAACATACGCCATTTCCACAAAAATTAAAATGTGTAGTAATCCTCATAAGAATTTCTTTAGATTAACATAGTTAATGATTTCAACAATTTTTACCGGTTTACAATGCATATGTTTGAAAAAAAAAAGATTTAATTTAAAAAAATCAGAATTTTTAAAATTATCGTACTTTTCTTTTTTTTTTGATAATAACCTCAAAATTCTCAATATGTGTAAAAAATAATATATAACTAAATTTTAGTTTTTTCTGTTCCAAATAAACTAACCATTTTACTATTTCCGTAGAGTAAAAAATAACCGAGATAGAAACGTTTAAAATTTCAATTTTGCTGCGAGAACCATGTAACCGGGGCAATTTAACCTTTTATTTTTAAAAAAGTAGGAGGTCTAAAAGACTATATTCGACGTTTTTTAATAGATATTGGAATTAACTTTTAATTAGTTTTTAGGTGAACCTGATATCTTAGAAATTAACGGAGTTATTTACAAAAAAACAATAACATTTTTGGAAAATTTTTTAAAAGATAAATTTTGAAACATTTTTGGTGCATAAATTTTAATGCTAATCAACTTGTTCGAGGGCTTATTTGATAGATATTTCTAAGAACTTTGACAAATGTTTAATAAGTTTATGTTATAAAATGCATCATTTTACCAGTAGGGAAAATACATATTTAAGCTTGAATACTTAGATTTGGGTACTCGACGAAAGAAATATACATTCAATTACCTATAACTCACTTTTAGTTAACATTGAAAGGTTTTTCTAGTAAGTAGTTTATTTAATTTTTTATTAGCTTCAATTTTGGTAATAATAACTTTTTTGTAAAAACTTATAGTTTTTGAGTTATTTATGAAAAATCGGCTATAAACATGCATTTTCTCACGAAAAATTAAAATCTGTGATCTTTAATAACACAAAAAGTTTTGATTTATTTTAATAACTTGATATAACAAATTGTGCTTATAATTTGTCCCTCTATCGAATTGTGGGGTTATTTTTAATAAAATAATTTTCACCCCCGCGGAGGGGTGGCATCCACCCCCAGGGTAAAAGCGCATATCCTCTAACCACTCACCAATTTTCATGCAAATCGATGGAGGTTCAACGAAATCGGAGGTAATAGCTCATATCCACTTTCAGGGACTGCACTAACTAAATCCATAAATTTTAATAATAATCCATTCCAGACGAGCTGGCATCGGCTATAAACGCTTCTTATAGTTATGGCCCCAAAATTAAACTAAGCTATCCGGAGATGCAACTACACGTGAGAATGCCTCCTTCCACTTGCCAATCTCGCACACGCTTGCGCTTAACAGCAATCTCGGCATGGTTCTTCTGTCACTGCAAAACCAATTTAAAACTTTAACTACTTGTGTTTATCTGTTTTCATTCCTTCAAAAACCGCGTGTTCGTTACCTCGCAACTCAACTGACGTCTGTCGACTTCATCGTCTCTCTCGTATACGTTCTGTTCGCGTTCATTCACTAAATTCTCAGTGTTTTGTACCCCATTTCATTCAATAATACACTTACATTTATTCATCCCGAGGCCGTTTTCAGTTACCGAAAAAAAAAAAAAATCAAAAATGCCAGCTGATCAAGAATTGAACCAAGTTTTGGTGAGGAGACAAGAGATCAACGAAGCCCTCGACAACGGGGATGAGGTAAAAATCAAATACAGGGTAGTGAATGTTTACACTGAATTCCACGAATTCACCAGGAAGGAAATCAAGAGTTATGAAGCTGCATTTAAAAAGTAAGTGATTTATTTTGCACTTGAAAAATGTTGCTTTTTCCTAAAATTATGAGATCACAAAACCAAACATCATTATCATATTATCAATATAATAATGTTTACTAAAATTTAAACCAAGAGGTTTTAACACTGATAACGATCATTTTTTTCATACTGTGCGACTGTGCTGTGATAACGCAAAAACTATTAAATATTTCTTTTTACTTTTTTTTATTCTAATTAATTTGTAATTATTATTATACAGGGTGTAACAAAAAGGCAGGCATAAATGAAATCGCATATTCTGGGACCAAAAATAGTTCGATTGAACCTAATAAATTACCTTAGTACAAATGTGCACATAAAAAAAGTTATGTACCTACAGCCATTTGAAGTTACAAAATGAAAATTAATTTTTTCCAATACATCTATCGAAAACTATTAGATTTTTTTGTTGAAAATGGACATACAACATTCTTATGGCAGGAACATCTTAAAAAAATAGTCGATAATAATTTTAGAGATCGAGGATAATTCGCTGAGATTATTTCATGAATAAAACTGTCTTTTAAAATCATTTTAACTAATATTTTATTGATATATTCACCTGAATATTTGCTTAAGTGTTTCTTGATGTTGTCTGTGACAAGTTGTAAAACATTAATTGTCATTAATGTCACTTAATGTTCATTTTTGCATAGTGACGAGGGGCATAGGCGTAACCAGGGGCGGTTTTGGGGGTTGTAACCCCCCCCATTGGGATGACCTTTGAGCTCTATACGCTTAACACCATACCCCTCAGAGACCTTCCAGTAGTTGTAACCCCCCCCCCCTTTCCAGTAGTTGTAACCCCCCCTTAGGATCATCCTGGTTACGCCTATGACGAGGGGCATCTGACGTAATGCTTGACGGGATATTATCCAAAATTGTCAGTAGTAATTGCACAAGAGCTCTAAAATTCTATATTAATTTTAGAGATCGAGTGCAATTTGTTGTGATTATTTCATGAATAAAACTGTTCAAAACCAAAATTTTATTGTAATTTATTTATGTAAGTACAAATTAGTACTGTTAAACACACAGTTGATATAAAATATTTTACGGTTGAAAGTCATCACTTTTATAACTTTTAAAACATTAATTGTCATTAATGTCACTGAATGTATTTTTTCGTAGCAACGAAGGGCATCTGACGTAATATACTTGACGACGGGATATTATCAAAAATTATCACCTTAATTTGCATTTCTGTAGCTTTCTGTTGGCCAGAATCTCCTATGAATGAAATAATCGGTAGTAATTGCACAAGAGCTCTAAAATTATTGAATTTTTCCCGAGTGACACTTTGACAGTTTTAATTTCACGAGCCGAAGGCGAGTGAAATTATGTAAAACTGTCACGAGGGCAAAAATTCTATATTAATTTTAGAGATCGAGTGCAATTTGTTGCGATTATTTCATGAATAAAACTGTTAAAAACCAAAATTTTATTGTAATTTATTTATGTACGTACAAATTAGTACAATTAAACACACAGTTGGTATAAATATTTTACGGTTGAAAGTCATCACTTTTATAATTTTTAAAACATTAATTGTCATTAATGTCACCGAATGTATTTTTTCATAGCAACGAAGGGCATCTGACGTAATATACTTGACGACGGGAAATTATCAAAAATTATCAATTTAATTTAGATTTCTGTAGCTTTCTATTGGTCAGAATCTCCTATGAATGAAATAATCAGTAGTAATTGCACAAGAGCTCTAAAATTATTGAATTTTTCCCGAGTGACACTTTGACAGTTTTAATTTCACGAGCCGAAGGCGAGTGAAATTATGTAAAACTGTCACGAGGGCAAAAATTCTATATTAATTTTAGAGATCGAGTGCAATTTGTTGCGATTATTTCATGAATAAAACTGTTCACAACCAAAATTTTATTGTAATTTATTTATGTAAGTACAAATTAGTAGAATTAAACACACAGTTGTTATAAATATTTGACGGTTGAGAGTCATCACTTTTATAATTTTTAAAACATTAATTGTCATTAATGTCACTGAATGTATTTTTTCGTAGCAACGAAGGGCATCTGACGTAATATGCTTGACGACGGGAAATTATAGTCGGTTCGCTAAACTCAGACGCAACTGGCTAGATATTTTAGTCGGTAATTTTTTTGTTTTTTGCCAATTTAGCAAAAATTGTCAAAATTACTAACTATTTAGTAATTATTAACTATTTAGTAATTATTTTTTGCCAATGTTACTAAAATTGGCAAAATTACCGACTAAAATATCTAGCCAGTTGCGTCTGAGTTTAGCGAACAGACTATATCAGTAGTAATTGCACAAGAGCTCTAAAATTCTATATTAATTTTAGAGATCGAGTGCAATTTGTTGCGATTATTTCATGAATAAAACTGTTAAATTCCAAAATTTTATTGTAACTTATTTATGTAAGTACACATTAGTACAATTAAACACACAGTTGTTATAAATATTTTACGGTTGAAAGTCATCACTTTTATAATTTTTAAAACATTAATTGTCATTAATGTCACTGAATGTATTTTTTCGTAGCAAAGAAGGGTATCTGACGTAATATACTTGACGACGGGAAATTATCAAAAATTATCGATTTAATTTAGATTTATGTAGCTTTCTATTGGACAGAATCTCCTATGAATGAAATAATCAAAAATTATAAGTTTAATTTGGATTTCTGTAGCTTTCTATTGGTCAGAATCTCCTATGAATGAAATAATCGGGTATAATATCACAAGAGAGTGAGAATAAATTGAAAATAATGCGACAGTTTTTCGAAAATTTGGTTTCTGGCAATAGACATGAGAGCCCGCAGGGCTCGAGTGGCTATTGCCCAATGACAAAAAATTTCAGTAAAAATGAAGCATTATTTTCTTATTTATTCTTACTGTCGTGTGATATTCATAAGATTATTTTTTAATACGTATATTATGGATATTTTCTTAAATGTGACAGTTGTCAAAACTAGGAAACTGGTTGCCATTAAACAGAAACAATCTACTTAAAAAAATTCTATCGGCCATTTTCTACAGTAGATAATTCTCAGTATAATTTTAATCTGATTGGACAGAATTAAACACGTGATCAAATATCTTACTATACGATTGGAAGTTAAAATCATCAAAAAATAATCACTTTAATTTTTATTTCTGTAGTTCATAGGCGTAACCAGAGGGGGAGGTTTGGGGGTTATAACCCCCCCCCCCATTGGAATGTACTTTGAGCTCTATACGCTTAACACCATACCCGCTAGAGACCTTCCAGTAGTTGTAACCCCCCTTAGGGCCATCCTGGTTACGCCGTTGCTGTAGCTTTATATTGATCAGAATCTCGTATGAATGAAATAATCTATAATATAATATAAGTTTTATAGGTTGATATTGATAATTTCCCACCTCTACTAGTTTCATCTCTTTTTATTTCACGACGTAGTATGTCTTCCATCTTTTACATTATTTTGACGTTTATTAGCGCGCTCATCACTGTATGCATATTGAATAGTCAATTTCGTCAACATACATACAGTGATGACTGCACTAAGAACCGTCAAAATAACTCAAAAGGCGAAATACATAATACGTTCTGAAATAAAATGGGATGAAACTTTTAGAGGTGGGAAATTATCAGTAGAAACCTATAAATTTACATTACGTAATAACTGATTAGGCAATATAAAGAAATAGTCAATGTCATCTTGACAAACCTGCTTCAGATTTTTAAGTGTAATAGCACGATTCTCTTATCTGTTCAGTGCAGTAGTGTATTATTTTAAGAATTCGTTAGTGTTGATCCATAGGGAAGTAATGTTTATTTATAATTAATTTATTATATTTTTGTGTAAAAGAACTAAGTTGTCGGACTATTTGAAAAAATAGATTATTATTAATTGTCACTTTTGTAGGTAAGTATATTTTACGTAAAAATATTTCAAATTCTAATGCAAGTATAGAAAGATTTAGGAGGATTTTTTATTCTAGAAATATCATCAATAGTATTTAAATTTTAAATTTAAATAAAAAAAACCAAAATACACGCTTTTAATAAAATTTTCACCTATGTTGGTTTATTTTTATAAATATTTATTTACTAATAATAAAATAGTTTCTATTACTTTCCATTTAGCTTCCATTTATAACTTCCAATATGAGTATATTGTCAAAACATTGATCTTAGATAATGTCAAATATTGCCACTCTTGGCAAAGTTTCGCAGAACTTTCGAAAAAGGGTACGATTATACGATACTATATCCCGAAGTTATATTGATGACGCGCTACTGATGCTCTTAATACGTTAAGAGGAAACATTATCGCGTCATCAATATTTTTGTTTTTCGAAAGTTCTGCTAACTTTCAACAGTGAGGCAACAGTACGTCGGTAATTCGACACTGACAGTGAGGGGCCGTTTAAGTATTACGTAACGCAGGTTGGGGGGGGGGGGTCAAAAATCGCGTTACGTAATACTTGAACGCTCCCTGACATTATACTTATACTATCAAAAACACTAATTTTATACTCATAGGCGCGCTAAATGTTGCCGAGTCAGTCACGTTCGATTTGTTGTTATAGAAAATCGATTTTTAGTAGCTCCAATGTGACAAAAAATCTAGGCATAGGATAAAAAAGTTTATTTGAATAAAGTGTATTTTTTGTTCTTCTTAATGACGGTACAGGCTCATTTTTGCAATATTTTATTTAGTTATAGAGTAATTTCCACATACTAACATATTTCTCAAATTGGGCTCTGTACCACCATTCTTTATTATATTACGAATATGTGTGCCAAATATCTCGACAAAATATTCAAAATTACAGCTGCAATCTTGGACCACGTTTTCCGTGCGCTACTGTTGCCTCTTAATAATAATTTTTAATATTATACTATTTTAATATTTTTAATATTATGCTAATATCATGCTTTTATTGAATATAGAACGTTTGGTAAATACCGTTTGTGCCAATTTTTACTTCCTCTCATTCTAATGCATAACTGGTATCTATACGGTGCATGGCTTAATGTTTTAATTCCGACGTTTTTAACAGTTAATTGTTTTAAGAGAATAATAACAAACCAATTCATCTACAACCTGATTCATGCATCGGTGATGATTCACAGTTTTTATTACAACGAGAGAAATATAATAAGGAAGTGAAATTTTATATTCGTTGGATCAGATTGAATTATGCAATTAAATCGCATTAAACATGGATTGTCTACAATTTTCATTGATAAATCGTATAATGCGAATTGTGACTAATAAATTTTTTAGTACGACCGCACAGTGTAAATATTTATGTTATCAGTCAGCCATCCACCTCCTCGATTGAAGATCTTCCAAATAAATTTGTATGGAAAAAATCGGCTTGACTATACATCCAAATAAGAATTATTTCTTACAGAGCTGTTTTCTAAAAAGCCAACAGCCTTTTTAGCAAGACCATTTCTGCGAGGATATTGTGGGCTGGAACTTATTAATTGAAAATTCGAATTTAATGTAAAATTTTTAAACTCTATTGAACTAGAAGACATATTATCAGTATATACAGGGTGTCGAGAAACTCTCCCGACAAACGAAGACAGGAGATTCTTCAGATCATTTTAAGACAATTTAACTCAATTCACCTAGTCCGAAAATGTTTCCTGAGGCAGCTAGAGCTCTTTGAAGATGGCGTCTTGGAATTAGTTTTTCTTAAATATCTCAGAGATAAATCGATTCCATCAATTACGAATTTCTAGTACTGGTCATAGGCGCCCGTTTTGGGTAGGGCAACTGGTATTCTATCGCATAACTTTTTTGTCTTTAACTTTTAAGCATTTTTGATACTGGATTATTAAATTGTGAGGTATTCTAGTACTAAAAGGTACTCTTGCGTTAAGGCTGTAGGATGCAATGTTTTCTAGTAAAATCGATTTGAAAATTTTTCGTTTATTGAATTTGAAAAATAATTTTTTCAAAAAAAGACAGTGTATGTTACCGGCTTAAAGCAAGAGTAACTTTTAGTACTAGAATACCTCATAAATTAATCATCAAGTGTCAAAAATGCTTAAAAATTAAAGACAAAAAAGTTATGCTATCAAATAACCGTTGACCTACCCAAAACGGACGCATATGACCGGTACTAGAATTTCGCAACTAAGGAAATCGATTTATCTCTGAAAGATAAATAAACGTACCAGTTTTCGTTTTTCTAAATAGTTTTTTTTATTTATTTTCAAATTAACAAACGAGAAATTTTCAAATCGATTTTTCTAGAAAACGGTGCATCCTACCGACTTAATACTTTTAGTACTAACTAATGTCCGTCCCACTTTGACTTTACAGTATTATAGAGAACATAGGCAACTCTCAATTATGAGAGTTTTTAGCGCGGTGATGCCGATTTTATCAAAAAGAATTTGTAATCGATCATTAGAGAGATTAAATTAAAACTGTTTTAGAAAGACAATCTACAATTTTAGGACTCGTATGCCGTATGCGTTTAAGTTTATTTGAGATACTGTAGTGATTACGCATATGACTCCTAAAATTCTAGATTGTCTTTCTAAAAGAGTTTTAATTTAATCTCTCTAATGTTCGAATACAAATTATTTTTGATAAAATCGGCATCACCGCGCTAAAAACTCTCATAAGCCTGCATAGCCTATGTTCCCTATACTCTAAAGCCAAGGTGGGATGAACTATAGAGTACCTTATAATTTAGTAATCCAGTATCAAAAATGCTTAGAAATTAAAGTTACAAAAGTTATACGCTAAAATAACCGATGCCCTACCCAGAACGGGCGCCTATAAACGGTACCTACTAGAAATTCGTAATTGATGTTCCTAATTGATTTATCTCTGGAAGATAAATAAGTATTCCCTATGAGCTTCGCCGGTATCGCCAACTAGCGGATTACTTAATTCTTATCGTGTACCTAATATTTACAACGCAAGAAGTAATTAGATTGTAATCGATGGTTAATATCAGCAAGTACAGAATTTATGATAAGATTTTGTTTATTATTTTGACGTTATATTGACTAGTTTCTTTCTTTCCTACTTCGGATACTTTCATAATTATCGTGTAGATGGCGCTAAATGAATATATTAATTATTATTATACAATGTATAAAAATGAAATTTTATTATTTAAAATGAAACTATATTGAAGGTAAAAATATATGCCACAGCTTTGGTCAACTAATATTTTTTCCTATTAATGTTTTTAATTTCAATGTTTTAAATTACTTATTCACTTTGACATTTTTGTCAAATTTCCAGAAAAAGTTCACTGACTTGCCACTACTGGCGCTCACGAACTTTTAAAAATCCCCTCTCGGAAGATACCAGTTTTCGTTTTTCTAAACTTTGTTTTTAAAGCAAGAGGAGTAATTTAAACTAAAAAGACAGATTCACACCCAAGAAAATCACTAAAGATATCTCCAAATACATCTTCTTTTTTGGTTGATCATATCGGCCTTTGATGGTAATCCATAAATATTATATTATACTAATACGTCGCTAAAGAGTCCTAAAAGCAACTGTTTTTTTTTTATATAAAAACATACTAAAAATCTAAAAATTAAAGGAATAACGCAGAAAATACAAAAAATCGCTGATATAACTTAATTAGCTTACGAAATGCCAATAGTGTCAAAATATTATAAATGTCATTAGTGTCAAAATTTAATAATAGTGGAGTAAACTTGCTTGAAGAATTACAAACTTTACATAATGGGACATAATTGGCAGAAGACTACTACAGCGTTTGACACCTCCTAGAAAGAGGTAGAAACAGTAGCTCTCGAGATTTGAAATGATATTGTTCAAGACCAAATAGCAAACCTCATTTGTAATATAAAAGTACATATCTCTTTTACTCTCGAACATAAACGAATGAATCAAAAACAAAATGTTCAGAAAGCCTAAGGCTACAATTGATCTTTAATTTCAACATTTTATAAATTCTAGAATATTTGTCAGGGTGTTCCGAATTTTTAGAAAAAAAAAACAGTATGATTGGTACACCCAGTATACAATGACAACTTTCCTGTAAAGCATCAATATTATCACCGGGATATTGCTAAAGAATAAGGCTATAACATATTAAAAAAATCACTCAAATCGGACAAGAGGTTTAGGACAGTTGAGACATCAAAAATGTCCCATTTTTAACGTGATGCGTTAATTTTGCTGCTTAGTGTATATTTTATATAGGAACATTTGTATTATGTTCAGGATTGTCGAACATAATCGAATGAATCAAAAAACAAAATGTTCAGAAAGCCTAAGGCTACAATAATTGATCTTTAATTTCAACATTTTATAAATTCTAGAATATTTCTCAGGGTGTTCCGAATTTTTAGAAAAAAAAAAACAGTATGATTGGTGCACCCAGTATACAATGACAACTTTCCTGTACAGCATCAATATTATCACCAGGATATTGCTAAAGAATAAGGATACAACATATTAAAAAAATCACTCAAATCGGACAAGAGGTTTAGGACAGTTGAGACATCAAAAATGTCCCATTTTTAACGTGATGCGTTAATTTTGCTGCTTAGTGTATATTTTATATAGAAACATTTGTATTATGTTCAGGATTGTCGAACATAAACGAATGAATCAAAAAACAAAATGTTCAGAAAGCCTAAGGCTACAATTGATCTTTAATTTCAACATTTTATAAATTCTAGAATATTTCTCAGGGTGTTCCGAATTTTTAGAAAAAAAAAACAGTATGATTGGTACACCCAGTATAGAATGACAACTTTCCTGTATAGCATCAATATTATCACCGGGATATTGCTAAAGAATAAGGCTATAACATATTAAAAAAATCACTCAAATCGGACAAGAGGTTTAGGAAATTTGAGACATCAAAAATGTCCCATTTTTAACGTGATGCGTTAATTTTGCTGCTTAGTGTATATTTTATATAGAAACATTTTTATTATGTTCAGGATGATATCAAGAAAAGAGTCCACAATAGAAAAATGGGGGAAATGCATAGTTGCATTTTAAAGTGCATCCAAAACTGCATAAACTAGTCAAAATAAGTGTATTAAGAGCAAGATTTTGTTCATCGGGGGCTGTTGGAGTCGCTGAAGACAAATAAGCCATCAGAACCGACCACCGGAGCACCTGGTGTCCAGGTTTACAGCTAAGGCACGTCGTCTAGAGTTTCGAGTGTTTCCGCCCTATATTGATGCAAGAAGGTTATTCGGGGGTTTTTGGGTTGCTGAACAAGAATACGCAATGAGACCCGACCCCCCCGCCTATGCTAAGGTGATTCATAACACCACCCCCTTCTTTCAGGCTGTTTGCCCCGAACAGTACCTAAATGGACCAGGTCGGTGGATTCTGCCCTTCATAAGGACACAGTCTCTCTAGGTGGACGACCTTCGGCTTACTTCGTGGCGTCAGTTGCACCCTATACACAAGGTCGTTTATCTTCTTAATAACCAGATACGGTCCCTCCCAGGGCCGCTGCAACTTGGGACTTAGACCTTTCCGTCTCGTTGGTTGATAGAGCCAAACTGCATCACCTTCCTTGAAACTAACAGGTGTGGATTTCTGATCGAACCTAACCTTCATCCGGTCACTGGTGAGTTGCAGCTTGTTCCTGGCGAAATCGTGGACCTTAACCAGTCGATCCTTTAGGCCGCTGACATACTCGGGGAGTGTCTCTTGAACCGCCTCTCCGTCTGGTAGATTACTACGTAGGAGATCGATGGGAAGCCTCATCTCTCGACCAGTTAACAGCATTGCTGGAGTGTAACCAGTTGCATCATGTTGGGAACTTCGGTATGCTAGGAGAAACAGAGGCACCAGTTTGTCCCAGTCTCTCTGGTTTTCGTCTACAAACAGGGACAGGTAGTTGTTGATGGTCCGGTTATGTCTTTCTACCATGCCGTCGGATTGAGGATGGAGCGGTGTTGTTCTGGTCTTCTTAATTCCTAACAAAGCCATCATGGTCTTCCAAACTGCCGATTCGAAGTTGCGCCCCTGGTCAGAATGAAGCAGAAGTGGAACACCATGTCGGGAAACGACATTCTCAAGCAGGGCTTCACCAACTGTGACTGCTTCTTGGTTGGGTAGTACAACTACTTCAGGCCATTTGGAAAAATAATCCATAGCAACCATCAAATATTTATTTCCTGATGTTGTCTCTGGAAATGGTCCCAAAATGTCTACAGCAACTCGTTCCCATGGAGTTCCAGTAATATATTGTTGGAGTTTTCCCCTAAGTCTTGTTTTGAGTCCCTTCTTGGATGCACACAGGTCACATCGTTTGCACCATTCTTCCACATCTTGCCGACAATGAACCCAATAATACCTCTCAGGGACTCTAGCCACAGTCCTATTGATTCCAAAATGCCCCCCGGAGCGACTATCGTGGAGTTCTGCAAGCACGTCCTTAACACATGACCTTGGGAGAACAACTTGGGGCACTGTTCTTGTTCCATCTGGACTCTCCCATTTACGAGTGATGATGTCATCTCGTAGACACAAGGAGTCCCACCGAAGCCAATAGCCCTTCACTGCTTGCCCATATTTTGCAATCTCCTGCCACTGTGGTCTAGCTCCGTTGTCCAGCCACTCCCGAACTATTTTTAGATCTGTATCTTCCTTCTGTTCAGCCTCAAGGTTTTCTAGAACTTCTTCGTCACTTCTATCCTCTATGGTTCTCAACTGTAGAATCTGGCCCTCTCGTTCTTCTTGGCGCTCGCAGAATCGACAGTTCCTCCCTTTGCATGGTCTTCTCGAGAGACCGTCGGCATTTCCATGATTTCTTCCCGCTCGGTGACGAATTTCAAGATCATAGGTCTGTAGTTTCTCCAGCCACCGAGCTATCTGACTAATGAAATAAAAAATTTTAGTAGTTCCAAAATGACACAAAATCTAGGCATCGGATAAAAAAGTTTATTTGAAGAAAGTGTATTTTTTTGTTCTTCTTAATGGCGGTACAGGCTCGTTTTTTTAATATTATATTTAATTACAGAGTAATTTCCACATATTAATACATTTTTCAAATTGGGCTCTGTACCGCCATTCTTTATTATATTACGAACACGTGTGCCAAATATCTCGAAAAAATATTCAAAACTACAGCCGCAATCTTGGAACGCGTTTTGGCTACCTGTTGATCGCTACTGTTTCGTCTTAATGGCGGTTGTAACGTAAAAGTTTGTTTTGTAAGTTTATATTTTAAAGTTCACCAATCTAGTGATTGATTGAAAAGGTTTATATCAGTATTGCAGCTACAAAAGCGTCATTTTTGAATTTTTTTTTGGTAATTACGTCCTCGTTACAAAGTTTTTTTGTTAAAAACCGCACATTTTGACAGATGCAGTAGGCCATCGATATATTGATTTCGATATTTTAGCTAACGCATTATAGTCCAATTAACAGCCATTTTCTCGTGGAACTTTGAGAACCAAGGTCGATTTTCTTGAAAATTCCACACCTGTAATTTTGAACCAATCAAAATACGTTATTTTGACAGATCACCATGGCAACGGAGGTATTTTATCGGAAATTTTTTGCTCGTGGGGTACCCAACAGCGAATTATAGTGGAAATTTTTTGACGTTTACAATAACAGAACATTTTTGACAGACTGGTTTTTATTTGTTTACATAATTTAGTTTTGATTCATTTTCTATCACTTGTAGTTACTCGAAACTTATGTAAAATTGAAGAATATACTATTTTCTATCTTGAAATGGTATTCCCATGCAACTACAATGAGTAGAAATTACGAATTGGAAAGCCTAAATAATTGCTGACAAAGCTATGGCGCGCTATTAATCTGTTCATGCAGCTTTGGATTTTCAAATGCAAATTTGGTGTGGAATTTTCTTACCGAATACCACGCGAAGTCAAATTAATATCCGGAAATTTTTTTTTGATCATGAATATTTTTAGAAAATTTCCCTCGTCTGCGACTCGGGAAATTTTCAAAATATTCATGATCTCAAAAAATTTGGATTTAGGTAGTAATTATATATAGGGTGTCCCAGACTAATTTAGCCACGCTATATCTCTTAAACGAATAGAAATTTTCGAATGGGACAAAAAGTGATATATTCTACTTGTAATACACTTTAATATGGCGTACAAAAAAATCATCCCCTAAATATTCATCCCTTAATTACAACCCCTAACTTTAATTTTTTTAATAGCACCCTGTATATTTTTTATAGTTTTAGATGTGGTCTTGTATCGTCTATTCAACACATTTTTTAAAATAAAACCGGTTCGTAAATAACCAAGAAACTATCAGTTTATTTTTTTTAATTGTGTGTCCCAGACTAATTTATCCAGGCTATAATTCTTAAACGAATAGAGACTTTCGAATGGGACAAAAACTGATCTATTCCATTTGTAATACACTTTCATATCGCGTAGAAAAAATTCATCCCCTAAATATTCATCCCTAACTTACAGGGTGCTATTTAAAAAAATAAAGTTAGGGGTTGTAACTAAGGAATGAATATTTAGGGGATAATTTTTTTTCTACGCCATATTAAAGTGCATTACAAATGTACTAGATCAGTTTTTGTCCCATTCGAAATTCTCTAGGCGTTTAAGAAATATAGCCTGGATAAATTAGTGTGGGACACATAATTAACAAAACTAAAGTGATATTTTCTTGGTTATTTACGAACCGATTTTATTTTCACAAAATGTGTTGAATAGATGATAGAAGACCACATCCAAAACTATAAAAAAATATACACGGTGCTATTAAAAAAATTAAAGTTAGGGGTTGTAACTAAGGGATGAATATTTAGGGATGATTTTTTTCTACGCCAGATTAAAGTGTATTACAAGTAGAATAGACCACTTTTTGTCCCATTCGAAAATCTCTATTTGTTTAAGAGATATAACGTGGCTAAATTAGTCTGGGACACCCTGTATATATCGTTCTTAGGCGTCAACGCCCTTCGGTAGGGATCTATGGAAGAGCATCATCAAGCCGCAAGCCCTTATCCCTTGCCGTACCGCTCCTCCATAGGCCGATCAGACGCCAGTTTAATCCAGACCAAGCCGTAGAGTCTATTGAGTTTTATACTACGGCGTTGGCCTTTTATTAATTTCATGACCTAGCTGAGGCTCGAACCAGCGATCGCAAATCGCAAATCCACTAAACTTGTCGATCGACTGCGCCTCAGCTAACTGGACCGTCTAGATCGACTAGTAATTATAACCTTTGTCAAAATCTACCCTATGCTGAACTGCGCTTTTGCCCTGGGGTGAAAATAACCCCATCTAAGGAATAAATTTGTTTTAATCAAAATAACTACGGAAATCGATAGAGTTACCAATTCTTGTAAGTGAGTAAATTGTGTTCTATAAAATTTTTTTGCAAAATTGACACTTCCCAAGTTATTTGCGATTGAAACTATGCATTTTTCATTGAAAAAACTCACGTTTTATAACGGTTGTTCATGAATAACTTAAAAAATTTATTTTAATACAAAAAATCATTAAGGACAGAATTGTAGCTAATAAAAAAATAAAGAGATTCTCGTTTGAAAGATCTATCTAAACCCAATAACGACTGAGTTATTGCTCTTTAAAGGATGGTTATTTTCGAAGAAAATCGAAATGGAGAACCTTTAATCTCAAATAACTTAAGAAACATATTTTAAAGCTCATTAAAAAACTTTTCAAATAAGCTCTGTCAAAAGTTTTTTGCATAAGAACTAACTGACTTATGACGAAAACAAAGTCGCTCTCTGCTTTTTTCTATTTGAAATATAAAAATTAAACCCTCGTCGTTACAATCCTAATATAAATGAATAGCTTTCCACTTTAAATTAACTTTTTTTAGGTATAGTTGATACGATCCATGTGATTTGACCGGTTTGAAATCCTTAGTATAAGAAATCTAAAAGTATTCATAATATGAAAAAATGGTTCAAATATTAATTGTAGAATTTCTTTTACTTAAATTTTGATTTATTTTATATCATGAACATTTTTATGTTTATATAAGAAACATGCACTTTTTTTTAAATTATAATAATGTCATTTTCGATTTAATCGACTATTTTTTTCTAAACTAAGCATTCCAAACATTGATCGTATCAATTATACCTAAATAAAGTTAATTTCAAGTGGGAAGCTATTCATTTCTATTAGAATTGTAAACGACGAGGTTTTAATTTTTACATTTCAAAAAGAAAAAAACACAGAGCGACTTTATTGTCGTCATAAGTCAGTCAGTTGTTATGCAAATACCTTTTGTTAGAGCTTATCCGAAAGATTTTTCAATAAGCTTCAAAAGATATCTCTTAAGTTTTCCCAAACAATTGCACCACGTTCGAGTTATTTGAGATTGAAAGTTTTCCATTTCTAGGTTCTTCGATAATAACCATCCTTTAAACAGCAATAACTCAGTCAAAATTGGGTTTAACTAGGTTTTCCGACGCAAATATCTTTGTTTTTTTTTATTAGCTACAATTTTGTATTTAATAATTTTCTCTATAAAATTAAACTTTTTTAAGTTATTCATGAAAAACTGTTATAAAACGAGTTTTTTCAATGAAAAATCCATAGTTTCAATCGCAAATAACTTGGAAAGTGTCAATTTTGCAAAAAAAATTTTATGGAACAAAATTTACTCAGAATTGGTCACTCTATCGATTTCCATAGTTATTTGGATTAAAAAAAATTTCATCCCCTAGATGGGATTGTTTTTACCCCCAGGGCAAAAGCGCAATTCGGCATAGGATAGAATTTAAAGAAGAGTGTCAACAGAGCTTAAACCCAAATTTTCATTAAAATCGGTGTTTATTCTCAAAATTCCACGGTTTTACAGTTTTTTACCGCTGATAAGTGGTCTATTAGTCTGCCGTCCAACTTTAATAAATATATTGTTTATTGTCCGAATATATCTTCCTGTTGCAAACTTTTGATTATTTAAACAACCCGTATGTTCAGACGTGTTCATAGTGTTTTGTAACATTAAAATTTATTTTATTTACATGACTTTAGTAGCAAACAGAAACATAAATCATATAAATAAACTGATATTTATAGTTTTCAATCATACAAGAAATATAACAAGCTAAATTTAACAAATTTTAATTAGAAGTAAACTGTTTTTCTTTTGAAAACGAAGGAACTGCACTACACTAGAATTTATGGAGATGTACAAAATACTAAATAAGATTGTTCATCATCATTATCAGTTGGTATTCCACTAAAAATTATCATTTATACCACAAATGATACCTACTAGTATTAATGAATTTGACCTATAAAAGTGACGTGGAGCTCTTAAAAATGACAAATAGGAAAAACAAGAATTAAAAAGATAAAAATAATTACAATATCTTAATGTTGATTAAAATACAAATCTACATTGTACGTTATGACAAAAATAGGTATTCAAGATTCAATGTTCACGCCCTTCTAATTGTCGAATAAAAATTCCAAACAAATTTTGAATAAAGAATCTTTAGTTTTTTAATATTATTCTGAATCTATTATTTATTTGTGGCATTTATGTAATTTATTATTCTAACTGGGAAATAAGCCACAATTTATGTAACTTAAAAAAATAATTTTATTGACAAAATTAAACAAAAATGTTGTAGCTTAGTAAAAAATTTTTTCTAATAATTTAATTTAATCTGACTCATCAATATCGGCAATTCAGACATATAATTTTAAAGTAGAAGACTTTAAAATTATATTGCCAATATTTATTTATGAGTTGCGTTCCTGGGACAACTTTATATTGAAAGATAGTTTATTCCATTACATGAAATCAACATTAACTCAAGAATATCCGTCACAAAAAAATCATAGCATGTGATTTGTCTTTAAAAAGACAACCCACTTGCAATGGTGACAGTAAAATTTTCGTGTTAGTGATCCCATAGTAAATCACGAGGAAAAAACCTCATAATGCTATCCCGACATTGTAAGTATTTGGTCTTACTCTCAAAACTAACACCAAACTCTGATTTTAAAATATATTATTTAATATTTAAATAATATAATAAATTATTAATATTAATAATTCATAGATATACAAATAATACTAAAATATAAATTTATGTATTATTCTCGATATGTTATTGACTTACTCATCGCGGTATTTTCTTTCTATTGACTTCCTCTTTTAGTATGGGTAACCATATCCTACAACAGAGGAATTTGCGACACAATTGGTTTCATTTAGCATAATTATTAGAGCAGCTTCTTTGATTTTTCTGTTTTTACTGTTTTTACTATCTATTTCTTGTTTTTAATTTAATTCTTTGTTATAAATAGATAATAAAAACAATAATGTTTATGCACTGTTTTTATGTTATTTATATAAACTAAGTAGAATTCTAAGTATGTTTGATTCATAGACTTGTTTGATTGCAGTTATAAAACTTAATTTATTTATTTAAACTTAATTAAGTTACTATTAGAAAGGATCCTAGAGAACGGCAGTTCTCGCTAGTAGCGCACACCCCTCTAACCTACATGCATTTTTACATGTGTGTGCGACACTATTTATATTATTATAAACGCTAAGTTTTCGATTCTCTAAATCTGACTGAATTGAAAGATGAGCTAAATCCCATTTTAAAGATTAGGAAAAGATCCCTTAAGGGGGGGGGGGTATGGTTTGAAATATTTAATTTTTTTTATTTTTTCAAATAAAAGTGCATACTTTCAAGAATACTTTCTGAAAATTTCAAAATAATCGGAGTAAAATTACCAGAGATACAGCGTGTTGAATATCCCTACCTTCGACTCGCTTTGCCGCGACTTCGCGCCAGCACCCTTGAACGTAATGAGAAACGTTAAACAACTGTTCGCCTTCTCTTTTGTAGATTACTCCTCAATTCAAAAAACATATTCCAATGTGCATCACTTTACGGTTTGGCAGACAAATAAGAAGATGAAGATGCAGTTGTCAAAACTTTAAACGCATTTTTCTTAAAACTGCTTTTTCAAATGCGGTGGACATTGTAACTGAAAAACTACTCGGCCGATCTACCTGATATTTTGCACAGATTTTCTTTAGATATTTCATGAGGTAACAACGTCGAGATATTTTTCTTTTTTTGCTTATTTTTTGTTTAACAATAATAAATTTGTTGATTTTCACAAAATTTTTACCAAAAATTTCATTTTTTTGATTTCTGAGTGATACCAAAAATTCAAAAATCATTAAAAATAAAAAACTCGACGTTGTGACCTCGTGAAACTCATAAGCTAATTAAATCTTTTTGAATTTTTTGTTTCGTATGATCTAGTGATGAGTTCTGATGTCCACCGCCAAATCCATTTTTTGTGAGCTGCCTGTCAAAATTTGTCAATAATGGCTTATTTTTCAATATTTTGGACTGAATTTTTTTCTAAATATTCTTTGAATTGTACTTAATATGTTTATTTAATTTAAAAATAAAATAATTGTACCATAGCTTCGAAAAAAATTAAGAAAAATGTGCTTGATATGTTGATTTCAAACCATATCCTCCCCTTAATTCCATATCTCAAACATCAATTTTGGTACACGGGAATGGGTTTTACGGCCCTCTCCATTTGGTGTCGGTTTTTCGAAACTAAACCTAAAAATTTCGAGAATTTAAGTCCGACCTCTGCCACTTCTGATCTCTCTCTCTTGTCGTTTCTCCATTACTGAAGATCGTGATTTCTTCCAATATTTCTAACAATTTTTTTCCATTGATCTTCAGCTGCTCTAAGAGCTTAGCAGAATGAGCTTCCAGCTGAATTCTTAATTTCGTCGGACCATCTAGTTGGTGATCGTCCTCTTGATATTCTCCCTGCAACGTTTCCAGAAACAATTAATCTCTCCAAACTATCGTCACCTCTGCGAACCACGTGACCGAAGAATTTCAGAATTCGTTACAGACACATTGTGGACGGCCTTTTTTTAAATTTCGTGTTAGTTTAGAATGGAACCGTTTCACAGTGTTCAAAATTGGTCAAAACGTGATCGAAACTAAATTTGTTTAAACTGTAAAAGTTATCTCGCTGAAAACTTGGAATATTTGAGGTATTATACCGTATAACGAGTATATACATAATAGGGGTCGTTTTTTAGTTTTCATCCCTTCATTAGGGGGTGAATTACTTAAAAAAATATCGTTATACAGGGTGTTTCATTAAGAATGTCCAATCTTTGAGTTGTAGATTCTAGACTTTAAAATATTAAATAATCAATGGGAAAATCCCAATAGTTGGCTGTATACCATAGTTTAAAAAACCAATACAGAAGTAAAAACTTCGAGATGTATTCTGGTATAAAATCGTTTATTTAAAACTATAAAATGTCATGGATTGCAAAACGTTTCCGTTCTAAACAGAACATCTTCAGTGCCTAGAATGAAGTATTTCCACGTTAGTTTAAAGCAAAAGGTTAAAACTGTGACTGTTAAAATGAAAAATGTGGGAATACTTATATCCTGCCGAGTATTTTGAAACTAGCACACTGTAAATAGTGTTAACATCATCGTATATGGTTTACATAATGTAATATATTAAAATGTTATGACTACAAGTCGATGTTGATAGATAAAGTGGAACACGTGCTAAAAGGGTGCCATGGTTCCCTGCTCGAAGATGCTAGGTACTTGCCAATTCATTGGGCACAGACCAACTGAGAAATTAGGAAGTGGATATACAATTAGACAAGGGTGACATGACATGACAAGATAAAGACAATTTTTGGTTAAAGTTTCATTTGATTTTGGATTTTTTAATAAAATGCAAAGGTTTGTCTGCAAAAATAATTTAAATTATTTGAATAATAAAATCTACTGTAAAGTTTAAATTAGCAACTCTCTATTCCAGAATAACTTATAGAATCATTAAATTTAATGCAGATATATTTCATGGTTTAAGTTGTGACGTCATCGGATGTGAAATGACGAGATGAAAGTTGAGTTTTGTTGAAACAAGGAAATACACTACATAATAAAAGATAATTAGACTTGCGTGGAAAAACAAAGCTAAACAAACCAAAAAAACCAGAATTTAAGAGTATTTTTATGTGATGTACTGTTGGTTGCCTAACAAGGCAAGCAGGCAACAGGTTGAAGGTAAACGGTAGAATATTGCGAGAAAACAGTATATATACAAAAGGTGGCTATTTATTGTGTTAAATTTATTATTATACTATTGCAATGAATAATTATGTCTGTTAAAAGTTGGAAAATAATTGTTAACAAAATTAAATAACTAAAGATTACTGTTAGTGCGGTAGATATATGTGTGAAGGATATGATTGTATATAATATTGTGGAATGAATAAAAGTATGTAATAATATAATAAAATTAAACTATGTGACATAAAGTCTAATTCATCTTTATGTAGTTTTGGAAGGACTGAATGAATTGGAAGTAATGTATCTTGATAGTCTACCAACGTAGATTAGTGAATAAAATAATTAGAATGAGAGCTACCAATATAGGTCAAATTGTGGGTTGGTGTCAGTATGTAAAGAAGAATCTAAATTGAATAAGTATATGAAATAGAGAAGTATGAGATTGATTTCTATTGGTGATAGTGGAGTGAACAGACTGAACTAAATGAAATATATTTAAGTGCAGAACTTTATGAACGTATGTGATTGCAACTGAAATCAAACAAATGTAAAATGTGAAAAAATTATTTTAAATTGGGATAAATGGATATTGGAAGTTGCCTGATATGAATGGAAATGAAAAGATAGATGAAAAAAAGAGAGAATAGTGAATGCATTAAAACTTAAATGTTATAGTCTGAAAGAAGTTTGACTGAATGGGTCGTAATGGATGTAGGTGTGCAGTATCCTATTGTTAAGTAAAGTCTAAGAATCTAAAAAGAAAGAAGTGACAGAATGTTACTAAGTAAGGAAAGTGATATATATGACAGACCAGAGTGATTGGCTGTATGGTGTTTTTTATTGTAAACGGAGATGAGAGAAAATGAGTAAGTAACATAACAGGCAACAGGATAAAATGAGTGTAAGCTTTGTTTTTCCACGCAAGTCTAATTATCTTTTATTATGTAGTGTATTTCCTTGTTTCAACAAAACTCAACTTTCATCTCGTCATTTCACATCCGATGACGTCACAACTTAAACCATGAAATATATCTGCATTAAATTTAATGAATCTATAAGTTATTCTGGAATAGAGAGTTGCTAATTTAAACTTTACAGTAGATTTTATTATTCAAATAATTTAAATTATTTTTGCAGACAAACCTTTGCATTTTATTAAAAAATCCAAAATCAAATGAAACTTTAACCAAAAATTGTCTTTATCTTGTCATGTCATGTCACCCTTGTCAAATTGTATATCCACTTCCTAATTTCTCAGTTGGTCTGTGCCCATTGAATTGGCAAGTACCTAGCATCTTCGAGCAGGGAACCATGGCACCCTTTTAGCATGTGTTCCACTTTATCTATCAACATCGACTTGTAGTCATAACATTTTAATATATTACATTATGTAAACCATATACGATGATGTTAACACTATTTACAGTGTGCTAGTTTCAAAATACTCGGCAGGATATAAGTATTCCCACATTTTTCATTTTAACAGTCACAGTTTTAACCTTTTGCTTTAAACTAACGTGGAAATACTTCATTCTAGGCACTGAAGATGTTCTGTTTAGAACGAAAACGTTTTGCAATCCATGACATTTTATAGTTTTAAATAAACGATTTTATACCAGAATACATCTCGAAGTTTTTACTTCTGTATTGGTTTTTTAAAATATTAAGATTTAACCCAAATCACTTAAATAAAATATGGCTCCTTAAAGAGTTACAGGGTGTTTTATTTATAAATTTGAAAACTATTTTTGCTCATTGGTTTAAAACTTTTCGACATATCCTTTTCATACTTCGCACAAATTGTAGGTACTGTACACCCTATAAAATTATGTTAAATAAACGTTTCTGGCTATTACCAGAGGCGTACGACAGGGGACAGTGAATGGTTGACCCCTCCCAAACTCTACGCCACTGGCGGAAATGCCATTTTAGCCCAATTTTTCGATTCTCCAATACTCTCTATGTAAATAACATACACTTCATTCGCAACGATAAAGTCATTTTTTTGGAGATATTTGATGTTAAACATGTAACGGCACAGATATTTGATTAATGTATTGTGCCGCTTAATTTTAAACTTCAAATATCTCTAAAATCAATGATTTTATTGTTAAGACTGAAGAGTATTCATTCATAATGATAAAGTCATAAGTTTCGAGATATTTGAAATTAACAATTCAGCAGCACAAAGCACAATACATTAATCAAAATAAATATCTGTTCCGTTACCTACTTGTTTAAGTTCAAATATCTCGAAAACTAATGATTTTATCGTTAGGAGTGAGGAGTATGTTATTTACATAGAGATTATATTCTCTATTAAAGAATACCACTACTTCATCAAAACTAAAATATCTTTTCGTAACCCTAACAAATAACATGTGTTTGACATACATGTAAACAGTGCAATTATGAATTCAGACCAAATGCGCGCGGCGCTCGATGCAAAATTATGCGCGATGTACTCAGTTGAGCACCTATGCGCAGTCTGTCTTTATTATTTTTTTATTCCTTACATTGTAATCTTTAATTTAGTGAAGGATTTAATGTGGTACAAGATGGCACAATAAACGTAATACGCTGTCAAACATGAGTTCAAAATATTTCTTAAAAAATATTTTTACGCTCTTTTCAACGCCGGTATTACCTTTTTGAAAAATTAGTATATACAGGGTGAAAGAGTTAAAAAAAAAACAAAATATATTTTTACATAAAAAATCAGGAAAAACACAACTTCTGGTAAACCGATTCTTCGTGTTCAAGACATTGATCTTAAACATTAAAAAAAGAACCTATATGCCAAATTTGGTTGAAATCGGACTTTTCGTTCAAAAGTTATCGTGCTATTAGTCACCATTATGTATAGTCGCCATTTTAAATGCCCGCCATTTTTGTAAACGGCAAAATCTGAGATGGCCTCATATCTAAATTTGAACTTTTGTATGTGTAGTACTTATATGTGGTCCAAATTTTATGCTTCTACCATCAAATGCACAATAATTCTTATAATATTTGCACGAATCTGCCGAACACAGGTACATGTGAAGATAAGTTATGCATTTATTAAATGGTAATTAAAAACATAACTAAAAAGATCAAAATATTTGCTAAAAAATATTTTTACGCTCTTTTCAATGCCGGTATTACCTTTTTGAAAAATTAATATATACAGGGTGAAAGAATTGAAAAAAAAAACATCATATTTTTACATAAAAAATCAGGAAAAACACAACTTCTGGTAAACCGATTCTTCCGGTTCAAGAGCTCGATCTTACACACCAAAAAAAGAAGCCATATACCAAATTTCGTTGAAGTCTCAAAAGTTATCGTGCTATTAGTCACATAGGTATCGTCGCCATTTTAAATGCCCGCCATTTTTGTAAAAGGTAAAATCTGAGATGGCCTCATATCTAATTTTGAACTTTTATATGTGTAGTATACGTAGTCCAAATTATATGCTTCTATCGTTAAATGCACAATTATTATAATAGTCTGGGCTGATTATCGGAGAATAGGCCATTTTTGGGAAAAGTTATTTACCAGCAATTTTATTGCTGGAATCGAATCTTATGATTGTATATATTAATAATATAGGTATGCAAAGTCCGCAGATAGTGTGCTACTTTTTTATAGACAAAATGGCGCCCGAAAATCGTGTTTTTTTATTTTTGCTCTATAACTTCAAAGATTTTAACTTTACACCAAAAACACTCAAATAAAAATTCACCGCAATTAAATTCTGCATAGAGACGTGTTTTTTCCGATAAAAAGCGGGTTTTTCCAACAAAATCTTTAATTTTCAACTAAACTTTTAGATAAGTAATTGTTAATCAATAATTAAATAACTTGGTAATGTAAAAGCCCTTTTTGTATAGATTATAATTCCAGAAGCCGATGGAAATTAAATGAACAGTTTAGCAACAATTGAATTGTTAAGGTGATACAGTAGCGATCAACAGGTAGCAAAAACGCATTCCAAGATTGCGGCTGTAATTTTGAATATTTTTTCGAGATATTTGGGACACGTATATAATAAAGAATGGCGGTACAGAGCCCAATTTGAAAAATATATTAATATGTAGAAATTACTCTGTAATTAAATACAATATTAAAAAAACGAGCCTGTACCGCCATTAAGAAGAACAAAAAAATACACTTTCTTCAAATAAACTTTTTTATCCGATGCCTAGATTTTGTGTCATTTTGGAACTACTAATGAAATAAAAAATTTTAGTAGTTCCAAAATGACACAAAATCTAGGCATCGGATAAAAAAGTTTATTTCAAGAAAGTGTATTTTTTTTGTTCTTCTTAATGGCGGTACAGGCTCGTTTTTTTTAATATTGTATTTAATTACAGAGTAATTTCCACATATTAATATATTTTTCAAATTGGGGTCTGTACCGCCATTCTTTATTATATTACGAATATGTGTGCCAAATATCTCGAAAAAATATTCATAATTACAGCCGCAATCTTGGAACGAGTTTTCGCTACCTGTTGATCGCTACTGTTTCCTCTTAATTAAAAATTTACGGTCGCTATAATAACTACAATAATTACGATGCATAAGAATAACTATGATTTTCTCATAAAAAGACACTATACGCTGTGAGCTCGTACATAGAGGGGATATTTACAAATTCGCGAACGCCAGTAGTGACAAGTTTGTAAACGTTTACCGGAAATTTGACATAAATGTCAAAGTGATTAATTTAAAATTAAAATTAGAAACATTAATTATAAACAATATTAGTTGGTCAAAGCTGTGGTATATATTTTTACCTTAAATATACTTACGTTTTAAATACTGAATTTAAGTTTTTTTAATGTTCCGTAATATCTAATTATAAATAATCTATTATAATCTTAGCGCCATCTACACGATTATTGTCAAAGTATCCGAAGTAAGAAACTGATATTTTATCAATAGAATGTCAAAATGATTAGAAAAATCTTTAAAAAATCTATTACAATTTAATTACTTTTTTGCGTTGTAAATATTAAGCGATAACAATTAAATAATAAATTTAAAAATTACCAGTAAAAGTTGAATTAGTAACCGCTAGGAGCGACACCAGCGAAGCTCAGAGCGTATACCTATCTAATGTACTTTACAGGATTGAAATTGGACTATTTAAGCAGCCGCAGGAATATTTTAAAATTATAAAGAATTGTTTGGCTTATACACAAATAGAATATCTCGGGAAATATTAAACTAAATTAAATTGTAAAAACGGTATTCGACTCTCAGCGGCAGGACGCTTCTTCTAAAAGAAAAAACGTTTAATTATGATGAGTAGTTCCTGAGATACAACCGGTCAAATTTGACCGGAATTTACGGCAAAGATATAAACAATAGGATCATAATTTTCAAACCATCACCTTTTTATTTTTGTCCTCTTTCTCCACACCAATTTTTATCTCCTTAAAATACTCATAACATATATTATTATAATAAAAACTATCGATAATACGTGTGAAAATTGCCAAAAATAGCAAAATTCCAATCAAAAATTAGGTTGGAGAGAATGTAACCCTCAAAGTTCAAAATCGGTATACGTTAAAAAAATGCATTTTCTCGGCTTCCCATGAAGCAATTTCCTTCATTCTTTTTTTGTTCCCAAGTAACTTGAGTAGAGCCATCGAACTAACGCATTATTAAATGTCAAACTTGCTTTTGTTTTGTTATAATAAATTAATTTATTTATTATAACACAAAATTTTAATTTGTTTAAATAAAAATTGTTTAAATAAATACAGCTTTCAAATGAGAATATTTATGTTTTTAACTTTAAAAGGTACGCTTGTAGTAAGTTTATGTAAACAAAAGCCTACAACTGGAAAAAATATGTAGTTTTCTGTTCTTATAAATAAATTAATCTATTATAACAAAACAAAAGCAAGTTTGACATTTAATAATGCATTAGTTCGATGGCTCTACTCGAGTTATTAGGGAACAAAAAAAAATGAAGGAAATTGCTTCATGGGAAGCCGAGAAAATGCATTTTTTAACGTATACCGATTTTGAACTTTGAGGGTTACATTTTCTGCAACCTAATTTTTGATTGGAATTTTGCTATTTTTGGCAATTTTCACACGTATTATCGATAGTTTTTATTATAATAATATATGTTATGAGTATTTTAAGGAGATGAAAATTGGTGTGGAGAAATAGGACAAAAATAAAAAGGTGATGGTTTGAAAATTATGATCTTATTGTTTATATCTTTGCCGTAAATTCCGGTCAACTTTTACCGGTCGTATCTCAGGAACCACTCGTCATAATTAAACGTTTTTTCTTTTAAAAGGAGCATCCTGCCCCTGTTTTTTGAATACCGTTTTCATAATTTAATTTAGTTTAATATTTCCCGAGATATTCTATTTGTTTATAAGCCACAAAATTGTTTATAATTTTAAAATATTCCTGAGGCCGCTTAAATAGTCCAATTTCAATTCTGTGAAGTACATTAGATAGGTATTGTGTCTTTTTATGAAAAAATCATAGTTATTCTTATGCATCATAACTATTGTCGTTATTATAGCGACCGTAAATTTTTAATTAACAATTCAATTTTTGCTAAACTGTTCATGTAATTTCCATCGGCTTCTGGAATTATAATCTATACGAAAAGGGCTTTTACATTACCAAGTTATTTAATTATTGATTAACAATTACTTATCTAAAATTTTAGGTAAAAATTAAAGATTTTGTTGGAAAAACCCGCTTTTTCCAGGGAAAGTATTCGTCGAAGTGAATCGGAAAAAACACGTCTCTATGCAGAATTTAATTGCGGTGAACTTTTATTTGGGTGTTTTTGGTGTAAAGTTAAAATCTGTGGAGTTATAGAGCAAAAATTGAAAAAAAAACACGATTTTCGGGCGCCATTTTGTTTATAAAAAAAGTAGCACACTATCTGCGGACTTTGCATACCTATATTATTAATACATACAATAATAAGATTCGATTCCAGCAATAAAATTGCTGGTAAATAACTTTTCCTTGTATTTTGCTAATTAGCCCAGAGTATAATATTTGCACGAATCTGCCGTACTATTATCTCTATTTATATTACCATAGGCTTGTCGAAAATCTACCAAGATATGGTAGATATCTACGTCGTGCTCTCAGACTTTAGCTAATTTGTTTTACGTTGAATTGCTGGTCAATAGTAGACGCCCTGGTCTAAATCCGGCCTGGTATTCTCCTAGGTATTCTCTTAAGATAATATGATCCTGATATATCAGAGTAAGGATATAGCTCTAAACTCTATAGCTTTTGTAGTTGTCCCCCTTCTGGTGGTTTGGGCATATTGATTTTTTCCAGTCTTCTGGAATTTGTTATGTGTTCCACACGTCTGTTATTAGTTTTTGGAATCTATCAGTGTGTGTCCTCCAATTTTGAGAATTTCAGCTGGTATATTGTCAATCATCATCATTATCATCACGTAGCGCTACAACCCTGGGTGGGTCCTGGCTGACAGTACAACTTTCTTCCAATTTCTTCGGTCTTCCATCAACCTAGGGTCAAATGGAATGTTCATTTTCCGGAGATCTGCTTGGATGTTATCTCTCCATAGCATTCTGGGACGTCCAAGTGGTCTTTTGCCTGTAGGATTCTCCTCCCATACCAGTTTTACAAGTCTTTCGTTATGAAGTCTGTGCACGTGGCCTGTCCATCTTAGTCGCTGTGATTTAATTTCTTGGACAATATAGGTGTCATTGTAAAGTGCTTTTAATTCGATGTTGGTTCTGATCCTATACTGGTTTGTGTTAATGTCGTGGTGAGGCCCGAAAATTTTTCTAAGTATTTTTCGTTCAAAACGTCGTCTGAGCTTTTCTTAGTTTGATTTGGTCATGGTCCACGTTTCGCATCCATATGTTAGTACTGATCTGACGATGGATTTATAAATTTTGATCTTGGAACTTCTTGTAAGATTTTTTGATTTTATAAGCTTATCCAGTGCGAATAGACAGCGATTTGCTGATTGGATTCTGTGTTTTATTTCTTCAGTAACATCGTTGTCACCTGTGATTACGGCCCCCAGATAGTTAAAACGTTGTACTCTTTCGAAATTGAAGGTGCTGACCGTCACATTTTGTCCTATCCTGTCTCTTCGTGTCGTTCTATTTATACACATATATTTCGTCTTCTCTTCATTAATCCTCAGCCCTACTTCGCTTGTTGCTCCTTCCACCTTGTTGAAAATGGCTTTTTTCTACGAGCGCGCAAAAATGTCTACTTTCGCGCACGCATTTTAGTTTAGAAAGTTTCACTTTTCCGCACGCGTGTTACTTTTCCGCACGCGGTTTTTACTTTTCCGCACGCGTGTTAATTTAGATATGTTAATATGGCCTTAAAGTAATTATAATACATGCAATAAACTAATATTAAGATATTATTTACTATTTATTTCAAATATATCTTATTGTGTTCCTGTTTTAATGAAATTAACGCGACAATTCGATGAAATAAAATTATTTTGACATAGTATTCGAAAGTCAAATCGGTAGACAATAACAGTCGTTTTGAATCATCGTCATGGAATCCAAGATCGTCGTCATGCTAACTAATTATATTGAAAGTTTGGTTTTGACAACCTTGTCAAAGAATTAATTTGTGTATGTATTTTCATATTAATTAAATTAATTGATTAAGATTTGGTAATTTTTTAAAGTCTCTTAGAAAAAATATTGTTCCTAACTCTTGCAGAAAGTTTCTTTTCCGCACTCGACTGCTTGCCGAACTCCCGCTTCGCGTCGTTCGGCAAACTGCAGTCGCGTGCGGAAAAGAATGACTTTCTGCACTTGTTAGGAACATAACTATTGTGGATAGGATGGAGTCTCCAACGAGATCAATGTCATCTGCGGTAAGCTAGTAATAACTTGGGGCCTTGAACCGATAGCAGTTCTGTCCTTATTTCGGCCGACCTCATGGCTTTCTCTAATACAAGGTTAAAAAGTAATGGAGATAACGCATCACCCTGTTTGAGCCCTTTGTTGATTTCAAAGCTGTCAGACAGTTTATTATTTACCTTTTGATATTCCACCCTCCATACATACTTTAGTCATCCGAATGAGTTTCTTTGGTATTGAGAACTCCGCCATGACATTCCATACTTGGCTTCTTTCTACGCTATCATATGCCTGTCGAAAGTCTATGAAGAGATTGTCAATCCCTGGGGCTTTATTGTCTCGGATTGCCCGATCACAAGTTAGGCCTTGCCAGTGGCGACGCGTGACTTTTTCTAAAGTGTTACCAAAACCAGATGCAAAAAATCTTATTTAAAAAAATTAAGATATGGCTAAATGTATATACATATAGCTTCAATAATATCATTTTGTATATCACTTAAAACTCTCGAAAAAACAGTTGATGTTTCTAGATGTTGGCAACATTTTTGATCTTTTTTGGCAATTAATGTTAACAATTCCCTGTAATTGCCTCGAATGTCAGAGCCGTCGCCCTCAAAATGACCACGAAACGCTAATTCTTGTTCGGCCAAAAAACATACGGTACATATCTATTATAAGTGAGCTAAGGATATACGAGTACCTATCTATTTTTTTAACAAACTCATTATGTTTAGCAATATTTGCTTTAAATGCTTGGTTAAGAGAACTTTTGATTTTTGTATTGCCAAACTGAATCAAATTGGGTATACATCTTACATGTAGGTAACGGAGAAATTTCATGTCTCTTTTTTAAAACTCTAAAACTATTTAAATCGTGAACCTGGTCCACCCATTTTTCTGTAAAAACCAGAAGACATGTCCAACAATACAGTCTATTTTTCTTGCAACCACATAACCAAGGATTTTCACTGTACCAACTAAATTTAAAATATCGAGCTAATTTTTTAAATTCCTTTTTTAAATTGTTTAAAATAGGTCTTTCATTTTCAAAAATCTCATTTTATTTTTCAATCAGAATTACTTTTCAAGTAGTTGATCGATTACGCAGCGACACTCATCCATGGTGAACTGCACGCACACTTGGTACTGTTAGCAAATTTAAATCTGGTAACAGCCCTACTGATATACACAGCGCGCTTACGCCCATCGCTCCTTCAAAATTTTCACACTAGCCGGTCCCGAGCCGCCCGAGCGACAGCGAGATAACCATTCATTGTCACCACAAATGAGACTGGTAACAGAATATAATAAAGTGCAACTGAGTCACATAAACTCGCCAATATTTTCGTGTGTCTGGCTATTTACTGAATTAGGTACTATTAACACATAATATAATAATATATTTCTATTGGTAAAAACAAAATAAAATAATACATGGAATTATTCATCGTCATAAAATACATATTTATTTGCAAGATTTTTAACTGTTACCAATGGTAACAGTGGTTACATGGACGCTTCGCCAGTGGGCCTTGCGCATATTGAACGCAAGATTTTATTAAATGTTTTCGGCGATTTTTTCAAACTCTATTTGAAACTTTTACCTCCAATACATTTTAAGGAAGCTGTATACTTTACGTTATCTTTGTGACAATCGCCAAGCCTTTTTAGGACATTCTTTAAAAGAAAAAGATTTCCTACCAATACCAGTTTCGTTTTCAATTAAGTAGTTGCTATTGAAACGAAAGTGAGAAGCAGAACCGCTCGATAGCCGCAATACAAACAGGAAACACAAGAAAATCCATTATCGATTACTTTATACGGCAAATTGGCAGTGTGAACAATTACATATTGTAAAAAAATGCAACGACTAGAGAAAGTAGTGTGCATTTTTATCCGATTTTCAACTTAAGCAGGAAGATTTAAAAATACTCGGAAACTCTTTCTTAATAATAATTAACGAATCGACATATCGGGAATTTGTTATTTTTATAATTTGAAATAATTTTCGTGAAATTAAAACTTTCAACGTGTCACTCGGGGTACAAATCGATAATTTTAGAGCTCTCGTCTAATTACTACTGATAATTTCCTGTCGTCAAGTATTACGTCAGATCCCATTCAGTGACATTAATGACAATTAATGTTTTACAACTTGTCAAAGAAAACACCATGAACGGGTTTAGCAAATATTCAGGCGAACATATTAAGAGCATACAGTAGCGCGTCATCAATATAACTTCGGGAGATAGTATCATACCTTTTTTTGTAAGGTCTGCTAAACTTTGGCAATAGTGGTAATCTTTGACATTATCTAAAATCAATATTTTGACAATTTTACACTCAAAAAAATTTAGTTCGTAATATTGATTAACAGTGATTATTGCATAGTATTTCGTTGTAACAACAATTTAATTTGTTGTTTCAACGAACTTTTAGATATTGCCGAATGTATTTGGTTATTGTCACAATGATTGAATAATAATTGTGAGAATAACTAGAGTACATTAATCAATAACACTCAATTTATTCAGCCAATAACTTAGTTTCGTATATTTAATAAATAATGTTAAATGTGGCAGCAACTCACTTTATTGATTTCGTACATGACAAGCAATTACCTTGGTTTATCGTGACAACGTACAGATTTCATTAAAACAATGTACAAATGTTGTTAATATAGAGTACTATATATGATTATTGTATAGATGTAAACTAATTGTTGTGACAACGAATGCATTAATCACTCTACTACTGCGTTTAATACCCACAGTCAATGCGTTCTTTGTGACAATAATCGTAGTTGTCGAGACAATAAATGTTTTGCTTGACCATTTGAAATGTAACGTCTTTTCCTTATCGTGATACCCCTAGCTTCTCTGTGTTACCGAAGTGCCGAATAATAATTTGATTTCGTTTCCAAGTGTAGTCCGTAGTAGAAGGAAGTTTTCGTGTGTCTATTATCGTGAAATTTCGGTCGAATTCTTTTTAAATGTATTCATTTTTTTCGAATCCTGAGAAAACTAATTATTATTTTTGAAAATTTAAACGCAGAATAAAATATTACAGTATTATCGAGGGTCTGAAGTCCCTGAGAACTTCTATAATGATTATTTTAATAAGTGACAGGGGTGAAAAAGAGAAAATTTAGTATGATTTTTTAATTTCAAATATACCATTCAAAAAAAACTTTTTGTTTATTCTAAGGGACTTTCTGCCCTCGGTAATAATGTAATCTTTTATTCTGCGTTTAAATTTTTCAAAAATACTTATTAGTTTTCTCAGGATTCCAAAAAAAATGAATGCGTTTAAAAAGAATTCGATCTAAATTTTGCACCTGCGCTCTCAAAAAGGATTAAAGTGTTATACATTTTTGAAATCACTATTTCAAACGCTTTTAAATGAGCTGTCACATGACGTACTTTCCCATTTAAAGAAATCAAAGTTACGCCTGTCACCTGAAGAGGGATCGTGTAAAGTTCGAAACATGGATGTTATAATATACTTTGATTATTTTTAAAATCGACCTGTCCGAGCATTTTGCTTATGTGCTAAAAATAAATAAGTTAATAAGGAGTGGGGGGAGTGTAACACTTATTCCAGTGCACTGTATAAGTGAAATCATATGAAAAATCACACAGTGTAAAGTCCATTAGGTTAAGGACAAAAAAGGGGGATTAAAAAAATAATTACTAATCAATTAATATCATACATTGGGCTAATGCATTCAGTAATTATTAATATAAAATACCTACGTTCATAGTAGGAATGAACGAAACTGATTGTAAGAATGAATAGAATTGCTTGTAAGAAAAACCGTATTTATTGTGGGAATGAATTGTAGAAATAAACGAAATACATTAGGAGAAATAACACTGTTATTGACACAACGAATAGTCTTCGTCGGTCAATTAACGACGTTGTTGTTTCAATAAATAGTGTTCGTTGACTCAGTGAACAGAGTTCGTAATACCAATAAAGTGATATTATGGTATACATAATAAATGTTCATCCATTCAATAAACGTAATACATTGGCTCAACTAACGAAAATAATGAATTGATCAACATCGCTTTGTTGTTCCAATAAAACCAAGAATTGGACAAATTTTAAGTATTGCGTTTGTTGTCTGAATTAACATTTTTATTGATATTACGTACCTTTTTCGTTGAGTGTACTCATAGGCGCGCTAATTGGAACTAATAGAAAACAATTTTATTATTAGTAGGTAAATAAATATTTACAAAAATAAACCAAAGTGGGTGAAAATTTTAAGTTAACATAGGTATTTGCACGAAATAATAATAAACCAATAATAAATAGTCATTTCGTTGTGAAGCGAAACAAGAGCCGCCTTATTTTATTTAGTTCATAGAGCGCCAAATGCAATCTAACTAGTTTCAACCATAGGCGTAACCATGATGATCCTAAGGGGGGGTTACAACTACCTGAAAGGGGGGGTTACAACTACTCGAAGGTCTCTGAGGGCTATGGTGTTAAGCGTATAGAGCTCAAAGTACATCCCAATGGGGGGGTTACAACCCCCAAAACCCCCCCTGGTTACGCCTATGGTTTCAACCCCTTTTTTAAAATATAACTTTAAATGAACTTTTCCCATTTTTTAAACTATTGATAATATTTTTAGAATAAGAAATCCTCCTAAAACTTTATATACTGGCATTAGAATTCGAAATATTTTTACTTAAAATATACTTACCTACATATAACTAAAACTCACAATTAACAATAATCTATTTTTTCAAATAGGCCAACAACTTAGTTCTATTACACAAAAATATAATAAATTAACTATAAATAAACACTACCTACTTTCCTACGAAACAACAATAACGAATTCTTAAAATGACACACTACTGCACTGAACAGATATCGATAAAGATAACAGAACAGATAAGAGAAAATCTGACGCAGGATTGTCAAAATGACAGTGACAATTTCTCTATGTTGTCTATAGTTATAATATGATTATATGAATAGACAGATTTCTTGTAAGAAATAAAAACTTTTAGTGGTCCAAAATGACACAAACTCTAGGCATGAGATAAAAAAGTTTATCTACTCTATCTCATATTATGTATAAGTTTTTAGTTTGTGAAAACTGTCATTATAGATAGCAGTGCAGGAAGGATTTAAAGTGTGCGTGAAGTAACAATGTATTTTAAATGGGATTTACTTTTTCGAACTGTTTTTTGACACACTTTCATAAAATATGATCAAATATCCTTAACTTTCGCGTTGTCATGGTGATGACATGTGAGCAATAAATTACAACAAAAGTTTTGACAGTTTTGTGGTTTGAAAGAAGTTAGAATTTTTAAATGGCAAAGTTCTAAAAATTGTAGAATAGAAATGAATTCCATTGACGAAGAGTTACAGTTTTTTTATTTGTTTATCGTAGATAAAATATTGCATGAAACTGTGCGTGAAGTACTTTTTGCGAAATTACGCGATGTATAGCCTTCGCTCCGCTGTCGCTCGTACTCTAAACATCGCGTGCTTTCGCAAAAAGCATACTTCACGAACTGTTTCATAAATAACTATTTTCTACAACCGTGTTAAAAATGCAATTTTTAGCACTCCACACGAGCGTTAAAAATGCTACTTTAAGGCACTAGTGCTTTAAAATTTTTATGGTACTGCAGTTCGTATTGACCGTATAGGCAATTTTGATGTAATGTCAAAAAAATATAAAAATAGAATGTCAGTCAAGTTCAAGTACAAGTTTTTGTAGATATTATCCTGTAATTACGTTTGTAGAAAAAATATTGTATGATATGCGTGTTAAAAAGTAGATTTTTAAGGCACTCATGTGAATTGCAGAACTCGCTTCGCTCATTCTGCAAACTTTCACATGCGTGCCTTAAACGTGTACTTTTAACACGTATGTCATAAATAGCTATTATTTGAAGAATGTGTATTTTTTTGTTCTTCTTAATGGCGGTACTCCTTTTTGCAATATTTTATTTAGGTATAGAGTAATTTAATATTTCTAATGTTTATTTCTAATATGTTAATCTAATATTTTTATGTTTCATAATAACATATTTCTAAAATTGGGCTCTGTACCGCCATTCTTTATTATATTACGAATATGTGTGTCAAATATCTCGACAAAATATTTAAAATTACAGCCGCAATCTTGGACCGCGTTTGTTGCTACCTGTTGATCGCTACTGTTGTCTCTTAATAAAATATTAGTTAAAATAATTTAAAAAGATAGTTTTATTCATGAAATAATCTTACTGAATTACCTCGAGCTCTTAAAAATTACCAATTTGTTTCGTCCTCGTGACACTTTGACATAATCACTCCCTTTCGGGTCGTGAAATTAAAACTGTCAACGTGTCACTCAGGGTACAAATCGATAATTTTAGAGCTCTCGTGTAATTACTATTTTAAATCATTTTAACTAATATTTTATTAATATATTCCCCTGCATATTTGCTAAACCTGTTGGTGTTTTCTTAGACAAGTTGTAAAACATTAATTGTTATTAATGCCACTGAATGATCTGACGTAATACTTAACGACAGGCAATTATCAGAAGTAATTACAGGAGAGCTCTAAAATTATCGATTTGTATCCCGAGTGACACATTGACAATTTTACTTGTCAATGTCAAAGTCAAAAATCATTAATTTTTAATAGTTCGAGTGTAATTCGATTATTTCATGAATAAAAATGTTTTTAAAATAATTTTAACTAATATTTTATTGACATCTTCTTCTGAATATTTGCTAAACCTGTTCCTGGTGTTTTCTTTGACAAGTTGTAAAACATTAATGTATTCTTGTAGCTTTCTATGGGTCAGAATCTCTATGAATGAAACAATCGAAAAAAATTCCCAATAATAATATCACAGGAGAGTGAGAATAAATTGATAATAATGCTAAAATTTTTCGAAAACTTGTTGCCTGGCAATAGACACGAGAGCCCGCACGGCTCAGGTGACTATTGCCGAATGGAAACAAGTTTGAGAACAAAAATTGGAGCATTATTTTCTTATTTATTCTTACTATCGTGTGGTATTCGACAGATTATTTTTTAATACTTACATACAAAATTCAATTCTTTGTATAAAACATTCCGTGACATTGATCCCAATTAATGTGACACACATTTTTCAACTTGTTACAGTGAACAGCAACTAGCAAATATTTAGACGAATATATCAATAAAATATTAGTTAAAATTATTTATAATACCGTTTTATTCATAAAATTATCTTACCGAAGTAAACTCGAGCGCTTAAAATTGCTGATTTGTGTTGTCCTTGTGACAATTTGACATTAGATGTAGAAGTAAAAATTTATTATGGTTATTTTCCTTAAATGTGACAGTTGTCTAAACTAGGAAACTGGTTGCAATTAAACAAAAAAATCCACCTAAAAATTATTCCCACTATAATAATCTAGGTGGGTCACACCGCACGTTTAAGGTTCGTACGAGAACATGTCAATTGGGTAATTAACGACTGGGCTAATATTCTTTTTACTGACGAGTCAAGATTTGCACTTTGTTGATTCGACAGACGTATTCCAGTCAACATACCCGCCGGTGAGCAATTTGGTCACTGTAACATAAAAGCAGCCAGAAATTTTGGTGGTGACACGATAATGATATGGGGAGTCATCTGCTTGGCAGGTTACACAGAGGTAACAGTGTTTCGTAGGGGGCCCCTGATAGCTGATCAGTATATAAGAGAGGTTTTTGAAGAAAATTTTTTGTTCCAATTATCGGAGATAATTTCGTCCTTATGCCAGACAATGCTCGCTCGCACGTTGCTGGAATAACAAAGCAATATCTTCAAGAGGTTGGTATTCAAATTCTTGATTAGCCAGCAGTCACCTCAGACCTAAATCCAATTGAGCATGTTTGGGACTACCTAGAAAGACGCATAATTAAAAAATTTTTCCAAAAAGAATAATTAAAATTTTTTTTTGAGGTTATGTACAGTTACCCTACGGATCTATCAAAAATAGACACGTCTTGTAAAAGCCTCAGCTATGCCTATGAATTTTTTGAAATTTTAAAATTGATTGCATCCCACCTAAAAACAATAAAAACGAAAAATTAAGTTTTTGATGGTGGGTGACGGGGGTGGTGGGTTAAAATCTCGCTGAGTCTTATTTTTTAATCACATAGAACTTAAAAAAATTGAAAAATAATGAATTCTGGGAGTGAGGGAGAGTACCTTTTAATTTATTTATCCCGTCCATAAGTGGAAAGTTTGATGGGCCACTGTCGCATGTGCCACTAAAAAGTGACGACACAGTGTTCATACGTTTTGTTTTAGCTTCTACTATTTAAGTTATTTAAGTGCCTAAAATGACTAGCAAATTTCACATATTTGTACCGGCTGCTAGTCTACAATAATTACATACAGGTTGGGCCAAAGAAAGCAGTCCATCTTGATATTTGGCAATATTTATTATATTTTAAGGAAATGACGAAACAGGTCGATTTTTGATCTAAGGGGGACACATTCTTATGGTACATACATCTGTCATTTGTCAATCCCCTCCCTTCCACTTTCCCGTCCCTTATTTTTAAATAGGGAATAGGGGTCGTGTGCTAGCTAATTTGAAAGGTTATTCAATTCTCTATTCAGTAATATTAACATTGACATTATTATTTATGCAGGGTGTCCAAGAAAAATTATTTTGAATTAAATTAATTGACACAAAAAGAAGAATGTATGTAATTTATTAAACTCCAAATACATTCTACTGCTGACAGAAAACAGAAAAAAATGTTTGTTTGATAAATAAACATTGTTTGTTGCTTAAATTCAATCTTCAACCTACCAAGAGGAAGATGGGTGGCAGCTTGGACATTGAAATTAAGCGAAAAGCAATGTTTACTTATCAAAAAACGTTTTTTTCTGTTTTATGACAGCAGTAGAATGTATTTTGAATTAAATAAATTACCTACATACATTCTCCTTTTTGTGTCAATTAATTTAATTAAAATATTTTTTTCTTGAACACCCTCTATAAATAATTATGAAAATGTTTATATTACTGAATAGAGAATTGAATAACTTTTCAAATGAGGTAGCACACGACCCCTATTCCCTATTAAAAATAAGGGGTGGGGGACGTGGAAGGGAGGGGTTGACAAATGACAGATGTATGTACCGTAAAAATATGTCCCCCTTAGATGAAAAATCGACCTGTTTCGTCATTTGCTTAAAATCTAATAAATACCGCCAAATATCGAGGTGGACTGTTTTCTTTGGCCCACTCTGTATTTTAAACAAACTATTGTAGAGAAAGTAGTGTGCATTTCTATCCGACTTTTAACTTGCAGGAAGATCTAAAAATACTCGGAAACTCTTTCTTAATTAAAGAATCGACATATCGGGAATTTGTTGTTTTTATAATAATTTGAAATAATTTTCGATTCTAATGGATTAACAGGTGTTTGCGGTTTAATGGAAATTTCTTTCAATAGTAATCAATTTCACTTAGTTTGTCATGGTTATGCATGTAAATTATTAATTTATCCACTTTCTATTTATGAATTTTATTATTTTATACTATTTTTGTTTGTAATCCACAATAAAAACAATGTATACGTTTGTTTAATTGAAATCCATCTCTTGTCAGGTTATCCTTGGAAAAAATAAATTGTAATCACTAAACTGACGTTCTGAAATGTTATGTTTGTAAATGTTAAACTGATAAGTTTGTATCATTTGTATTTGACTGAGATTTTAAGTATTGTGACAATGGCGTTCATTGTACAGAGAAATAAGAATTTTCTCAGGACACTGAAATATCCAGGTACTTTTTTACTTATTGTGGACCTATAGGAAGAACACATAGGACCTATAGGAAGAACATTAAAAAGCTAAATGGTCGACATAAAATTACAAAATTTGATTTTTTAGAACATTGAAAAAGTTTCAAAATGCCGATTTTTTAATGTTAAAACGTCAATTTTTTGCTTCGCAAATTGCAAAATAAATGAAAATCGATATTTGTTAAAAATTTTTACTAAATTTAACTTATAACTTTAGGGTCTCACCCAAAGTTGAGCATTGGAGTACTTAACAAACCCACAAGATTTGATACCGATCCATTAATATTTTAAAAGTTAAAATAATAATAATATAATAGTTATTTATGAAACATTTCGTGAAGTATGCTTTTTGCGAACGCACGTGATGTTTAGAGCACGAGCGACAACGGGGCGAGTGCTATACATCGCGTAAGTTCGCAAAAAGTACTTCACGCACAGTTTCATACAATATTTTATCTACGATAAACAAATAAAAAACTTTAACTCTTCGTCACTGGAATTCATTTTTATTCTACAATTTTTAGCGGGCATTCAAAATGGCGACGAGACATATGTGGCTAATAGCACGATAACTTTTGAACGAAAAGTCCGACTTCAACCAAATTTGGGATATTATGGGTTCTTTTTTTTGGTGTATAAGATATTTTGAAGAATCGGTTTACCAGAAGTTGCGTTTTTCCTGATTTTTTCTGTAAAAATATGTTGTTTTTTTTTCAATTCTTTCACCCTGTATATACTAATTTTTCAAAAGGTAATACCGGCATTAAAAAGAGCATAACAATATTTTTTAGTAAATATTTTGAACTTTTTAGTTATGTTAATTACCATTTAATAAATTCATACTTATCTTCACATGTACCTATGTGCGGCAGAAGCATATAATTTGGAACACATATACTACACATACAAAGCTTCAAGTTTAGATATAAGGCCATCTCAGATTTTGCCTTTTACAAAAATGGCGGGCATTCAAAATGGCGACTATACGTATGTGACTAATAGCACGATAACTTTTGAACGAAAAGTCCGATTTCAACCAAATTGGGTACATAGGTTATTTTTTAACCTAAAAGATCGAGGCCTTAAACCTGAAGAATCGGTTTACCTGAAGTTGTGTTTTTCCATATTTTTTATGTAAAAATATGTTGTTTATTTTTTCAATTCTTTCACCCTGTATATATTAATTTTTCAAAAAGGTAATACCGGCGTTGAAAAGAGCTTATAAATTTTTTTTAGAGAATATTTTGAACTCTTTAGTTATGTTATTTACCAATTAATAAATGCATATCGTATCTGCACATGTATTATTGTGCATTTAATGGTAGAAGCATATAATTTGGACCACAGACACTACACATACAAAGAATCAAATTTAGATATGACGCCATCTCAGATCTTGTCTTGCAAAAATGGCGGACATTAAAACTGAATCTGCCGCACATAGGTACATGTGAAGATACGTTATGCATTTATTAAATGGTAATTAACATAACTGAAAAGTTCAAAATATTTCCTAAAAAATATTTTTATTCTCTTTTCAATGGCGGTATTATCTTTTTGAAAAATTAATATATACAGGGTGAAAAGATTGAAAAAAAAACAACATACTTTTACATAAAAAAAAAAACAGTAAAAACACAACTTTTGGTAAACCGATTCTTTCGGTCTAAGACCTCGATCTTATTCATCAAAAGAGGAACCTTGATGCCAAATTTGGTTGAAATCGGACTTTTTGTTCAAAAGTTATCGTGCTATTAGTCACATATGTATAGTCGCCATTTTGAATGCCCGCCATTTTTGTAAAAGGCAAACTCTGAGATGGCTTGATATCTAAATTTGAACCTTTGTATGTGTAGTATATGTGCTCCAAATTATATGCTTCTACCATTAAATACACAATAATTCTTATAATATTCGCACGAGTCTGCCGCACATATGTACATGTGAAGATACGTTATGCATTTATTAAATGGTAATTAACATAACTAAAAATTTCAAAATATTTCCTAAAAAATATTTTTACGCTCTTTTCAATGGCGTTATTAGCTTTTTGAAAAATTAATATACAGTGCGTCCATAAAGTAACGCATAAATTCGTTATTTCGTAAACCGGTTACTTTAAGGAAAATTCCCTAAACAGGTCGATTTTTATTTTTAATTTACGGTTTTTTGGCATATATATCATACTAGTGGCGTCATCCATCTGGGCGTGATGACGTAATCGATGATTTTTGTAATTGAGAATAGGGGTCACATGATAGCTCATTTGAAAGGGTATTCAATTCTCTATCCAATAATATAAACATTAACATAATTATTTATACAGTGTGTTCAAAAAACATTTTTTTAATTAAAATAAGTGAGACAAAAAAAAAGAATATAATGTAATTATTTAATTCAAAATACATTTTACTACTGTCAGTAAACAGAAAAAATTTTATTTGACAAATAAACATTGATTTTCGCTTAAACGAAATGTTCAAACTGTCAAGCGACAGGTGGGTGGCAGCTTTAACATTGAATTTAAGCAAAAAAAACAATATTTATTTCTCAAATAAACATTTTTTCCTGTTTTCTCACAACAGTAAAACGCATTTTGAATTACATACATTACGTACATTCTTCTTTTTGTCTCAATTATTTTAATTTAAAAAATGTTTTTTTGAACACCTTGTATAAATAATTAGGTTAATGTTTATATTAGTGAATAGAGAATTGAATACACTTTCAAATGAGCTATCACATGACCCCTATTCTCATTTTAAAAAATCATCGATTACGTCATCGCGCCCAGATGGATGACGTCACTAGTATGATATATATGCCAAAAAATCTGAATCTAAAAATAAAAATCGACCCGTTTTAGGATTTTTCATTAATGTTGCTGGTTTACGAAATAATGAATTTATGCGTTACTTTATGGACGCACTGTATACAGGTTGAAAGAATTGAAAAAAAAAACAACATATTTTACATAAAAACCAGGAAAAACACAACTTTTCGTCACCGATTCTTCCGGTTCAAGACGTCGATCTTATACATCAAAAATATACCAAATATATTATACCAAATTTGGTTAAAATCGTACTTTTCGTTCAGAAGTTATCGTGCTATTAGTCACATATGTATAGTCGCCATTTTGACTGCCCGCCATTTTTGTAAAAGGCAAAATCTGAGATGGTCTCGTATCTAAATTTGAACCTTTATATGTGTAGTATAATATACTGATTTGGACCACATATTATGTGGTCCAAATTATATGTTTCTATCATTAAATGCACAATTGTTTCACATATCAGATGCACTAATAGATTTTTGAAAAATATAGAACACGTATTTTTCAGTTTTTCGATCCAACGTTCATTTCGCGAAACATTCGACCGTCCGCTACGTTGGACAACCTGTATAAGTGAAAGTGAACAAAAGTAACAAAGACGTGATGTGTTGTAGCTCTCCTCTCTTAAGACCTATTCGACTAGCCGAAAGCCTTCTTTGAATCTTGCTGCCAATAATTTTCTTCGAAGGATTTGTCACTCCTTTGTTATGACTCATTTCCAGCCACTTTCGAATTTCATTTCTAACAAAATCTTTTACGATTTCGCAAAATTATTCTGTGCCTTAGCTTTTTTCTGACTGTGAGTTTTCTTGTTCATTACCATGAATTCCTTCATGCCCCGCAATCCTTGTTAGGCACGTATCCATCCCGTTGGTGCTGCGTACTCTGTGTAACTGCTCCAATGGACACGAAGTGAATTAATAGCAATTAAAAACACGTGGGTAATAATAATATCAAAAAATAATTTGAAATAAAAGATAGAACTAATTTAAAAATAGAACGGTAATACACACTTTTAAAAATAGAAAAATTATACAAAAGACAAATTGAGAGATACGAGATACAAAAATAAAGATGTTTTTAAATTTATAAACATCCAGGGATTTTACTGTTCTACTCCCTCCCACATCACTGGTTTTACCTATAGGGCAGTCAATGAGGGTATTTGGCTCCGAATTTCATCCTACTACATCGATTTACTTGATTTTTTCACAGTAAGTAGAGAATAGCTCAAGAAACAAAGTCTACCCTATGCCGATGTGCGCTTTTATCTTGGGGGTGGTTCCCACCCTATTATTCTTCAATGAAAATGGCAAATTTTCAACCACGAATATCTCAGAGTATTGAATTTTCAAAAAAAAATTATAGAACAGTTTGCTTAGAATTAGGTTCTCTAGCGAATTCCGTAATAATTTCAACCAAAAAATTTCCACAATTGAGAAGGGGTGGGAGCCACCCCCAAGGTAAACTTTGGGTAGACTTTGAATTAGGAGATAAGTAGAGGCTATGCCCCAAATTTCATTAAAATCCATGCAGTAGGATAGAATTCGGAGGTAATATCCTATTCTTGCTCCCATTGACTGGCGTACTAACCTACTTTTGTGGTGTACATTGTGGTAAACATCATCATTCCCTTTCTCGCTCCAACTTATACTATATCTATATAAGGTTCTCTTTGTTAGACAAAACAATACTTACTTCTTTTTTAACTTCTGGGAAATAACTCATCTCATAATGGTGAGCGATACATTAAACGGAATTTACATTAAAAGTTAGCGAGACAGTTATCTGTCAGAGTTATCTTAACTTAGCGTAAAACGTTATAGTATAAGAGCTGTGAGACATTTTTGAGTAGGTATTTTAGGCAACCTGAAAATTTTTCAGGTGACTCTTCTATGATAGCCTAATACAAAAATGCCGGTCTGGCTGGAGGGTAGCGGTTATTTTCCCCAAAAATCCCCCCCAAATTTAAAAAAAGAGTAAAAATTTTTTTACAAAAAAATATCATTGATATGACTTGAAAGTAAATTTAAATATTCAAATATAAAGAAAATAAACAGACAAGGCGATTTGAGGGCGATTTTAACTCTGCAAGATACTTGCATGGGCGCCCCAGGATTATTTTCAGGGGGTGCATCTGAACTTCAGAAGATTTCATCTGAATCTGTACATACTATTAATGAGTATAAAATATACAATTATACATGCATACCTATGTACATTCCTTCCGGACAGGGAGGTGCAATTGTTATTTTGGCAGGGTATTTTTTAATTCTAAATATAAATATTCTAAAAAAGACAGGTTTTTTTTGGTGACATTATCCAATTGCCATGTGATCAAACAAATTACGCGTGCATATAAATGAAACCACTATAGGTAAGCAGCAGTGTGAGAAAGAGCTTATACCGATAGCTGTTTGCGTCCTCTGTTGTAGCTGAGCGAGTCCGTTCGCTCGAGAAAAATCACATAACCTGGCGATATCCATGTTGTTGTTTCTCGAAACGTTAGAGTAATTATTATATATTATAGTTTTTCAAGTAACTTTTTCTTAATTAAAGAAAAATAATACGTACTATACAATAGATTTTGCAAATATGATAGAAAAAGACAAATTTATTATTATAAATATATAGGTAGAAAAGTATAAAACTATAAACTAAATTAATTCTGTGTCCGAATCTTGTACTTCTTCTTCAAATTTCTAATCGGAGCTTAAATGTTCATTCTCATCTTCTTCGTCAGACTCTCCTCGAGACTCAGATTCCTCTTCTACATGATCTGTAAATACTTGTAATATGTATTTAGAATTAATTAAAAATAATCTGTGATTAATTAATTAAGTTGCTACGTATTCTCTGTCCT